>NC_092720.1:228583797-228883797 GCF_047496885.1 Scyliorhinus torazame
TCCCGAGTCCCCTTCCCCTCTCAGAACATCCCGAGTCCCCTTTCCCCCCTCAGAACATCCCGAGTCCCCTTCCCCCCCTCAGAACATCCCGAGTCCCCTTTCCCCCCCTCAGAACATCCCGAGTCCCCTTTCCCCCCTCAGAACATCCCGAGTCCCCTTCCCCCCCCTCAGAACATCCCGAGTCCCCTTTCCCCCCCCTCAGAACATCCCGAGTCCCCTTCCCCCCCCTCAGAACATCCCGAGTCCCCTTTCCCCCCTCAGAACATCCCGAGTCCCCTTCCCCCCCCTCAGAACATCCCGAGTCCCCTTCACCCCCTCAGAACATCCCGAGTCCCCTTCCCCCCCTCAGAACATCCCGAGTCCCCTTCCCCCCCCTCAGAACATCCCGAGTCCCCCTCCCCCCCTCAGAACATCCCGAGTCCCCTTTCCCCCCCCTCAGAACATCCCGAGTCCCCTTCCCCCCCTCAGAACATCCCGAGTCCCCTTCCCCCCTCAGAACATCCCGAGTCCCCTTTCCCCCCCTCAGAACATCCGGAGTCCCCTTTCCCCCTCAGAACATCCCGGGTCCCCTTTCCCCCCCAGAACATCCCGAGTCCCCTTTCTCCCCCTCAGAACATCCCGAGTCCCCTTTCTCCCCCTCAGAACATCCCGAGTCCCCTTCCCCCCCCCCCCAGAACATCCCGAGTCCCCTTCCCCCCCTCAGAACATCCGGAGTCCCCTTTCCCCCTCAGAACATCCCGAGTCCCCTTTCCCCCCACAGAACATCCCGAGTCCCCTTCCCCCCCCCTCAGAACATCCCGAGTCCCCTTGCCCCCCTCAGAACATCCCGAGTCCCCTTCCCCCCCCCCCCAGAACACCCCGAGTCCCCTTTCCCCCCCTCAGAACATTGCGAGTCCCCTTTCCCCCCCCCCCCCCCCAGAACATCCCGAGTCCCCTTCCCCACCCCAGAACATCCCGAGTCCCCTTTCCCCCCCCCAGGGAACATCCCGAGTCCCCTTTCCCCCCCCCAGAACATCCCGAGTCCCCTTCCCCCCCCCCAGAACATCGCGAGTCCCCTTTCCCCCCCTCAGAACATCCCAAGTCCCCCCCCCTCAGAACATCCCGAGTCCCCTTTCCCCCTCAGACCATCCAAGTCCCCCCCCCCCAGAACATCCCGAGTCCCCTTCCCCCTCTCAGAACATCCCGAGTCCCCTTTCCCCCCCTCAGAACATCCCGAGTCCCCTTCCCCCCCCTCAGAACATCCCGAGTCCCCTTTCCCCCCCCTCAGAACATCCCGAGTCCCCTTCCCCCCCCTCAGAACATCCCGAGTCCCCTTCCCCCCCCCCCAGAACATCCGAGTCCCCTTTCCCCCCCCTCAGAACATCCCGAGTCCCCTTCCCCCCCCTCAGAACATCCCGAGTCCCCTTTCCCCCCCTCAGAACATCCCGAGTCCCCTTCCCCCCCTCAGAACATCCCGAGTCCCCTTCACCCCCTCAGAACATCCCGAGTCCCCTTCCCCCCCTCAGAACATCCCGAGTCCCCTTCCCCCCCTCAGAACATCCCGAGTCCCCCTCCCCCCCTCAGAACATCCCGAGTCCCCTTTCCCCCCCCTCAGAACATCCCGAGTCCCCTTCCCCCCCCTCAGAACATCCCGAGTCCCCTTCCCCCTCAGAACATCCCGAGTCCCCTTTCCCCCCCTCAGAACATCCGGAGTCCCCTTTCCCCCTCAGAACATCCCGGGTCCCCTTTCCCCCCCAGAACATCCCGAGTCCCCTTTCTCCCCCTCAGAACATCCCGAGTCCCCTTTCCCCCCACAGAACATCCCGAGTCCCCATCCCCCCCCCTCAGAACATCCCGAGTCCCCTTCCCCCCCCTCAGAACATCCCGAGTCCCCTTCCCCCCCCTCAGAACATCCCGAGTCCCCTTGCCCCCTCAGAACATCCCGAGTCCCCTTGCCCCCCTCAGAACATCCCGAGTCCCCTTCCCCCCCCCCCCCCAGAACATCCCGAGTCCCCTTCCCCCCCTCAGAACATCCCGAGTGCCCTTCCCCCCATCAGGGAACACCCCGAGTCCCCTTTCCCCCCCCCCCCAGAACATCCCGAGTCCCCTTTCCCCCCCCCAGAACATCCCGAGCCCCCTTTCACCCCCCAGAACATCCCGAGTCCCCTTTCCCCCCATCAGGGAACACCCCGAGTCCCCTTTCCCCCCATCAGGGAACACCCCGAGTCCCCTTTCCCCACCCCCCCACCCCCCCAGAACATCTCGAGTCCCCTTCCCCCCCCAGGGAACATCCCGAGTCCCCTTTCCCCCGCACCCCCCCAGAACATCCCGAGTCCCCTTTCCCCCCCTCAGAACATCCCGAGTCCCCTTCCCCCCCTCAGAACATCCCGAGTCCCCTTCCCCCCCTCAGAACATCCCGAGTCCCCTTCCCCCCCTCAGAACATCCCGAGTCCCCTTTCCCCCCCTCAGAACATCCCGAGTCCCCTTCCCCCCCTCAGAACATCCCGAGTCCCCTTCTCCCCCTCAGAACATCCCGAGTCCCCTTCCCCCCCTCAGAACATCCCGAGTCCCCTTCCCCCCCTCAGAACATCCCGAGTCCCCTTCCCCCTCAGAACATCCCGAGTCGCCTTCCCCCCCTCAGAACATCCCGAGTCCCCCTCTCCCCCCTCAGAACATCCCGAGTCCCCTTTCCCCCCCCTCAGAACATCCCGAGTCCCCTTCCCCCCCTCAGAACATCCCGAGTCCCCTTTCCCCCCTCAGAACATCCCGAGTCCCCTTCCCCCCCCAGGGAACATCCCGAGTCCCCTTCCCCCTCAGAACATCCCGAGTCCCCTTCCCCCCCTCAGAACATCCCGAGTCCCCTTCCCCCTCAGAACATCCCGAGTCCCCTTCCCCCCCCTCAGAACATCCCGAGTCCCCCTCCCCCCCTCAGAACATCCCGGGTCCCCTTTCCCCCCCAGAACATCCCGAGTCCCCTTTTCCCCCCCCCCCACAGAACATCCCGAGTCCCCATCCCCCCCCCTCAGAACATCCCGAGTCCCCTTCCCCCCCCTCAGAACATCCCGAGTCCCCTTCCCCCCCCTCAGAACATCCCGAGTCCCCTTGCCCCCCTCAGAACATCCCAAGTCCCCTTGCCCCCCTCAGAACATCCCGAGTCCCCTTCCCCCCCCCCCCCCCAGAACATCCCGAGTCCCCTTCCCCCCCTCAGAACATCCCGAGTCCCCTTCCCCCCCCCTCAGAACATCCCGAGTCCCCTTGCCCCCCTCAGAACATCCCGAGTCCCCTTCCCCCCCCCCCCAGAACATCCCGAGTCCCCTTTCCCCCCCTCAGAACATTGCGAGTCCCCTTTCCCCCCCCCCCCCCAGAACATCCCGAGTCCCCTTCCCCCCCCCAGAACATCCCGAGTCCCCTTTCCCCCCCCCCAGGGAACATCCCGAGTCCCCTTTCCCCCGCACCCCCACAGAACATCCCGAGTCCCCTTTCCCCCCCCCAGAACATCGCGAGTCCCCTTTCCCCCCCTCAGAACATCCCAAGCCCCCCCCCCCAGAACATCCCGAGTCCCCTTTCCCCCCTCAGACCATCCCAAGTCCCCCCCCCCAGAACATCCCGAGTCCCCTTTCCCCCCTCTCAGAACATCCCGAGTCCCCTTTCCCCCCCCTCAGAACATCCCGAGTCCCCTTCCCCCCCTCAGAACATCCCGAGTCCCCTTTCCCCCTCCTCAGAACATCCCGAGTCCCCTTCCCCCCCCTCAGAACATCCCGAGTCCCCTTCCCCCCCCCCCCAGAACATCCCGAGTCCCCTTTCCCCCCCCTCAGAACATCCCGAGTCCCCTTCCCCCCCCTCAGAACATCCCGAGTCCCCTTTCCCCCCCCTCAGAACATCCCGAGTCCCCTTCCCCCCCCTCAGAAGATCCCGAGTCCCCTTCACCCCCTCAGAACATCCCGAGTCCCCTTCCCCCCCTCAGAACATCCCGAGTCCCCTTCCCCCCTCAGAACATCCCGAGTCCCCCTCCCCCCCTCAGAACATCCCGAGTCCCCTTTCCCCCCCCTCAGAACATCCCGAGTCCCCTTCCCCCCCTCAGAACATCCCGAGTCCCCTTCCCCTCAGAACATCCCGAGTCCCCTTTCCCCCCCTCAGAACATCCGGAGTCCCCTTTCCCCCCCCAGGGAACATCCCGAGTCCCCCTCCCCCCCTCAGAACATCCGGGTCCCCTTTCCCCCCCCAGAACATCCCGAGTCCCCTTTCTCCCCCTCAGAACATCCCGAGTCCCCTTTCCCCCCCCCCTCAGAACATCCCGAGTCCCCATCCCCCCCCCCCTCAGAACATCCCGAGTCCCCCTCCCCCCCTCAGAACATCCCGAGTCCCCTTTCCCCCCCCCTCAGAACATCCCGAGTCCCCTTCCCCCCCTCAGAACATCCGAGTCCCCCTCCCCCCCTCAGAACATCCCGAGTCCCCTTTCCCCCCCCTCAGAACATCCCGAGTCCCCTTCCCCCCCTCAGAACATCCCGAGTCCCCTTCCCCCTCAGAACATCCCGAGTCCCCTTTACCCCCCTCAGAACATCCGGAGTCCCCTTTCCCCCCCCAGGGAACATCCCGAGTCCCCCTCCCCCCCTCAGAACATCCCGGGTCCCCTTTCCCCCCCAGAACATCCCGAGTCCCCTTTCTCCCCCTCAGAACATCCCGAGTCCCCTTTCCCCCCCCCCCACAGAACATCCCGAGTCCCCATCCCCCCCCCCTCAGAACATCCGAGTCCCCCTCCCCCCCTCAGAACATCCCGAGTCCCCTTTCCCCCCCCTCAGAACATCCCGAGTCCCCTTTCCCCCCCCTCAGAACATCCCGAGTCCCCTTCCCCCCCTCAGAACATCCCGAGTCCCCTTTCCCCCCCTCAGAACATCCCGAGTCCCCTTCCCCCCCTCAGAACATCCCGAGTCCCCCTCCCCCTCAGAACATCCCGAGTCCCCTTTCCCCCCCCCTCAGAACATCCCGAGTCCCCTTCCCCCCCTCAGAACATCCCGAGTCCCCTTCCCCCCTCAGAACATCCCGAGTCCCCTTCCCCCCTCAGAACATCCCGAGTCCCCTTCCCCCCCTCAGAACATCCCGAGTCCCCTTTCCCCCCCCTCAGAACATCCCGAGTCCCCTTCCCCCCCCTCAGAACATCCCGAGTCCCCTTCCCCCCTCAGAACATCCCGAGTCCCCTTCCCCCCCCCTCAGAACATCCCGAGTCCCCTTCCCCCCCTCAGAACATCCCGAGTCCCCTTTCCCCCCCTCAGAACATCCCGAGTCCCCTTCCCCCCCTCAGAACATCCCGAGTCCCCTTCCCCCCCTCAGAACATCCCGAGTCCCCTTCCCCCTCAGAACATCCCGAGTCCCCTCCCCCCCTCAGAACATCCCGAGTCCCCTTTCCCCCCCCCTCAGAACATCCCGAGTCCCCTTCCCCCCCTCAGAACATCCCGAGTCCCCTTCCCCCTCAGAACATCCCGAGTCCCCTTCCCCCCCCTCAGAACATCCCGAGTCCCCCTCCCCCCTCAGAACATCCCGAGTCCCCTTTCCCCCCCCTCAGAACATCCCGAGTCCCCTTGCCCCCCTCAGAACATCCCGAGTCCCCTTTCCCCCCCTCAGAACATCCGGAGTCCCCTTTCCCCCCCAGGGAACATCCCGAGTCCCCTTCCCCCCCTCAGAACATCCCGAGTCCCCTTCCCCCTCAGAACATCCCGAGTCCCCTTCCCCCCCTCAGAACATCCCGAGTCCCCCTCCCCCCCTCAGAACATCCCGGGTCCCCTTTCCCCCCCAGAACATCCCGAGTCCCCTTTCTCCCCCTCAGAACATCCCGAGTCCCCTTTTCCCCCCCCCCACAGAACATCCCGAGTCCCCTTCCCCCCCTCAGAACATCCCGAGTCCCCTTCCCCCCCCTCAGAACATCCCGAGTCCCCTTGCCCCCCTCAGAACATCCCGAGTCCCCTTGCCCCCCTCAGAACATCCCGAGTCCCCTTCCCCCCCCCCCCAGAACATCCCGAGTCCCCTTCCCCCCCCTCAGAACATCCCGAGTCCCCTTCCCCCCCCCTCAGAACATCCCGAGTCCCCTTGCCCCCCTCAGAACATCCCGAGTCCCCTTCCCCCCCCCCCAGAACACCCCGAGTCCCCTTTCCCCCCCTCAGAACATTGCGAGTCCCCTTTCCCCCCCCCCCCCAGAACATCCCGAGTCCCCTTCCCCACCCCAGAACATCCCGAGTCCCCTTTCCCCCCCCCAGGGAACATCCCGAGTCCCCTTTCCCCCGCACCCCCCCAGAACATCCCGAGTCCCCTTCCCCCCCCCAGAACATCGCGAGTCCCCTTTCCCCCCCTCAGAACATCCCAAGTCCCCCCCCCTCAGAACATCCCGAGTCCCCTTTCCCCCCTCAGACCATCCCAAGTCCCCCCCCCCCAGAACATCCCGAGTCCCCTTCCCCCCTCTCAGAACATCCCGAGTCCCCTTTCCCCCCCTCAGAACATCCCGAGTCCCCTTCCCCCCCCTCAGAACATCCCGAGTCCCCTTTCCCCCCCTCAGAACATCCCGAGTCCCCTTCCCCCCCCTCAGAACATCCCGAGTCCCCTTCCCCCCCCCCAGAACATCCCGAGTCCCCTTTCCCCCCCCTCAGAACATCCCGAGTCCCTTCCCCCCCCTCAGAACATCCCGAGTCCCCTTTCCCCCCCTCAGAACATCCCGAGTCCCCTTCCCCCCCCTCAGAACATCCCGAGTCCCCTTCACCCCCTCAGAACATCCCGAGTCCCCTTCCCCCCCTCAGAACATCCCGAGTCCCCTTCCCCCCCTCAGAACATCCCGAGTCCCCCTCCCCCCCTCAGAACATCCCGAGTCCCCTTTCCCCCCCCTCAGAACATCCCGAGTCCCCTTCCCCCCCTCAGAACATCCCGAGTCCCCTTCCCCCTCAGAACATCCCGAGTCCCCTTTCCCCCCCTCAGAACATCCGGAGTCCCCTTTCCCCCCCCAGGGAACATCCCGAGTCCCCCTCCCCCCTCAGAACATCCCGGGTCCCCTTTCCCCCCCAGAACATCCCGATTCCCCTTTCACCCCCCCCCACAGAACATCCCGAGTCCCCATCCCCCCCCCTCAGAACATCCCGAGTCCCCTTCCCCCCCTCAGAACATCCCGAGTCCCCTTCCCCCCCCTCAGAACATCCCGAGTCCCCTTGCCCCCTCAGAACATCCCGAGTCCCCTTGCCCCCCTCAGAACATCCCGAGTCCCCTTCCCCCCCCCCCCCCAGAACATCCCGAGTCCCCTTCCCCCCCTCAGAACATCCCGAGTGCCCTTCCCCCCCATCAGGGAACACCCCGAGTCCCCTTTCCCCCCCCCCCAGAACATCCCGAGTCCCCTTTCCCCCCCCCAGAACATCCCGAGCCCCCTTTCACCCCCCAGAACATCCCGAGTCCCCTTTCCCCCCATCAGGGAACACCCCGAGTCCCCTTTCCCCCCATCAGGGAACACCCCGAGTCCCCTTTCCCCACCCCCCCCCCCAGAACATCTCGAGTCCCCTTCCCCCCCCAGGGAACATCCCGAGTCCCCTTTCCCCCGCACCCCCCCAGAACATCCCGAGTCCCCTTTCCCCCCCTCAGAACATCCCGAGTCCCCTTCCCCCCCTCAGAACATCCCGAGTCCCCTTCCCCCCCTCAGAACATCCCGAGTCCCCTTCCCCCCCTCAGAACATCCCGAGTCCCCTTTCCCCCCCTCAGAACATCCCGAGTCCCCTTCCCCCCTCAGAACATCCCGAGTCCCCTTCCCCCCCTCAGAACATCCCGAGTCCCCTTCCCCCCCTCAGAACATCCCGAGTCCCCTTCCCCCCCTCAGAACATCCCGAGTCCCCTTCCCCCTCAGAACATCCCGAGTCGCCTTCCCCCCCTCAGAACATCCCGAGTCCCCTTCCCCCCCCTCAGAACATCCCGAGTCCCCTTTCCCCCCCCTCAGAACATCCCGAGTCCCCTTCCCCCCCTCAGAACATCCCGAGTCCCCCTTTCCCCCCTCAGAACATCCCGAGTCCCCTTCCCCCCCCAGGGAACATCCCGAGTCCCCTTCCCCCTCAGAACATCCCGAGTCCCCTTCCCCCCCTCAGAACATCCCGAGTCCCCTTCCCCCTCAGAACATCCCGAGTCCCCTTCCCCCCCCTCAGAACATCCCGAGTCCCCCTCCCCCCTCAGAACATCCCGGGTCCCCTTTCCCCCCCAGAACATCCCGAGTCCCCTTTTCCCCCCCCCCACAGAACATCCCGAGTCCCCATCCCCCCCCCTCAGAACATCCGAGTCCCCTTCCCCCCCCTCAGAACATCCCGAGTCCCCTTCCCCCCCCCTCAGAACATCCCGAGTCCCCTTGCCCCCTCAGAACATCCCAAGTCCCCTTGCCCCCCTCAGAACATCCCGAGTCCCCTTCCCCCCCCCCCCCCAGAACATCCCGAGTCCCCTTCCCCCCCTCAGAACATCCCGAGTCCCCTTCCCCCCCCCTCAGAACATCCCGAGTCCCCTTGCCCCCCTCAGAACATCCCGAGTCCCCTTCCCCCCCCCCCCCAGAACATCCCGAGTCCCCTTTCCCCCCTCAGAACATTGCGAGTCCCCTTTCCCCCCCCCCCAGAACATCCCGAGTCCCCTTCCCCCCCCCCAGAACATCCCGAGTCCCCTTTCCCCCCCCCCAGGGAACATCCCGAGTCCCCTTTCCCCCGCACCCCCCCAGAACATCCCGAGTCCACTTTCCCCCCCCCAGAACATCGCGAGTCCCCTTTCCCCCCCTCAGAACATCCAAGTCCCCCCCCCCAGAACATCCCGAGTCCCCTTTCCCCCCTCAGACCATCCCAAGTCCCCCCCCCCCAGAACATCCCGAGTCCCCTTTCCCCCCTCTCAGAACATCCCGAGTCCCCTTTCCCCCCCTCAGAACATCCCGAGTCCCCTTCCCCCCCTCAGAACATCCCGAGTCCCCTTTCCCCCCCCTCAGAACATCCGAGTCCCCTTCCCCCCCCTCAGAACATCCCGAGTCCCCTTCCCCCCCCCCCAGAACATCCCGAGTCCCCTTTCCCCCCCCTCAGAACATCCCGAGTCCCCTTCCCCCCCCTCAGAACATCCCGAGTCCCCTTTCCCCCCCTCAGAACATCCCGAGTCCCCTTCCCCCCCCTCAGAACATCCCGAGTCCCCTTCACCCCCTCAGAACATCCCGAGTCCCCTTCCCCCCCTCAGAACATCCCGAGTCCCCTTCCCCCCCTCAGAACATCCCGAGTCCCCCTCCCCCCCTCAGAACATCCCGAGTCCCCTTTCCCCCCCCTCAGAACATCCCGAGTCCCCTTCCCCCCCTCAGAACATCCCGAGTCCCCTTCCCCCTCAGAACATCCCGAGTCCCCTTTCCCCCCCTCAGAACATCCGGAGTCCCCTTTCCCCCCCCAGGGAACATCCCGAGTCCCCCTCCCCCCTCAGAACATCCCGGGTCCCCTTTCCCCCCCAGAACATCCCGAGTCCCCTTTCTCCCCCTCAGAACATCCCGAGTCCCCTTTCCCCCCCCCCCACAGAACATCCCGAGTCCCCATCCCCCCCCCCCTCAGAACATCCCGAGTCCCCTTCCCCCCCCTCAGAACATCCCGAGTCCCCTTCCCCCCCCTCAGAACATCCCGAGTCCCCTTGCCCCCCTCAGAACATCCCGAGTCCCCTTGCCCCCCTCAGAACATCCCGAGTCCCCTTCCCCCCCCCCCCCCAGAACATCCCGAGTCCCCTTCCCCCCCTCAGAACATCCCGAGTCCCCTTCCCCCCCATCAGGGAACACCCCGAGTCCCCTTTCCCCCCCCCCCCCAGAACATCCCGAGTCCCCTTTCCCCCCCCCAGAACATCCCGAGCCCCCTTTCCCCCCCCAGAACATCCCGAGTCCCCTTTCCCCCCATCAGGGAACACCCCGAGTCCCCTTTCCCCCCATCAGGAACACCCCGAGTCCCCTTTCCCCACCCCCCCCCCCCCAGAACATCCCGAGTCCCCTTCCCCCCCCAGGGAACATCCCGAGTCCCCTTTCCCCCGCACCCCCCCAGAACATCCCGAGTCCCCTTTCCCACCCTCAGAACATCCCGAGTCCCCTTCCCCCCCTCAGAACATCCCGAGTCCCCCTCCCCCCCTCAGAACATCCCGAGTCCCCTTTCCCCCCCCCTCAGAACATCCCGAGTCCCCTTCCCCCCCTCAGAACATCCCGAGTCCCCTTCCCCCCCTCAGAACATCCCGAGTCCCCTTTCCCCCCCTCAGAACATCCCGAGTCCCCTTCCCCCCCTCAGAACATCCCGAGTCCCCTTCCCCCCCTCAGAACATCCCGAGTCCCCCTCCCCCCTCAGAACATCCCGAGTCCCCTTTCCCCCCCCTCAGAACATCCCGAGTCCCCTTCCCCCCCTCAGAACATCCCGAGTCCCCTTCCCCCCTCAGAACATCCCGAGTCCCCTTCCCCCCTCAGAACATCCCGAGTCCCCTTCCCCCCCTCAGAACATCCCGAGTCCCCTTTCCCCCCCCCTCAGAACATCCCGAGTCCCCTTCCCCCCTCAGAACATCCCGAGTCCCCTTCCCCCCTCAGAACATCCCGAGTCCCCTTCCCCCCCTCAGAACATCCCGAGTCCCCTTCCCCCCCTCAGAACATCCCGAGTCCCCTTCCCCCCCTCAGAACATCCCGAGTCCCCTTTCCCCCCCTCAGAACATCCCGAGTCCCCTTCCCCCCCTCAGAACATCCCGAGTCCCCTTCCCCCCCTCAGAACATCCCGAGTCCCCTTCCCCCCCTCAGAACATCCCGAGTCCCCTCCCCCCCTCAGAACATCCCGAGTCCCCTTTCCCCCCCCTCAGAACATCCCGAGTCCGCTTCCCCCCCTCAGAACATCCCGAATCCCCTTCCCCCTCAGAACATCCCGAGTCCCCCTTCCCCCCCTCAGAACATCCCGAGTCCCCTCCCCCCCTCAGAACATCCCGAGTCCCCTTTCCCCCCCCTCAGAACATCCCGAGTCCCCTTCCCCACCTCAGAACATCCCGAGTCCCTTCCCCCTCAGAACATCCCGAGTCCCCTTCCCCCCCTCAGAACATCCCGAGTCCCCCTCCCCCCCTCAGAACATCCCGAGTCCCCTTTCCCCCCCCTCAGAACATCCCGAGTCCCCTTCCCCCCCTCAGAACATCCGGAGTCCCCTTTCCCCCCCCAGGGAACATCCTGAGTCCCCTTCCCCCCCTCAGAACATCCCGAGTCCCCTTTCCCCCCAGAACATCCCGAGTCCCCTTTCTCCCCCTCAGAACATCCCGAGTCCCCTTTCCCCCCCCCCCACAGAACATCCCGAGTCCCCATCCCCCCCCCTCAGAACATCCTGAGTCCCCTTCCCCCCCCTCAGAACATCCCGAGTCCCCTTCCCCCCCCCTCAGAACATCCCGAGTCCCCTTCCCCCCCTCAGAACATCCCGAGTCCCCTTGCCCCCCTCAGAACATCCCGAGTCCCCTTTCCCCCCCCCCCCCAGAACATCCCGAGTCCCCTTTCCCCCCCTCAGAACATTGCGAGTCCCCTTTCCCCCTCCCCCCCAGAACATCCCGAGTCCCCTTCCCCCCCCCAGAACATCCCGAGTCCCCTTTCCCCCCCCCCAGGAACATCCCGAGTACCCTTTCCCCCGCACCCCCCCAGAACATCCCGAGTCCCCTTTCCCCCCCCCCAGAACATCGCGAGTCCCCTTTCCCCCCCTCAGAACATCCCAAGTCCCCCCCCTCAGAACATCCCGAGTCCCCTTTCCCCCCTCAGACCATCCCAAGTCCCCCCCCCCAGAACATCCCGAGTCCCCTTCCCCCCTCTCAGAACATCCCGAGTCCCCTTTCCCCCCCTCAGAACATCCCGAGTCCCCTTCCCCCCCCTCAGAACATCCCGAGTCCCCTTTCGCCCCCCTCAGAACATCCCGAGTCCCCTTCCCCCCCCTCAGAACATCCCGAGTCCCCTTCCCCCCCCCCCAGAACATCCCGAGTCCCCTTCCCCCCCTCAGAACATCCCGAGTCCCCTTCCCCCCCCCTCAGAACATCCCGAGTCCCCTTCCCCCCCCTCAGAACATCCCGAGTCCCCTTCCCCCCCTCAGAACATCCCGAGTCACCTTTCCCCCCCTCAGAACATCCCGAGTCCCCTTCCACCCCCTCAGAACATCCCGAGTCCCCTTTCCCCCCCCTCAGAACATCCCGAGTCCCCTTTCCCCCCCTCAGAACATCCCGAGTCCCCTTCCCCCCCTCAGAACATCCCGAGTCCCCTTCCCCCCCTCAGAACATCCCGAGTCCCCCTCCCCCCTCAGAACATCCCGAGTCCCCTTTCCCCCCCCCCTCAGAACATCCCGAGTCCCCTTTCCCCCCCCCCTCAGAACATCCCGAGTCCCCCTCCCCCCTCAGAACATCCCGAGTCCCCTTCCCCCCCCCCTCAGAACATCCCGAGTCCCCTTCCCCCCCCCCAAGAACATCCCGAGTCCCCTTCCCCCTCAGAACATCCCGAGTCCCCTTCCCCCCCTCAGAACATCCCAAGTCCCCCCCCCCTCAGAACATCCCGAATCCCCTTTCCCCCCTCAGAACATCCCAAGTCCCCCCCCCAGAACATCCCGAGTCCCCTTCCCCCCTCTCAGAACATCCCAAGTCCCCCCCCCCTCAGAACATCCCGAGTCCCCTTTCCCCCCTCAGAACATCCCGAGTCCCCTTTCCCCCCCCTCAGAACATCCCGAGTCCCCTTCCCCCCCTCAGAACATCCCGAGTCCCCTTTCCCCCCCTCAGAACATCCCGAGCCCCCTTCCCCCCCCTCAGAACATCCCGAGTCCCCTTCACCCCCTCAGAACATCCCGAGTCCCCTTCCCCCCCTCAGAACATCCCGAGTCCCCCTCCCCCCCTCAGAACATCCCGAGTCCCCTTTCCCCCCCCCTCAGAACATCCCGAGTCCCCTTTCCCCCCCCCCTCAGAACATCCCGAGTCCCCTTCCCCCCCTCAGAACATCCCGAGTCCCCTTCCCCCTCAGAACATCCCGAGTCCCCTTCCCCCCCTCAGAACATCCCGAGTCCCCTTCCCCCCCCCTCAGAACATCCCGAGTCCCCTTGCCCCCCTCAGAACATCCCAAGTCCCCTTGCCCCCCTCAGAACATCCCGAGTCCCCTTCCCCCCCCCCCAGAACATCCCGAGTCCCCTTCCCCCCCTCAGAACATCCCGAGTCGCCTTCCCCCCTCAGAACATCCCGAGTCCCCTTCCCCCCTCAGAACATCCCGAGTCCCCCTCCCCCCCTCAGAACATCCCGAGTCCCCTTTCCCCCCCCCTCAGAACATCCCGAGTCCCCTTCCCCCCCTCAGAACATCCCGAGTCCCCTTCCCCCCTCAGAACATCCCGAGTCCCCTTCCCCCCCTCAGAACATCCCGAGTCCCCTTCCCCCCCTCAGAACATCCCGAGTCCCCTTCCCCCCCTCAGAACATCCCGAGTCCCCTTCCCCCCCTCAGAACATCCCGAGTCCCCTTCCCCCCTCAGAACATCCCGAGTCCCCCTTCCCCCCTCAGAACATCCCGAGTCCCCTTCCCCCCCTCAGAACATCCCGAGTCCCCTTTCCCCCCCCCTCAGAACTTCCCGAGTCCCCTTTCCCCCCCTCAGAACATCCGGAGTCCCCTTTCCCCCCCCCAGGGAACATCCCGAGTCCCCTTCCCCCCCTCAGAACATCCCGAGTCCCCCTCCCCCCTCAGAACATCCCGGGTCCCCTTTCCCCCCCAGAACATCCCGAGTCCCCTTCCCCCCTCAGAACATCCCGAGTCCCCTTCCCCCCCTCAGAACACCCCGAGTCCCCTTTTCCCTCCCCCCCCACAGAACATCCCGAGTCCCCATCCCCCCCCCTCAGAACATCCCGAGTCCCCTTCCCCCCCCCCTCAGAACATCCCGAGTCCCCTTGACCCCCTCAGAACATCCCGAGTCCCCTTGCCCCCCTCAGAACATCCCGAGTCCCCTTCCCCCCCCCCCAGAACATCCCGAGTCCCCTTCCCCCCCCCAGAACATCCCGAGTCCCCTTCCCCCCCTCAGAACATCCCGAGTCCCCTTTCCCCCCCCAGAACATCCCGAGTCCCCTTCCCCCCCTCAGAACATCCCGAGTCCCCTTTCCCCCCCCCCCCAGAACATCCCGAGTCCCCTTCCCCCCCCAGAACATCCCGAGTCCCCTTTCCCCCCCTCAGAACATCCCGAGTCCCCTTCCCCCCCCCAGGGAACATCCCGAGTCCCCTTTCCCCCCCCCCAGAACATCGCGAGTCCCCCCCCCTCAGAACATCCCGAGTCCCCTTTCCCCCCTCAGAACATCCCAAGTCCCCCCCCCCCAGAACATCCCGAGTCCCCTTCCCCCCTCTCAGAACATCCCGAGTCCCCTTTCCCCCCCTCAGAACATCCCGAGTCCCCTTGCCCCCCTCAGAACATCCCGAGTCCCCTTGCCCCCCTCAGAACATCCCGAGTCCCCTTTCCCCCCCACCCCAGAACATCCCGAGTCCCCTTTCCCCCCCTCAGAACATTGCGAGTCCCCTTTCCCCCTCCCCCCCAGAACATCCCGAGTCCCCTTCCCCCCCCCAGAACATCCCGAGTCCCCTTTCCCCCCCCCCAGGGAACATCCCGAGTCCCCTTTCCCCCGCACCCCCCCAGAACATCCCGAGTCCCCTTTCCCCCCCCCCCAGAACATCGCGAGTCCCCTTTCCCCCCCTCAGAACATCCCAAGTCCCCCCCCTCAGAACATCCCGAGTCCCCTTTCCCCCCTCAGACCATCCCAAGTCCCCCCCCCCCAGAACATCCCGAGTCCCCTTCCCCCCTCTCAGAACATCCCGAGTCCCCTTTCCCCCCCTCAGAACATCCCGAGTCCCCTTCCCCCCCCTCAGAACATCCCGAGTCCCCTTTCGCCCCCCTCAGAACATCCCGAGTCCCCTTCCCCCCCCTCAGAACATCCCGAGTCCCCTTCCCCCCCCCCCAGAACATCCCGAGTCCCCTTCCCCCCCTCAGAACATCCCGAGTCCCCTTCCCCCCCCCTCAGAACATCCCGAGTCCCCTTCCCCCCCCCTCAGAACATCCCGAGTCCCCTTCCCCCCCTCAGAACATCCCGAGTCACCTTTCCCCCCCTCAGAACATCCCGAGTCCCCTTCCACCCCCTCAGAACATCCCGAGTCCCCTTTCCCCCCCCTCAGAACATCCCGAGTCCCCTTTCCCCCCCTCAGAACATCCCGAGTCCCCTTCCCCCCCTCAGAACATCCCGAGTCCCCTTCCCCCCCTCAGAACATCCCGAGTCCCCCTCCCCCCTCAGAACATCCCGAGTCCCCTTTCCCCCCCCCCTCAGAACATCCCGAGTCCCCTTTCCCCCCCCCCTCAGAACATCCCGAGTCCCCCTCCCCCCCTCAGAACATCCCGAGTCCCCTTCCCCCCCCCCTCAGAACATCCCGAGTCCCCTTCCCCCCCCCCAAGAACATCCCGAGTCCCCTTCCCCCTCAGAACATCCCGAGTCCCCTTCCCCCCCTCAGAACATCCCAAGTCCCCCCCCCCTCAGAACATCCCGAATCCCCTTTCCCCCCTCAGAACATCCCAAGTCCCCCCCCCAGAACATCCCGAGTCCCCTTCCCCCCTCTCAGAACATCCAAGTCCCCCCCCCCTCAGAACATCCCGAGTCCCCTTTCCCCCCTCAGAACATCCCGAGTCCCCTTTCCCCCCCCTCAGAACATCCCGAGTCCCCTTCCCCCCCTCAGAACATCCCGAGTCCCCTTTCCCCCCCTCAGAACATCCCGAGCCCCCTTCCCCCCCCTCAGAACATCCCGAGTCCCCTTCACCCCCTCAGAACATCCCGAGTCCCCTTCCCCCCCTCAGAACATCCCGAGTCCCCCTCCCCCCCTCAGAACATCCCGAGTCCCCTTTCCCCCCCCCCTCAGAACATCCCGAGTCCCCTTTCCCCCCCCCCTCAGAACATCCCGAGTCCCCTTCCCCCCCTCAGAACATCCCGAGTCCCCTTCCCCCCTCAGAACATCCCGAGTCCCCTTCCCCCCCTCAGAACATCCCGAGTCCCCTTCCCCCCCCCCTCAGAACATCCCGAGTCCCCTTGCCCCCCTCAGAACATCCCAAGTCCCCTTGCCCCCCTCAGAACATCCCGAGTCCCCTTCCCCCCCCCCCCAGAACATCCCGAGTCCCCTTCCCCCCCTCAGAACATCCCGAGTCGCCTTCCCCCCTCAGAACATCCCGAGTCCCCTTCCCCCCTCAGAACATCCCGAGTCCCCCTCCCCCCCTCAGAACATCCCGAGTCCCCTTTCCCCCCCCCTCAGAACATCCCGAGTCCCCTTCCCCCCCTCAGAACATCCCGAGTCCCCTTCCCCCCTCAGAACATCCCGAGTCCCCTTCCCCCCCTCAGAACATCCCGAGTCCCCTTCCCCCCCTCAGAACATCCCGAGTCCCCTTCCCCCCCTCAGAACATCCCGAGTCCCCTTCCCCCCCTCAGAACATCCCGAGTCCCCTTCCCCCCTCAGAACATCCCGAGTCCCCTTCCCCCCCTCAGAACATCCCGAGTCCCCTTCCCCCCCTCAGAACATCCCGAGTCCCCTTTCCCCCCCCCTCAGAACTTCCCGAGTCCCCTTTCCCCCCCTCAGAACATCCGGAGTCCCCTTTCCCCCCCCCAGGGAACATCCCGAGTCCCCTTCCCCCCCTCAGAACATCCCGAGTCCCCCTCCCCCCTCAGAACATCCCGGGTCCCCTTTCCCCCCCAGAACATCCCGAGTCCCCTTCCCCCCTCAGAACATCCCGAGTCCCCTTCCCCCCCTCAGAACACCCCGAGTCCCCTTTTCCCTCCCCCCCCACAGAACATCCCGAGTCCCCATCCCCCCCCCTCAGAACATCCCGAGTCCCCTTCCCCCCCCCCTCAGAACATCCCGAGTCCCCTTGACCCCCTCAGAACATCCCGAGTCCCCTTGCCCCCCTCAGAACATCCCGAGTCCCCTTCCCCCCCCCCAGAACATCCCGAGTCCCCTTCCCCCCCCCAGAACATCCCGAGTCCCCTTCCCCCCCTCAGAACATCCCGAGTCCCCTTTCCCCCCCCAGAACATCCCGAGTCCCCTTCCCCCCCTCAGAACATCCCGAGTCCCCTTTACCCCCCCCCCCCCCAGAACATCCCGAGTCCCCTTCCCCCCCCCAGAACATCCCGAGTCCCCTTTCCCCCCCTCAGAACATCCCGAGTCCCCTCCCCCCCCCAGGGAACATCCCGAGTCCCCTTTCCCCCCCCCCAGAACATCGCGAGTCCCCCCCCCCTCAGAACATCCCGAGTCCCCTTTCCCCCCTCAGAACATCCCAAGTCCCCCCCCCCAGAACATCCCGAGTCCCCTTCCCCCCCTCTCAGAACATCCCGAGTCCCCTTTCCCCCCCTCAGAACATCCCGAGTCCCCTTTCCCCCCCTCAGAACATCCCGAGTCCCCTTCCCCCCCCTCAGAACATCCCGAGTCCCCTTCCCCCCCCTCAGAACATCCCGAGTCCCCTTTCCCCCCCCCTCAGAACATCCCGAGTCCCCTTTCCCCCCCCACAGAACATCCCGAGTCCCCTTCCCCCCCCTCAGAACATCCCGAGTCCCCTTCACCCCCTCAGAACATCCCGAGTCCCCTTCCCCCCCTCAGAACATCCCGAGTCCCCTTCCCCCCCTCAGAACATCCCGGGTCCCCCTCCCCCCCTCAGAACATCCCGAGTCCCCTTTCCCCCCCCCTCAGAACATCCCGAGTCCCCTTCCCCCCCCCAAGAACATCCCGAGTCCCCTTCCCCCTCAGAACATCCCGAGTCCCCTTCCCCCCCTCAGAACATCCCAAGTCCCCCCCCCCCTCAGAACATCCCGAATCCCCTTTCCCCCCTCAGAACATCCCAAGTCCCCCCCCCAGAACATCCCGAGTCCCCTTCCCCCCCTCTCAGAACATCCCAAGTCCCCCCCCCCCTCAGAACATCCCGAGTCCCCTTTCCCCCCTCAGAACATCCCGAGTCCCCTTTCCCCCCCCTCAGAACATCCCGAGTCCCCTTCCCCCCCCTCAGAACATCCCGAGTCCCCTTTCCCCCCCCTCAGAACATCCCGAGCCCCCTTCCCCCCCCTCAGAACATCCCGAGTCCCCTTCACCCCCTCAGAACATCCCGAGTCCCCTTCCCCCCCTCAGAACATCCCGAGTCCCCCTCCCCCCCTCAGAACATCCCGAGTCCCCTTTCCCCCCCCCCTCAGAACATCCCGAGTCCCCTTTCCCCCCCCCCTCAGAACATCCCGAGTCCCCTTCCCCCCCTCAGAACATCCCGAGTCCCCTTCCCCCCTCAGAACATCCCGAGTCCCCTTCCCCCCCTCAGAACATCCCGAGTCCCCTTCCCCCCCCCTCAGAACATCCCGAGTCCCCTTGCCCCCCCTCAGAACATCCCGAGTCCCCTTGCCCCCCTCAGAACATCCCGAGTCCCCTTCCCCCCCCCCCCAGAACATCCCGAGTCCCCTTCCCCCCCTCAGAACATCCCGAGTCGCCTTCCCCCCTCAGAACATCCCGAGTCGCCTTCCCCCCCTCAGAACATCCCGAGTCCCCTTCCCCCCTCAGAACATCCCGAGTCCCCCTCCCCCCCTCAGAACATCCCGAGTCCCCTTTCCCCCCCCCTCAGAACATCCCGAGTCCCCTTCCCCCCCCTCAGAACATCCCGAGTCCCCTTCCCCCCTCAGAACATCCCGAGTCCCCTTCCCCCCCTCAGAACATCCCGAGTCCCCTTCCCCCCCTCAGAACATCCCGAGTCCCCTTCCCCCCCCTCAGAACATCCCGAGTCCCCTTCCCCCCCTCAGAACATCCCGAGTCCCCTTCCCCCCTCAGAACATCCCGAGTCCCCTTCCCCCCTCAGAACATCCCGAGTCCCCTTCCCCCCCTCAGAACATCCCGAGTCCCCCTTTCCCCCCCCCTCAGAACTTCCCGAGTCCCCTTTCCCCCCCTCAGAACATCCGGAGTCCCCTTTCCCCCCCCCAGGGAACATCCCGAGTCCCCTTCCCCCCCTCAGAACATCCCGAGTCCCCCTCCCCCCTCAGAACATCCCGGGTCCCCTTTCCCCCCCAGAACATCCCGAGTCCCCTTCCCCCCTCAGAACATCCCGAGTCCCCTTCCCCCCCTCAGAACACCCCGAGTCCCCTTTTCCTCCCCCCCCACAGAACATCCCGAGTCCCCATCCCCCCCCCTCAGAACATCCCGAGTCCCCTTCCCCCCCCCTCAGAACATCCCGAGTCCCCTTGACCCCCTCAGAACATCCCGAGTCCCCTTGCCCCCCTCAGAACATCCCGAGTCCCCTTCCCCCCCCCCCAGAACATCCCGAGTCCCCTTCCCCCCCCCAGAACATCCCGAGTCCCCTTCCCCCCCTCAGAACATCCCGAGTCCCCTTTCCCCCCCCAGAACATCCCGAGTCCCCTTCCCCCCCTCAGAACATCCCGAGTCCCCTTTCCCCCCCCCCCCCAGAACATCCCGAGTCCCCTTCCCCCCCCCAGAACATCCCGAGTCCCCTTTCCCCCCCTCAGAACATCCCGAGTCCCCTTCCCCCCCCCAGGGAACATCCCGAGTCCCCTTTCCCCCCCCCCAGAACATCGCGAGTCCCCCCCCCTCAGAACATCCCGAGTCCCCTTTCCCCCCTCAGAACATCCCAAGTCCCCCCCCCCAGAACATCCCGAGTCCCCTTCCCCCCTCTCAGAACATCCCGAGTCCCCTTTCCCCCCCTCAGAACATCCCGAGTCCCCTTGCCCCCCTCAGAACATCCCGAGTCCCCTTGCCCCCCTCAGAACATCCCGAGTCCCCTTTCCCCCCCCCCCCAGAACATCCCGAGTCCCCTTTCCCCCCCTCAGAACATTGCGAGTCCCCTTTCCCCCTCCCCCCCAGAACATCCCGAGTCCCCTTCCCCCCCCCAGAACATCCCGAGTCCCCTTTCCCCCCCCCCAGGGAACATCCCGAGTCCCCTTTCCCCCGCACCCCCCCAGAACATCCCGAGTCCCCTTTCCCCCCCCCCCAGAACATCGCGAGTCCCCTTTCCCCCCCCTCAGAACATCCCAAGTCCCCCCCCCTCAGAACATCCCGAGTCCCCTTTCCCCCCCTCAGACCATCCCAAGTCCCCCCCCCCCAGAACATCCCGAGTCCCCTTCCCCCCTCTCAGAACATCCCGAGTCCCCTTTCCCCCCCTCAGAACATCCCGAGTCCCCTTCCCCCCCCTCAGAACATCCCGAGTCCCCTTTCGCCCCCCTCAGAACATCCCGAGTCCCCTTCCCCCCCCCTCAGAACATCCCGAGTCCCCTTCCCCCCCCCCCCAGAACATCCCGAGTCCCCTTCCCCCCCTCAGAACATCCCGAGTCCCCTTCCCCCCCCCCTCAGAAGATCCCGAGTCCCCTTCCCCCCCCTCAGAACATCCCGAGTCCCCTTCCCCCCCTCAGAACATCCCGAGTCACCTTTCCCCCCCTCAGAACATCCCGAGTCCCCTTCCACCCCCTCAGAACATCCCGAGTCCCCTTTCCCCCCCCTCAGAACATCCCGAGTCCCCTTTCCCCCCCCTCAGAACATCCCGAGTCCCCTTCCCCCCCTCAGAACATCCCGAGTCCCCTTCCCCCCCTCAGAACATCCCGAGTCCCCCTCCCCCCTCAGAACATCCCGAGTCCCCTTTCCCCCCCCCTCAGAACATCCCGAGTCCCCTTTCCCCCCCCCTCAGAACATCCCGAGTCCCCCTCCCCCCCTCAGAACATCCCGAGTCCCCTTCCCCCCCCCCTCAGAACATCCCGAGTCCCCTTCCCCCCCCCCAAGAACATCCCGAGTCCCCCTTCCCCCCTCAGAACATCCCGAGTCCCCTTCCCCCCCTCAGAACATCCCAAGTCCCCCCCCCCCTCAGAACATCCCGAATCCCCTTTCCCCCCTCAGAACATCCCAAGTCCCCCCCCCCAGAACATCCCGAGTCCCCTTCCCCCCCTCTCAGAACATCCCAAGTCCCCCCCCCCCTCAGAACATCCCGAGTCCCCTTTCCCCCCCTCAGAACATCCCGAGTCCCCTTTCCCCCCCCTCAGAACATCCCGAGTCCCCTTCCCCCCCTCAGAACATCCCGAGTCCCCTTTCCCCCCCTCAGAACATCCCGAGCCCCCTTCGCCCCCCCCTCAGAACATCCCGAGTCCCCTTCCCCCCCTCAGAACATCCCGAGTCCCCTTCCCCCCCCTCAGAACATCCCGAGTCCCCCTCCCCCCCTCAGAACATCCCGAGTCCCCTTTCCCCCCCCCTCAGAACATCCCGAGTCCCCTTTCCCCCCCCTCAGAACATCCCGAGTCCCCTTCCCCCCCTCAGAACATCCCGAGTCCCCTTCCCCCCCCCTCAGAACATCCCGAGTCCCCTTCCCCCCCCTCAGAACATCCCGAGTCCCCTTCCCCCCCCCTCAGAACATCCCGAGTCCCCTTGCCCCCCTCAGAACATCCCGAGTCCCCTTCGCCCCCCCTCAGAACATCCCGAGTCCCCTTCCCCCCCCCCCTCCAGAACATCCCGAGTCCCCTTCCCCCCCTCAGAACATCCCGAGTCGCCTTCCCCCCTCAGAACATCCCGAGTCCCCTTCCCCCCTCAGAACATCCCGAGTCCCCTCCCCCCCCTCAGAACATCCCGAGTCCCCTTTCCCCCCCCCTCAGAACATCCCGAGTCCCCTTCCCCCCCTCAGAACATCCCGAGTCCCCTTCCCCCCTCAGAACATCCCGAGTCCCCTTCCCCCCCTCAGAACATCCCGAGTCCCCTTCCCCCCCTCAGAACATCCCGAGTCCCCTTCCCCCCCTCAGAACATCCCGAGTCCCCTTCCCCCCCTCAGAACATCCCGAGTCCCCTTCCCCCCTCAGAACATCCCGAGTCCCCTTCCCCCCCTCAGAACATCCCGAGTCCCCTTCCCCCCCTCAGAACATCCCGAGTCCCCTTTCCCCCCTCAGAACATCCGGAGTCCCCTTTCCCCCCCCCAGGGAACATCCCGAGTCCCCTTCCCCCCCTCAGAACATCCCGAGTCCCCCTCCCCCCTCAGAACATCCCGGGTCCCCTTTCCCCCCCAGAACATCCCGAGTCCCCTTCCCCCCTCAGAACATCCCGAGTCCCCTTCCCCCCCTCAGAACACCCCGAGTCCCCTTTTCCCTCCCCCCCCACAGAACATCCCGAGTCCCCATCCCCCCCCCTCAGAACATCCCGAGTCCCCTTCCCCCCCCCCTCAGAACATCCCGAGTCCCCTTGACCCCCTCAGAACATCCCGAGTCCCCTTGCCCCCCTCAGAACATCCCGAGTCCCCTTCCCCCCCCCCAGAACATCCCGAGTCCCCTTCCCCCCCCCAGAACATCCCGAGTCCCCTTCCCCCCCTCAGAACATCCCGAGTCCCCTTTCCCCCCCCAGAACATCCCGAGTCCCCTTCCCCCCCTCAGAACATCCCGAGTCCCCTTTCCCCCCCCCCCCCAGAACATCCCGAGTCCCCTTCCCCCCCCCAGAACATCCCGAGTCCCCTTTCCCCCCCTCAGAACATCCCGAGTCCCCTTCCCCCCCCCAGGGAACATCCCGAGTCCCCTTTCCCCCCCCCCAGAACATCGCGAGTCCCCCCCCCTCAGAACATCCCGAGTCCCCTTTCCCCCCTCAGAACATCCCAAGTCCCCCCCCCCAGAACATCCCGAGTCCCCTTCCCCCCTCTCAGAACATCCCGAGTCCCCTTTCCCCCCCTCAGAACATCCCGAGTCCCCTTTCCCCCCCCTCAGAACATCCCGAGTCCCCTTCCCCCCCCTCAGAACATCCCGAGTCCCCTTCCCCCCCCTCAGAACATCCCGAGTCCCCTTTCCCCCCCCTCAGAACATCCCGAGTCCCCTTTCCCCCCCCACAGAACATCCCGAGTCCCCTTCCCCCCCCTCAGAACATCCCGAGTCCCCTTCACCCCCTCAGAACATCCCGAGTCCCCTTCCCCCCCTCAGAACATCCCGAGTCCCCTTCCCCCCCTCAGAACATCCCGGGTCCCCCTCCCCCCTCAGAACATCCCGAGTCCCCTTTCCCCCCCCCCTCAGAACATCCCGAGTCCCCTTCCCCCCCTCAGAACATCCCGAGTCCCCTTCCCCCCTCAGAACATCCCGAGTCCCCTTCCCCCCCTCAGAACATCCCGAGTCCCCCTCCCCCCCTCAGAACATCCCGAGTCCCCTTTCCCCCCCCCTCAGAACATCCCGAGTCCCCTTCCCCCCCTCAGAACATCCCGAGTCCCCTTCCCCCCTCAGAACATCCCGAGTCCCCTTCCCCCCCTCAGAACATCCCGAGTCCCCTTTCCCCCCCAGAACATCCCGAGTCCCCATCCCCCCCCCTCAGAACATCCCGAGTCCCCTTCCCCCCCCTCAGAACATCCCGAGTCCCCTTCCCCCCCCCCTCAGAACATCCCGAGTCCCCTTCCCCCCCTCAGAACATCCCGAGTCCCCTTCCCCCCCCCCTCCCAGAACATCCCGAGTCCCCTTTCCCCCCTCAGAACATCCCGAGTCCCCTTTCCCCCCTCAGAACATCCCGAGTCCCCTTCCCCCCTTCAGAACATCCCGAGTCCCCTTCCCCCCCCCTCCCAGAACATCCCGAGTCCCCTTTCCCCCCCCCAGAACATCCCGAGTCCCCTTTCCCCCCCCAGAACATCCCGAGTCCCCTTCCCCCCCTCAGAACATCCCGAGTCCCCTTTCCCCCCCCCCCCCAGAACATCCCGAGTCCCCTTTCCCCACCCCCCCCCCCACCCAGAACATCCCGAGTCCCCTTTCCCCCGCACCCCCCCAGAACATCCCGAGTCCCCTTTCCCCCCCTCAGAACATCCCGAGTCCCCTTTCCCCCCCCCCAGGGAACATCCCGAGTCCCCTTTCCGCCCCAGGGAACATCCCGAGTCCCCTTTCCCCCCCCCAGAACATCGCGAGTCCCCTTTCCCCCCCCAGAACATCCCGAGTCCCCTTCCCCCCCCTCAGAACATCCCGGGTCCCCTTCCCCCCCCAGGGAACATCCCAGGTCCCCTCCCCCCCCCCCAGGGAACATCCCGAGTCCCCCCCCTCCCCCCAGGGAACATCCCGAGTCCCCTGCGCCCCCTCAGAACATCCCGTGGCCCCCCCCCCCCCAGGGAACATCCGGAGTCCCCTTTCCCCCCCTCAGAACAGCCCGAGTCCCCTTTCCCCCCCCCCCCCAGAACATCCCGAGTCCCCTTTCCCCCCCAGGGAACATCCCGAGTCCCCTTTCCCCCCTCACCCCCCCCAGAACATCCCAAGTCCCCTTCGCCCCCTCAGAACATCCCGAGTCCCCTTTCCCCCCCACCCCCTCCCAGAACATCCCAAGTCCCCTTCCCCCCCTCAGAACATCCCGAGTCCCCTTCGCCCCCTCAGAACATCCCGAGTCCCCTTTCCCCCGCCACCCCCCCCCAGAACATCCCAAGTCCCCTTCCCCCCCTCAGAACATCCCGAGTCCCCTTTCCCCCCCCCAGGGAACATCCCGAGTCCCCCCCCCCCCCCAGGGAACATCCTGAGTCCCCTTCCCCACCCCCAGAACATCCCGAGTCCCCTTTCCCCCCACCCCCCCAGAACATCCCGAGTCCCCTTTCCCCCCCCCGCCCCAGAACATCCCGAGTCCCCTTCCCCCCCAGGGAACATCCCGAGTCCCCTCCCCCCCCCCCCCCAGAACATCCCGAATCCCCTTTCCCCCCCTCAGAACATCCCGAGTCCCCTTTCCCACCTCAGAACATCCCGAGTCCCCCCCCCGCCCTCAGAACATCCCGAGTCCCCTTTCCCCCCCTCATAACATCCCGAGTCCCCCCCCCCCCCCAGAACATCCCGAGTCCCCTTCCCCCCCCCCCCAGGGAACATCCCGAGTCCCCTTTCCCCCCCCCTCTCAGAACATCCCGAGTCCCCCCCCCCCCCAGAACATCCCGAGTCCCCTTTCCCCCCCCAGAACATCCCGAGTCCCCCCCCCCCAGAACATCCCGAGTCCCCTTCCCCCCCCCCCCAGAACATCCCGAGTCCCCCCCCCCCCAGAACATCCCGAGTCCCCCCCCCCCCAGAACATCCCGAGTCCCCTTCCCCCCCCCCCCAGGGAACATCCCGAGTCCCCTTTCCCCCCCCCTCTCAGAACATCCCGAGTCCCCTTCCCCCCCCCCAGAACATCCCGAGTCCCCTTTCCCCCCCTCCAGAAGATCCCGAGTCCCCTTCCCCCCCCCCTCAGAACATCCCGAGTCCCCTTTCCCCCCCCCAGAACAGCCCGAGTCCCCTTTCCCCCCTCAGAACATCCGGAGTCCCCTTCCCCCCCCCGCCAGAACATCCCGAGTCCCCTTTCCCCCCCCCCCAGAACAACCCGAGTCCCCTTACCCCCCCCCAGAACATCCGGAGTCCCCTTTCCCCCCCCCCCAGAACATCCCGAGTCCCCTTTTCCCCCCAGGGAACATCCCGAGTCCCCTTTCCCCCCCCCCCCAGAACATCCAGAGTCCCCTTCGCCCCCTCAGAAC
The DNA here is from genome assembly GCF_047496885.1 of Scyliorhinus torazame. Lineage (NCBI taxonomy): Eukaryota > Metazoa > Chordata > Chondrichthyes > Carcharhiniformes > Scyliorhinidae > Scyliorhinus > Scyliorhinus torazame. The sequence continues at coordinate 228,609,243 of NC_092720.1, forward strand.
ATCCCGAGTCCCCTTTCCCCCCCCACCCCCCCCCAGAATATCCCAAGTCCCCTTCCCCCCCTCAGAACATCCCGAGTCCCCTTTCCCCCCCCACCCCCCCCCAGAACATCCAAAGTCCCCTTCCCCCCCTCAGAACATCCCGAGTCCCCTTTCCCCCCCCCCCAGGGAACATCCCGAGTCCCCCCCCCCCAGAACATCCCGAGTCCCCTTCCCCCCCCCCCCAGAACATCCCGAGTCCCCTTCCCCCCCAGGGAACATCCCGAGTCCCCTCCCCCCGCCCCAGAACATCCCGAATCCCCTTTCCCCCCCTCAGAACATCCCGAGTCCCCTTTCCCACCTCAGAACATCCCGAGTCCCCCCCCCCCCAGAACATCCCGAGTCCCCTTTCCCCCCACCCCCCCAGAACATCCCGAGTCCCCTTTCCCGCCCCCCCCAGAACATCCCGAGTCCCCTTCCCCCCCAGGGAACATCCCGAGTCCCCTCCCCCCCCCCCCAGAACATCCCGAATCCCCTTTCCCCCCCCCCCCCAGAACATCCCGAGTCCCCTTTCCCCCCTCAGAACATCCCGAGTCCCCTTTCCCTCCCCAGAACATCCCGAGTCCCCCCCCCCCCAGAACATCCCGAGTCCCCTTCCCCCCCGCCCAGGGAACATCCCGAGTCCCCTTTCCCCCCCTCAGAACATCCCGAGTCCCCTTTCCCCCCCCCAGAACATCCCGAGTCCCCTTTCCCCCCCCCTCTCAGAACATCCCGAGTCCCCTTCCCCCCCCCCAGAACATCCCGAGTCCCCTTTCCCCCCCCCCAGAAGATCCCGAGTCCCCTTCCCCCCCCCTCAGAACATCCCGAGTCCCCTTTCCCCCCCCCAGAACAGCCCGAGTCCCCTTTCCCCCCCAGAACATCCCGAGTCCCCATCCCCCCCCCTCAGAACATCCCGAGTCCCCTTTCCCCCCTCAGAACATCCCGAGTCCCCTTGCCCTCCTCAGAACATCCCGAGTCCCCTTCCCCCCCCCCAGAACATCCCGAGTCCCCTTCCCCCCCCCAGAACATCCCAAGTCCCCTTCCCCCCCTCAGAACATCCCGAGTCCCCTTTCCCCCCCAGAACATCCCGAGTCCCCATCCCCCCCCCTCAGAACATCCCGAGTCCCCTTCCCCCCCCTCAGAACATGCCGAGTCCCCTCTCCCCCCTCAGAACATCCCGAGTCCCCTTGCCCTCCTCAGAACATCCCGAGTCCCCTTCCCCCCCCCCAGAACATCCCGAGTCCCCTTTCCCCCTCAGAACATCCCGAGTCCCCTTCCCCCCCCCCCCAGAACATCCCGAGTCCCCTTCCCCCCCTCAGAACATTGCGAGTCCCCTTTCCCCCCCAGAACATCCCGAGTCCCCTTCCCCCCCCCAGGGAACATCCCGAGTCCCCCCCCTCCCCCCAGGGAACATCCCGAGTCCCCTGCGCCCCCTCAGAACATCCCGAGGCCCCCCACCCCCAGGGAACATCCGGAGTCCCCTTTCCCCCCCTCAGAACATCCCAAGTCCCCTTCCCCGCCTCAGAACAGCCCGAGTCCCCTTTCCCCCCCTCAGAACATCCCGAGTCCCCTTCCCCCCCTCAGAACATCCCGAGTCCCCTTCCCCCCCCTCAGAACATCCCGAGTCCCCTTCCCCCCCTCAGAACATCACGAGTCCCCTTCCCCCCCCCCTCCCAGAACATCCCGAGTCCCCTTTCCCCCCTCAGAACATCCCGAGTCCCCTTTCCCCCCTCAGAACATCCCGAGTCCCCTTCCCCCCTTCAGAACATCCCGAGTCCCCTTCCCCCCCCCTCCCAGAACATCCCGAGTCCCCTTTCCCCCCCCCAGAACATCCCGAGTCCCCTTCCCCCCCTCAGAACATCCCGAGTCCCCTTTCCCCCCCCCCCCAGAACATCCCGAGTCCCCTTTCCCCACCCCCCCCCCCCCACCCAGAACATCCCGAGTCCCCTTTCCCCCGCACCCCCCCAGAACATCCCGAGTCCCCTTTCCCCCCCTCAGAACATCCCGAGTCCCCTTTCCCCCCCCCAGGGAACATCCCGAGTCCCCTTTCCGCCCCAGGGAACATCCCGAGTCCCCTTTCCCCCCCCCCAGAACATCGCGAGTCCCCTTTCCCCCCCCAGAACATCCCGAGTCCCCTTCCCCCCCTCAGAACATCCCGGGTCCCCTTCCCCCCCCAGGGAACATCCCAGGTCCCCTCCCCCCCCCCCAGGGAACATCCCGAGTCCCCCCCCTCCCCCCAGGGAACATCCCGAGTCCCCTGCGCCCCCTCAGAACATCCCGTGGCCCCCCCCCCCCAGGGAACATCCGGAGTCCCCTTTCCCCCCCTCAGAACATCCCAAGTCCCCTTCCCCCCCTCAGAACAGCCCGAGTCCCCTTTCCCCCCCCCCCCAGAACATCCCGAGTCCCCTTTCCCCCCCAGGGAACATCCCGAGTCCCCTTTCCCCCCCCCAGAACATCCCAAGTCCCCTTCGCCCCCTCAGAACATCCCGAGTCCCCTTTCCCCCCCCACCCCCTCCCAGAACATCCCAAGTCCCCTTCCCCCCCTCAGAACATCCCGAGTCCCCTTCGCCCCCTCAGAACATCCCGAGTCCCCTTTCCCCCGCCACCCCCCCCCAGAACATCCCAAGTCCCCTTCCCCCCCTCAGAACATCCCGAGTCCCCTTTCCCCCCCCAGGGAACATCCCGAGTCCCCCCCCCCCCCAGGGAACATCCTGAGTCCCCTTCCCCCCCCCCAGAACATCCCGAGTCCCCTTTCCCCCCACCCCCCCAGAACATCCCGAGTCCCCTTTCCCCCCCTCCCCAGAACATCCCGAGTCCCCTTCCCCCCCAGGGAACATCCCGAGTCCCCTCCCCCCCCCCCCCCAGAACATCCCGAATCCCCTTTCCCCCCCTCAGAACATCCCGAGTCCCCTTTCCCACCTCAGAACATCCCGAGTCCCCCCCCCGCCCTCAGAACATCCCGAGTCCCCTTTCCCCCCCTCATAACATCCCGAGTCCCCCCCCCCCCCCAGAACATCCCGAGTCCCCTTCCCCCCCCCCCCAGGGAACATCCCGAGTCCCCTTTCCCCCCCCCCTCTCAGAACATCCCGAGTCCCCCCCCCCCCAGAACATCCCGAGTCCCCTTTCCCCCCCCGGAACATCCCGAGTCCCCCCCCCCCCAGAACATCCCGAGTCCCCTTCCCCCCCCCCCCAGAACATCCGGAGTCCCCCCCCCCCCCAGAACATCCCGAGTCCCCCCCCCCCCAGAACATCCCGAGTCCCCTTCCCCCCCCCCCCCCCAGGGAACATCCCGAGTCCCCTTTCCCCCCCCCTCTCAGAACATCCCGAGTCCCCTTCCCCCCCCCCAGAACGTCCCGAGTCCCCGTTCCCCCCCTCCAGAAGATCCCGAGTCCCCTTTCCCCCCCCCAGAACAGCCCGAGTCCCCTTTCCCCCCTCAGAACATCCGGAGTCCCCTTCCCCCCCCGCCAGAACATCCCGAATCCCCTTTCCCCCCCCCCCAGAACAACCCGAGTCCCCTTACCCCCCCCCAGAACATCCGGAGTCCCCTTTCCCCCCCCCCCAGAACATCCCGAGTCCCCTTTCCCCCCCAGGGAACATCCCGAGTCCCCTTTCCTCCCCCCCCCAGAACATCCAGAGTCCCCTTTCCCCCCCTCAGAACATCCCGAGTCCCCTTCGCCCCCTCAGAACATCCCGAGTCCCCTTTCCCCCCCCACCCCCCCCCAGAACATCCAAAGTCCCCTTCCCCCCCTCAGAACATCACGAGTCCCCTTCCCCCCCCCCTCCCAGAACATCCCGAGTCCCCTTTCCCCCCTCAGAACATCCCGAGTCCCCTTTCCCCCCTCAGAACATCCCGAGTCCCCTTCCCCCCTTCAGAACATCCCGAGTCCCCTTCCCCACCCCTCCCAGAACATCCCGAGTCCCCTTTCCCCCCCCCAGAACATCCCGAGTCCCCTTTCCCCCCCCAGAACATCCCGAGTCCCCTTCCCCCCCTCAGAACATCCCGAGTCCCCTTTCCCCCCCCCCCCAGAACATCCCGAGTCCCCTTTCCCCACCCCCCCCCCCCCCCACCCAGAACATCCCGAGTCCCCTTTCCCCCGCACCCCCCCAGAACATCCCGAGTCCCCTTTCCCCCCCTCAGAACATCCCGAGTCCCCTTTCCCCCCCCCAGGGAACATCCCGAGTCCCCTTTCCGCCCCAGGGAACATCCCGAGTCCCCTTTCCCCCCCCCCCAGAACATCGCGAGTCCCCTTTCCCCCCCCAGAACATCCCGAGTCCCCTTCCCCCCCCTCAGAACATCCCGGGTCCCCTTCCCCCCCCAGGGAACATCCCAGGTCCCCTTCCCCCCCCCCAGGGAACATCCCGAGTCCCCCCCCTCCCCCCAGGGAACATCCCGAGTCCCCTGCGCCCCCTCAGAACATCCCGTGGCCCCCCCCCCCCAGGGAACATCCGGAGTCCCCTTTCCCCCCCTCAGAACATCCCAAGTCCCCTTCCCCCCCTCAGAACAGCCCGAGTCCCCTTTCCCCCCCCCCCAGAACATCCCGAGTCCCCTTTCCCCCCCAGGGAACATCCCGAGTCCCCTTTCCCCCCCCCAGAACATCCCAAGTCCCCTTCGCCCCCTCAGAACATCCCGAGTCCCCTTTCCCCCCCCACCCCCTCCCAGAACATCCCAAGTCCCCTTCCCCCCCTCAGAACATCCCGAGTCCCCTTCGCCCCCTCAGAACATCCCGAGTCCCCTTTCCCCCGCCACCCCCCCCCAGAACATCCCAAGTCCCCTTCCCCCCCTCAGAACATCCCGAGTCCCCTTTCCCCCCCCCAGGGAACATCCCGAGTCCCCCCCCCCCCAGGGAACATCCTGAGTCCCCTTCCCCCCCCCCCAGAACATCCCGAGTCCCCTTTCCCCCCACCCCCCCAGAACATCCCGAGTCCCCTTTCCCCCCCTCCCCAGAACATCCCGAGTCCCCTTCCCCCCCAGGGAACATCCCGAGTCCCCTCCCCCCCCCCCCAGAACATCCCGAATCCCCTTTCCCCCCCTCAGAACATCCCGAGTCCCCTTTCCCACCTCAGAACATCCCGAGTCCCCCCCCCGCCCTCAGAACATCCCGAGTCCCCTTTCCCCCCCTCATAACATCCCGAGTCCCCCCCCCCCCCCAGAACATCCCGAGTCCCCTTCCCCCCCCCCCCAGGGAACATCCCGAGTCCCCTTTCCCCCCCCCTCTCAGAACATCCCGAGTCCCCCCCCCCCCAGAACATCCCGAGTCCCCTTTCCCCCCCCAGAACATCCCGAGTCCCCCCCCCCCCCAGAACATCCCGAGTCCCCTTCCCCCCCCCCCCAGAACATCCGGAGTCCCCCCCCCCCAGAACATCCCGAGTCCCCCCCCCCCCCAGAACATCCCGAGTCCCCTTCCCCCCCCCCCAGGGAACATCCCGAGTCCCCTTTCCCCCCCCCTCTCAGAACATCCCGAGTCCCCTTCCCCCCCCCCAGAACGTCCCGAGTCCCCGTTCCCCCCCTCCAGAAGATCCCGAGTCCCCTTTCCCCCCCCCAGAACAGCCCGAGTCCCCTTTCCCCCCTCAGAACATCCGGAGTCCCCTTCCCCCCCCGCCAGAACATCCCGAGTCCCCTTTCCCCCCCCCCCAGAACAACCCGAGTCCCCTTACCCCCCCCCAGAACATCCGGAGTCCCCTTTCCCCCCCCCCCAGAACATCCCGAGTCCCCTTTCCCCCCCAGGGAACATCCCGAGTCCCCTTTCCTCCCCCCCCCAGAACATCCAGAGTCCCCTTTCCCCCCCTCAGAACATCCCGAGTCCCCTTCGCCCCCTCAGAACATCCAGAGTCCCCTTTCCCCCCCCACCCCCCCCCAGAACATCCAAAGTCCCCTTCCCCCCCTCAGAACATCCCGAGTCCCCTTTCCCCCCCCCCCAGGGAACATCCCGAGTCCCCCCCCCCCAGAACATCCCGAGTCCCCTTTCCCCCCCCCCCCAGAACATCCCGAGTCCCCTTCCCCCCCAGGGAACATCCCGAGTCCCCTCCCCCCCCCCCAGAACATCCCGAATCCCCTTTCCCCCCCTCAGAACATCCCGAGTCCCCTTTCCCACCTCAGAACATCCCGAGTCCCCCCCCCCCCCAGAACATCCCGAGTCCCCTTTCCCCCCACCCCCCCAGAACATCCCGAGTCCCCTTTCCCCCCCCCCCCAGTACATCCCGAGTCCCCTTCCCCCCCAGGGAACATCCCGAGTCCCCTCCCCCCCCCCCAGAACATCCCGAATCCCCTTTCCCCCCCCCCAGAACATCCCGAGTCCCCTTTCCCCCCTCAGAACATCCCGAGTCCCCTTTCCCACCCCAGAACATCCCGAGTCCCCCCCCCCCAGAACATCCCGAGTCCCCTTTCCCCCCCCCAGAACATCCAGAGTCCCCTTTCCCCCCCCCTCTCAGAACATCCCGAGTCCCCTTCCCCCCCCCCCAGAACATCCCGAGTCCCCTTTCCCCCCCCCCAGAAGATCCCGAGTCCCCTTCCCCCCCCCTCAGAACATCCCGAGTCCCCTTTCCCCCCCCCAGAACAGCCCGAGTCCCCTTTCCCCCCCAGAACATCCCGAGTCCCCATCCCCCCCCTCAGAACATCCCGAGTCCCCTTTCCCCCCTCAGAACATCCCGAGTCCCCTTGCCCTCCTCAGAACATCCCGAGTCCCCTTCCCCCCCCCCCCAGAACATCCCGAGTCCCCTTCCCCCCCCCAGAACATCCCAAGTCCCCTTCCCCCCCTCAGAACATCCCGAGTCCCCTTTCCCCCCCAGAACATCCCGAGTCCCCATCCCCCCCCCTCAGAACATCCCGAGTCCCCTTCCCCCCCCCTCAGAACATGCCGAGTCCCCTCTCCCCCCTCAGAACATCCCGAGTCCCCTTGCCCTCCTCAGAACATCCCGAGTCCCCTTCCCCCCCCCCAGAACATCCCGAGTCCCCTTTCCCCCTCAGAACATCCCGAGTCCCCTTCCCCCCCCCCCCCCAGAACATCCCGAGTCCCCTTCCCCCCCTCAGAACATTGCGAGTCCCCTTTCCCCCCCCAGAACATCCCGAGTCCCCTTCCCCCCCCAGGGAACATCCCGAGTCCCCCCCCTCCCCCCAGGGAACATCCCGAGTCCCCTGCGCCCCCTCAGAACATCCCGAGGCCCCACACCCCCAGGGAACATCCGGAGTCCCCTTTCCCCCCCTCAGAACATCCCAAGTCCCCTTCCCCGCCTCAGAACAGCCCGAGTCCCCTTTCCCCCCCTCAGAACATCCCGAGTCCCCTTCCCCCCCTCAGAACATCCCGAGTCCCCTTCCCCCCCCTCAGAACATCCCGAGTCCCCTCCCCCCCCTCAGAACATCCCGAGTCCCCTTGCCCCCCTCAGAACATCCCGAGTCCCCTTCCCCCCCCCCCAGAACATCCCGAGTCCCCTTCCCCCCCCCTCAGAACATCCCGAGTCCCCTCCCCCCCCCCTCAGAACATCCCGAGTCCCCTTGCCCCCCTCAGAACATCCCGAGTCCCCTTCCCGCCCCCCCCAGAACATCCCGAGTCCCCTTCCCTCCCTCAGAACATCCCGAGTCCCCTTCCCCCCCCCCCCAGAACATCCCGAGTCCCCTTTCCCCCCCCCCCCCAGAACATCCCGAGTCCCCTTCCCCCCCTCAGAACATCCCGAGTCCCCTTCCCCCCCCTCAGAACATCCCGAGTCCCCTTTCCCCCCCCCCCCCAGAACACCCCGAGTCCCCTTCCCCCCCCCCCCAGAACATCCCGAGTCCCCTTTCCCCACCCCCCCCCCCAAGAACATCCCGAGTCCCCTTCCCCCCCCCAGGGAACATCCCGAGTCCCCTCCCTCCCACCTCAGAACATCCCGAGTCCCCTTGCCCCCCTCAGAACATCCCGAGTCCCCCCCCCCCCCCCAGAACATCCCGAGTCCCCTTCCCCCCCTCAGAACATCCCGAGTCCCCTTCCCCCCCCCCCCAGAACATCCCGAGTCCCCTCCCCCCCCCCCAGAACATCCCGAGTCCCCTTCCCCCCCTCAGAACATCCCGAGTCCCCTTCCCCCCCCTCAGAACATCCCAAGTCCCCTTTCCCCCCCCCCCAGAACACCCCGAGTCCCCTTTCCCCCCGCCCCCCCCCAGAACATCCCGAGTCCCCTTTCCCCACCCCCCCCCCCAGAACATCCCGAGTCCCCTTTCCCCCCCAGGGAACATCCCGAGTCCCCTTTCCCCCCCCCAGAACATCCCAAGTCCCCCCCCCTCAGAACATCCCGAGTCCCCTTTCCCCCCTCAGAACATCCCAAGTCCACCCCCCCCAGAACATCCCGAGTCCCCTTCCCCCCTCTCAGAACATCCCAAGCCCCCCCCCCCTCAGAACATCCCGAGTCCCCTTTCCCCCCTCAGAACATCCCGAGTCCCCTTTCCCCCCCCTCAGAACATCCCGAGTCCCCTTCCCCCCCTCAGAACATCCCGAGTCCCCTTTCCCCCCCTCAGAACATCCCGAGTCCCCTTCCCCCCCCTCAGAACATCCCGAGTCCCCTTCCCCCCCTCAGAACATCCCGAGTCCCCTTTCCCCCCCTCAGAACATCCCGAGTCCCCTTCCCCCCCTCAGAACATCCCGAGTCCCCTTCCCCCCCTCAGAACATCCCGAGTCCCCCTCCCCCCCTCAGAACATCCCGAGTCCCCTTTCCCCCCCCCTCAGAACATCCCGAGTCCCCTTCCCCCCCTCCGAACATCCCGAGTCCCCTTCCCCCCTCAGAACATCCCGAGTCCCCTTCCCCCCCTCAGAACATCCCGAGTCCCCCTCCCCCTCAGAACATCCCGAGTCCCCTTTCCCCCCCCTCAGAACATCCCGAGTCCCCTTCCCCCCCTCAGAACATCCCGAGTCCCCTTTCCCCCCTCAGAACATCCCGAGTCCCCTTCCCCCCCCCCTCCCAGAACATCCCGAGTCCCCTTTCCCCCCCCCAGAACATCCCGAGTCCCCTTTCCCCCCCCAGAACATCCCGAGTCCCCTTCCCCCCCTCAGAACATCCCGAGTCCCCTTTCCCCCCCCTCAGAACATCCCGAGTCCCCTTCCCCCCCTCAGAACATCCCGAGTCCCCTTTCCCCCCCTCAGAACATCCCGAGTCCCCTTCCCCCCCCTCAGAACATCCCGAGTCCCCTTCACCCCCTCAGAACATCCCGAGTCCCCTTCCCCCCCTCAGAACATCCCGAGTCCCCTTCCCCCCCTCAGAACATCCCGAGTCCCCCTCCCCCTCAGAACATCCCGAGTCCCCTTTCCCCCCCCCTCAGAACATCCCGAGTCCCCTTCCCCCCCTCCGAACATCCCGAGTCCCCTTCCCCCCTCAGAACATCCCGAGTCCCCTTCCCCCCCTCAGAACATCCCGAGTCCCCCTCCCCCCTCAGAACATCCCGAGTCCCCTTCCCCCCCCCCCCTCAGAACATCCCAAGTCCCCTTCCCCCCTCAGAACATCCCGAGTCCCCTTTCCCCCCCAGAACATCCCGAGTCCCCATCCCCCCCCCTCAGAACATCCCGAGTCCCCTTCCCCCCCCTCAGAACATGCCGAGTCCCCTCTCCCCCCTCAGAACATCCCGAGTCCCCTTGCCCTCCTCAGAACATCCCGAGTCCCCTTCCCCCCCCCCCAGAACATCCCGAGTCCCCTTTCCCCCTCAGAACATCCCGAGTCCCCTTCCCCCCCCCCCCCCCAGAACATCCCGAGTCCCCTTCCCCCCCTCAGAACATTGCGAGTCCCCTTTCCCCCCCCCCCAGAACATGCCGAGTCCCCTTCCCCCCCCCAGGGAACATCCCGAGTCCCCCCCCACCCCCAGGGAACATCCCGAGTCCCCTGCGCCCCCTCAGAACATCCCGAGGCCCCCCCCCCCCCCCAGGGAACATCCGGAGTCCCCTTTCCCCCCCTCAGAACATCCCAAGTCCCCTTCCCCGCCTCAGAACATCCCGAGTCCCCTTCCCCCCCTCAGAACATCCCGAGTCCCCTTCCCCCCCTCAAAACATCCCGAGTCCCCTCCCCCCCCCCTCAGAACATCCCGAGTCCCCTTGCCCCCCTCAGAACATCCCGAGTCCCCTTCCCCCCCCCCAAGAACATCCCGAGTCCCCTTCCCCCCCCTCAGAACATCCCGAGTCCCCTCCCCCCCCCCTCAGAACATCCCGAGTCCCCTTGCCCCCCTCAGAACATCCCGAGTCCCCTTCCCCCCCCCCCAGAACATCCCGAGTCCCCTTCCCTCCCTCAGAACATCCCGAGTCCCCTCCCCCCCCCCCCAGAACATCCCGAGTCCCCTTTCCCCCCCCCCAGAACATCCCGAGTCCCCTTCCCCCCCTCAGAACATCCCGAGTCCCCTTCCCCGCCCCTCAGAACATCCCGAGTCCCTTTCCCCCCCCCCCAGAACACACCGAGTCCCCTTCCCCCCCCCCCCCAGAACATCCCGAGTCCCCTTTCCCCACCCCCACCCCCCCAGAACATCCCGAGTCCCCTTCCCCCCCCAGGGAACATCCCGAGTCCCCTCCCCCCCCCCACATAACATCCCGAGTCCCCTTGCCCCCCTCAGAACATCCCGAGTCCCCCCCCCCCCCCAGAACATCCCGAGTCCCCTTCCCCCCCTCAGAACATCCCGAGTCCCCTTCCCCCCCCCCCCAGAACATCCCGAGTCCCCTTTCCCCCCCCCCCCCAGAACATCCCGAGTCCCCTTCCCCCCCTCAGAACATCCCGAGTCCCCTTCCCCCCCCTCAGAACATCCCGAGTCCCCTTTCCCCCCCCCCCCAGAACACCCCGAGTCCCCTTTCCCCCCCCCCCCCAGAACATCCCGAGTCCCCTTTCCCCACCCCCCCCCCCAGAACATCCCGAGTCCCCTTTCCCCCCCAGGGAACATCCCGAGTCCCCTTTCCCCCCCTCAGAACATCCCAAGTCCCCCCCCCCTCAGAACATCCCGAGTCCCCTTTCCCCCCTCAGAACATCCCAAGTCCCCCCCCCCAGAACATCCCGAGTCCCCTTCCCCCCTCTCAGAACATCCCAAGTCCCCCCCCCTCAGAACATCCCGAGTCCCCTTTCCCCCCTCAGAACATCCCGAGTCCCCTTTCCCCCTCAGAACATCCCGAGTCCCCTTCCCCCCCCCCCCCCCCAGAACATCCCGAGTCCCCTTCCCCCCCTCAGAACATTGCGAGTCCCCTTTCCCCCCCCCCCAGAACATCCCGAGTCCCCTTCCCCCCCCAGGGAACATCCCGAGTCCCCCCCCTCCCCCCAGGGAACATCCCGAGTCCCCTGCGCCCCCTCAGAACATCCCGAGGCCCCCCCCCCCCCAGGGAACATCCGGAGTCCCCTTTCCCCCCCTCAGAACATCCCAAGTCCCCTTCCCCGCCTCAGAACATCCCGAGTCCCCTTCCCCCCCTCAGAACATCCCGAGTCCCCTTCCCCCCCCCTCAAAACATCCCGAGTCCCCTCCCCCCCCCCTCAGAACATCCCGAGTCCCCTTGCCCCCCTCAGAACATCCCGAGTCCCCTTCCCCCCCCCCAAGAACATCCCGTGTCCCCTTCCCCCCCCTCAGAACATCCCGAGTCCCCCCCCCCCCCCCCCCTCAGAACATCCCGAGTCCCCTTGCCCCCCTCAGAACATCCCGAGTCCCCTTCCCCCCCCCCAGAACATCCCGAGTCCCCTTCCCTCCTTCAGAAACAATCCCGAGTCCCCTCCCCCCCCCCCCAGAACATCCCGAGTCCCCTTTCCCCCCCCCCCCCCAGAACATCCCGAGTCCCCTTCCCCCCCTCAGAACATCCCGAGTCCCCTTCCCCCCCTCAGAACATCCCGAGTCCCTTTCCCCCCCTCCCAGAACACACCGAGTCCCCTTCCCCCCCCCCCCAGAACATCCCGAGTCCCCTTTCCCCACCCCCACCCCCCCAGAACATCCCGAGTCCCCTTTCCCCCCCCAGGGAACATCCCGAGTCCCCTCCCCCCCCCCCCCACAGAACATCCCGAGTCCCCTTGCCCCCCTCAGAACATCCCGATTCCCCCCCCCCCCAGAACATCCCGAGTCCCCTTCCCCCCCTCAGAACATCCCGAGTCCCCTTCCCCCCCCCCCAGAACATCCCGAGTCCCCTTTCCCCCCCCCCCCCAGAACATCCCGAGTCCCCTTCCCCCCCTCAGAACATCCCGAGTCCCCTTCCCCCCCCTCAGAACATCCCGAGTCCCCTTTCCCCCCCACCCCCCAGAACACCCCGAGTCCCCTTTCCCACCCCCCCCCCCCAGAACATCCCGAGTCCCCTTTCCCCACCCCCCCCCCCCAGAACATCCCGAGTCCCCTTTCCCCCCCAGGGAACATCCCGAGTCCCCTTTCCCCCCCTCAGAACATCCCAAGTCCCCCCCCCCTCAGAACATCCCGAGTCCCCTTTCCCCCCTCAGAACATCCCAAGTCCCCCCCCCCAGAACATCCCGAGTCCCCTTCCCCCCTCTCAGAACATCCCAAGTCCCCCCCCCCTCAGAACATCCCGAGTCCCCTTTCCCCCCTCAGAACATCCCGAGTCCCCTTTCCCCCCCCTCAGAACATCCCGAGTCCCCTTCCCCCCTCAGAACATCCCGAGTCCCCTTTCCCCCCCTCAGAACATCCCGAGTCCCCCTCCCCCCCTCAGAACATCCCGAGTCCCCTTCACCCCCTCAGAACATCCCGAGTCCCCTTCCCCCCCTCAGAACATCCCGAGTCCCCTTCCCCCCCTCAGAACATCCCGAGTCCCCCTCCCCCCCTCAGAACATCCCGAGTCCCCTTTCCCCCTCCCTCAGAACATCCCGAGTCCCCTTTCCCCCCCCTCAGAACATCCCGAGTCCCCTTCCCCCCTCAGAACATCCCGAGTCCCCTTCCCCCCCTCAGAACATCCCGAGTCCCCCTCCCCCCTCAGAACATCCCGAGTCCCCTTCCCCCCCCAAGAACATCCCGAGTCCCCTTCCCCCCTCAGAACATCCCGAGTCCCCTTCCCCCCCTCAGAACATCCCGAGTCCCCTTCCCCCCTCAGAACATCCCAAGTCCCCCCCCCCAGAACATCCCGAGACCCCTTTCCCCCCTCAGAACATCCCGAGTCCCCTTTCCCCCCCCTCAGAACATCCCGAGTCCCCTTCCCCCCTCAGAACATCCCGAGTCCCCTTTCCCCCCCTCAGAACATCCCGAGTCCCCCTCCCCCCCTCAGAACATCCCGAGTCCCCTTTCCCCCCCCTCAGAACATCCCGAGACCCCTTCACCCCCTCAGAACATCCCGAGTCCCCTTCCCCCCCTCAGAACATCCCGAGTCCCCTTCCCCCCCTCAGAACATCCTCCCCCCCTCAGAACATCCCGAGTCCCCTTTCCCCCCCCCTCAGAACATCCCGAGTCCCCTTCCCCCCCCCCTCAGAACATCCCGAGTCCCCTTCCCCCCCTCAGAACATCCCGAGTCCCCTTCCCCCCTCAGAACATCCCGAGTCCCCTTCCCCCCCTCAGAACATCCCGAGTCCCCCTCCCCCCTCAGAACATCCCGAGTCCCCTTCCCCCCCCAAGAACATCCCGAGTCCCCTTCCCCCCTCAGAACATCCCGAGTCCCCTTCCCCCCCTCAGAACATCCCGAGTCCCCTTCCCCCCTCAGAACATCCCGAGTCCCCCTCCCCCTCAGAACATCCCGAGTCCCCTTCCCCCCCCAAGAACATCCCGAGTCCCCTTCCCCCCTCAGAACATCCCGAGTCCCCTTCCCCCCTCTCAGAACATCCCGAGTCCCCTTTCCCCCCTCAGAACATCCCGAGTCCCCTTTCCCCCCCTCAGAACATCCCGAGTCCCCTTCCCCCCTCAGAACATCCCGAGTCCCCTTTCCCCCCCTCAGAACATCCCGAGTCCCCTTCCCCCCCCCTCAGAATATCCCGAGTCCCCTTCACCCCCTCAGAACATCCCGAGTCCCCTTCCCCCCCTCAGAACATCCCGAGTCCCCTTCCCCCCCTCAGAACATCCCGAGTCCCCCTCCCCCCCTCAGAACATCCCGAGTCCCCTTTCCCCCCCCCCTCAGAACATCCCGAGTCCCCTTTCCCCCCCCCTCAGAACATCCCGAGTCCCCTTCCCCCCCTCAGAACATCCCGAGTCCCCTTCCCCCCTCAGAACATCCCGAGTCCCCTTCCCCCCCTCAGAACATCCCGAGTCCCCCTCCCCCCCTCAGAACATCCCGAGTCCCCTTTCCCCCCCCCTCAGAACATCCCGAGTCCCCTTCCCCCCCTCAGAACATCCCGAGTCCCCTTCCCCCCCCCCCCTCAGAACATCCCGAGTCCCCTTGCCCCCCTCAGAACATCCCGAGTCCCCTTGCCCCCCTCAGAACATCCCGAGTCCCCTTCCCCCCCCCCCAGAACATCCCGAGTCCCCTTCCCCCCCTCAGAACATCCCGAGTCCCCTTCCCCCCCTCAGAACATCCCGAGTCCCCTTCCCCCCTCAGAACATCCCGAGTCCCCTTCCCCCCCTCAGAACATCCCGAGTCCCCTTCCCCCCCTCAGAACATCCCGAGTCCCCCTCCCCCCCTCAGAACATCCCGAGTCCCCTTTCCCCCCCCTCAGAACATCCCGAGTCCCCTTTCCCCCCCCCAGGGAACATCCCGAGTCCCCTTCCCCCCCTCAGAACATCCCGAGTCCCCCTCCCCCCCTCAGAACATCCCGGGTCCCCTTTCCCCCTCAGAACATCCCGAGTCCCCTTTTCCCTCCCCCCCCACAGAACATCCCGAGTCCCCATCCCCCCCCCTCAGAACATCCCGAGTCCCCTTCCCCCCCCCCTCAGAACATCCCGAGTCCCCTTGACCCCCTCAGAACATCCCGAGTCCCCTTGCCCCCCTCAGAACATCCCGAGTCCCCTTTCCCCCCCTCAGAACATCCCGAGTCCCCTTCCCCCCCCTCAGAACATCCCGAGTCCCCTTTCCCCCCCTCAGAACATCCCGAGTCCCCTTCCCCCCCCCTCAGAACATCCCGAGTCCCCTTCCCCCCCCTCAGAACATCCCGAGTCCCCTTCCCCCCCTCAGAACATCCCGAGTCCCCTTCCCCCCCTCAGAACATCCCGAGTCCCCTTCCCCCCCTCAGAACATCCCGGGTCCCCCTCCCCCCCTCAGAACATCCCGAGTCCCCTTCCCCCCCCCTCAGAACATCCCGAGTCCCCTTCACCCCCTCAGAACATCCCGAGTCCCCTTCCCCCCCTCAGAACATCCCGAGTCCCCCTCCCCCCCTCAGAACATCCCGGGTCCCCCTCCCCCCCTCAGAACATCCCGAGTCCCCTTCCCCCCCTCAGAACATCCCGAGTCCCCTTCCCCCCTCAGAACATCCCGAGTCCCCTTCCCCCCCTCAGAACATCCCGAGTCCCCTTCCCCCCCTCAGAACATCCCGAGTCCCCCTCCCCCCTCAGAACATCGCGAGTCCCCTTTCCCCCCCCCTCAGAACATCCCGAGTCCCCTTCCCCCCCTCAGAACATCCCGAGTCCCCTTCCCCCCTCAGAACATCCCGAGTCCCCTTCCCCCCTTCAGAACATCCCGAGTCCCCTTTCCCCCCTCAGAACATCCCGAGTCCCCTTCCCCCCCTCAGAACATCCCGAGTCCCCTTCCCCCCCCCCTCCCAGAACATCCCGAGTCCCCTTTCCCCCCCCCAGAACATCCCGAGTCCCCTTTCCCCCCCCAGAACATCCCGAGTCCCCTTCCCCCCCTCAGAACATCCCGAGTCCCCTTTCCCCCGCCCCCAGAACATCCCGAGTCCCCTTTCCCCACCCCCCCCCCCCACCCAGAACATCCCGAGTCCCCTTTCCCCCGCACCCCCCCAGAATATCCCGAGTCCCCTTTCCCCCCCTCAGAACATCCCGAGTCCTCTTCCCCCCCCCCAGGGAACATCCCGAGTCCCCTTTCCGCCCCAGGGAACATCCCGAGTCCCCTTTCCCCCCCCCAGAACATCGCGAGTCCCCTTTCCCCCCCCAGAACATCCCGAGTCCCCTTCCCCCCCCTCAGAACATCCCGGGTCCCCTTCCCCCCCCCGGGAACATCCCAGGTCCCCTTCCCCCCCCCCCAGGGAACATCCCGAGTCCCCCCCTCCCCCCAGGGAACATCCCGAGTCCCCTGCGCCCCCTCAGAACATCCCGAGGCCCCCCCCCCCCAGGGAACATCCGGAGTCCCCTTTCCCCCCCTCAGAACATCCCAAGTCCCCTTCCCCCCCTCAGAACAGCCCGAGTCCCCTTTCCCCCCCCCCAGAACATCCCGAGTCCCCTTTCCCCCCCAGGGAACATCCCGAGTCCCCTTTCCCCCCCACCCCCCCCAGAACATCCCAAGTCCCCTTCGCCCCCTCAGAACATCCCGAGTCCCCTTTCCCCCCCCACCCCCTCCCAGAACATCCCAAGTCCCCTTCCCCCCCTCAGAACATCCCGAGTCCCCTTCGCCCCCTCAGAACATCCCGAGTCCCCTTTCCCCTGCCACCCCCCCCCAGAACATCCCAAGTCCCCTTCCCCCCCTCAGAACATCCCGAGTCCCCTTTCCCCCCCCCCCAGGGAACATCCCGAGTCCCCCCCCCCCCCAGGGAACAACCTGAGTCCCCTTCCCCCCCCCCCAGAACATCCCGAGTCCCCTTTCCCCCCACCCCCCCAGAACATCCCGAGTCCCCTTTCCCCCCCCCCAGAATATCCCGAGTCCCCTTCCCCCCCAGGGAACATCCCGAGTCCCCTCCCCCCCCCCCCAGAACATCCCGAATCCCCTTTCCCCCCCTCAGAACATCCCGAGTCCCCTTTCCCACCTCAGAACATCCCGAGTCCCCCCCCCGCCCTCAGAACATCCCGAGTCCCCTTTCCCACCTCAGAACATCCCGAGTCCCCCCCCCGCCCTCAGAACATCCCGAGTCCCCTTTCCCCCCCTCATAACATCCCGAGTCCCCTTTCCCCCCCCAGAACATCCCGAGTCCCCCCCCCCCCAGAACATCCCGAGTCCCCTTCCCCCCCCCCCCAGAACATCCCGAGTCCCCCCCCCCCCCCAGAACATCCCGAGTCCCCCCCCCCCCCCAGAACATCCCGAGTCCCCTTCCCCCCCCGCCCCCAGGGAACATCCCGAGTCCCCTCCTCCCCCCCCCAGAACATCCCGAGTCCCCTTTCCCCCCCCCAGAAGATCCCGAGTCCCCTTCCCCCCCCCCTCAGAACATCCGGAGTCCCCTTCCCCCCCCCCCAGAACATCCCGAGTCCCCTTTCCCCCCCCCCCCAGAACAACCCGAGTCCCCTTACCCCCCCCCAGAACATCCGGAGTCCCCTTCCCCCCCCAGAACATCCAGAGTCCCCTTTCCCCCCCCACGGAACACCCCGAGTCCCCTTTCCCCCCCCCCCCAGAACATCCCGAGTCCCCTTTCCCCCCCAGGGAACATCCCGAGTCCCCTTTCCCCCCCCCCCCAGAACATCCCGAGTCCCCTTTCCCCCCCAGGGAACATCCCGAGTCCCCTTTCCCCCCCCCCCAGAACATCCAGAGTCCCCTTTCCCCCCCTCAGAACATCCCGAGTCCCCTTCGCCCCCTCAGAACATTCCGAGTCCCCTTTCCCCCCCCACCCCCCCCCAGAACATCCCAAGTCCCCTTCCCCCCCTCAGAACATCCCGAGTCCCCTTTCCCCCCCCACCCCCCCCCAGAACATCCAAAGTCCCCTTCCCCCGCTCAGAACATCCCGAGTCCCCTTTCCCCCCCCCCCAGGGAACATCCCGAGTCCCCCCCCCCCAGAACATCCCGAGTCCCCTTTCCCCCCCCCCCCAGAACATCCCGAGTCCCCTTCCCCCCCAGGGAACATCCCGAGTCCCCTCCCCCCCCCCCCCCCAGAACATCCCGAATCCCCTTTCCCCCCCTCAGAACATCCCGAGTCCCCTTTCCCACCTCAGAACATCCCGAGTCCCCCCCCCCCCCAGAACATCCCGAGTCCCCTTTCCCCCCACCCCCCCAGAACATCCCGAGTCCCCTTTCCCCCCCCCCCAGAACATCCCGAGTCCCCTTCCCCCCCAGGGAACATCCCGAGTCCCCTCCCCCCCCCCCAGAACATCCCGAATCCCCTTTCCCCCCCCCCAGAACATCCCGAGTCCCCTTTCCCCCCTCAGAACATCCCGAGTCCCCTTTCCCACCCCAGAACATCCCGAGTCCCCCCCCCCCCCCGAACATCCCGAGTCCCCTTCCCCCCCCCCCAGGGAACATCCCGAGTCCCCTTTCCCCCCCTCAGAACATCCCGAGTCCCCTTTCCCCCCCCCCAGAACATCCCGAGTCCCCTTTCCCCCCCCCTCTCAGAACATCCCGAGTCCCCTTCCCCCCCCCCCAGAACATCCCGAGTCCCCTTTCCCCCCCCCAGAAGATCCCGAGTCCCCTTCCCCCCCCTCAGAACATCCCGAGTCCCCTTTCCCCCCCCCAGAACAGCCCGAGTCCCCTTTCCCCCCCAGAACATCCCGAGTCCCCATCCCCCCCCTCAGAACATCCCGAGTCCCCTTGCCCTCCTCAGAACATCCCGAGTCCCCTTCCCCCCCCCCAGAACATCCCGAGTCCCCTTCCCCCCCCCAGAACATCCCAAGTCCCCTTCCCCCCCTCAGAACATCCCGAGTCCCCTTTCCCCCCCAGAACATCCCGAGTCCCCATCCCCCCCCCCTCAGAACATCCCGAGTCCCCTTCCCCCCCCCTCAGAACATGCCGAGTCCCCTCTCCCCCCTCAGAACATCCCGAGTCCCCTTGCCCTCCTCAGAACATCCCGAGACCCCTCCCCCCCCCCCCAGAACATCCCGAGTCCCCTTTCCCCCTCAGAACATCCCGAGTCCCCTTCCCCCCCCCCCCCCAGAACATCCCGAGTCCCCTTCCCCCCCTCAGAACATTGCGAGTCCCCTTTCCCCCCCCCAGAACATCCCGAGTCCCCTTCCCCCCCCAGGGAACATCCCGAGTCCCCCCCCTCCCCCCAGGGAACATCCCGAGTCCCCTGCGCCCCCTCAGAACATCCCGAGGCCCCCCACCCCCAGGGAACATCCGGAGTCCCCTTTCCCCCCCTCAGAACATCCCAAGTCCCCTTCCCCGCCTCAGAACAGCCCGAGTCCCCTTTCCCCCCCCTCAGAACATCCCGAGTCCCCTCCCCCCCCCTCAGAACATCCCGAGTCCCCTTCCCCCCCCTCAGAACATCCCGAGTCCCCTTCCCCCCCCTCAGAACATCCCGAGTCCCCTCCCCCCCCTCAGAACATCCCGAGTCCCCTTGCCCCCCTCAGAACATCCCGAGTCCCCTTCCCCCCCCCCCAGAACATCCCGAGTCCCCTTCCCCCCCCCTCAGAACATCCCGAGTCCCCTCCCCCCCCCCTCAGAACATCCCGAGTCCCCTTGCCCCCCTCAGAACATGACGAGTCCCCTTCCCGCCCCCCCCAGAACATCCCGAGTCCCCTTCCCTCCCTCAGAACATCCCGAGTCCCCTTCCCCCCCCCAGAACATCCCGAGTCCCCTTCCCCCCCCCCCCAGAACATCCCGAGTCCCCTTCCCCCCCTCAGAACATCCCGAGTCCCCTTCCCCCCCCTCAGAACATCCCGAGTCCCCTTCCCCCCCCCCCCAGAACACCCCGAGTCCCCTCCCCCCCCCCCCCAGAACATCCCGAGTCCCCTTTCCCCCCCCCCCCCCCCAGAACATCCCGAGTCCCCTTTCCCCCCCCCCAGGGAACATCCCGAGTCCCCTCCCCCCCCCCTCAGAACATCCCGAGTCCCCTTGCCCCCCTCAGAACATCCCGAGTCCCCCCCCCACCCCAGAACATCCCGAGTCCCCTTCCCCCCCTCAGAACATCCCGAGTCCCCTTCCCCCCCCCGCCAGAACATCCCGATTCCCCTTCCCCCCCCCCAGAACATCCCGAGTCCCCTTCCCCCCCTCAGAACATCCCGAGTCCCCTTCCCCCCCCTCAGAACATCCCAAGTCCCCTTTCCCCCCACCCCCCAGAACACCCCGAGTCCCCTTTCCCCCCCCCCCCCAGAACATCCCGAGTCCCCTTTCCCCACCCCCCCACCCCCAGAACATCCCGAGTCCCCTTTCCCCCCCAGGGAACATCCCGAGTCCCCTTTCCCCCCCTCAGAACATCCCAAGTCCCCCCCCCTCAGAACATCCCGAGTCCCCTTTCCCCCCTCAGAACATCCCAAGTCCCCCCCCCCCAGAACATCCCGAGTCCCCTTCCCCCCTCTCAGAACATCCCAAGTCCCCCCCCCCCTCAGAACATCCCGAGTCCCCTTTCCCCCCTCAGAACATCCCGAGTCCCCTTTCCCCCCCCTCAGAACATCCCGAGTCCCCTTCCCCCCCTCAGAACATCCCGAGTCCCCTTTCCCCCCCTCAGAACATCCCGAGTCCCCTTCCCCCCCCTCAGAACATCCCGAGTCCCCTTCCCCCCCTCAGAACATCCCGAGTCCCCCTCCCCCCTCAGAACATCCCGAGTCCCCTTTCCCCCCCCCTCAGAACATCCCGAGTCCCCTTCCCCCCTCAGAACATCCCGAGTCCCCTTCCCCCCCTCAGAACATCCCGAGTCCCCCTCCCCCCTCAGAACATCCCGAGTCCCCTTTCCCCCCCCCTCAGAACATCCCGAGTCCCCTTCCCCCCCTCAGAACATCCCGAGTCCCCTTCCCCCCTCAGAACATCCCGAGTCCCCTTCCCCCCTCAGAACATCCCGAGTCCCCTTCCCCCCCTCAGAACATCCCGAGTCCCCTTCCCCCCCTCAGAACATCCCGAGTCCCCCTCCCCCCTCAGAACATCCCGAGTCCCCTTTCCCCCCCCTCAGAACATCCCGAGTCCCCTTCCCCCCCTCAGAACATCCCGAGTCCCCTTCCCCCTCAGAACATCCCGAGTCCCCTTCCCCCCCTCAGAACATCCCGAGTCCGCCTCCCCCCCTCAGAACATCCCGAGTCCCCTTTCCCCCCCCTCAGAACATCCCGAGTCCCCTTTCCCCCCCTCAGAACATCCGGAGTCCCCTTTCCCCCCCCCAGGGAACATCCCGAGTCCCCTTCCCCCCCTCAGAACATCCCGAGTCCCCCTTCCCCCCTCAGAACATCCCGGGTCCCCTTTCCCCCCCAGAACATCCCGAGTCCCCTTTCTCCCCCTCAGAACATCCCGAGTCCCCTTTTCCCCCCCCCCACAGAACATCCCGAGTCCCCATCCCCCCCCCTCAGAACATCCCGAGTCCCCTTCCCCCCCCCTCAGAACATCCCGAGTCCCCTTGCCCCCCTCAGAACATCCCGAGTCCCCTTCCCCCCTCAGAACATCCCGAGTCCCCTTCCCCCACCCCCCAGAACATCCCGAGTCCCCTTTCCCCCCCCAGAACATCCCGAGTCCCCTTCCCCCCCTCAGAACATCCCGAGTCCCCTTTCCCCCCCCAGAACATCCCGAGTCCCCTTCCCCCCCTCAGAACATCCCGAGTCCCCTTTCCCCCCCCCCCCCCAGAACATCCCGAGTCCCCTTCCCCCCCCCAGAACATCCCGAGTCCCCTTTCCCCCCCAGGGAACATCCCGAGTCCCCTTTCCCCCCCTCAGAACATCCCGAGTCCCCTTTCCCCCCCTCAGAACATCCCGAGTCCCCTTCCCCCCCCCCCCAGGGAACATCCCGAGTCCCCTTTCCCCCCCCCCCCAGAACATCGCGAGTCCCCCCCCCCTCAGAACATCCCGAGTCCCCTTTCCCCCCTCAGAACATCCCAAGTCCCCTTCCCCCCTCTCAGAACATCCCGAGTCCCCTTTCCCCCCCTCAGAACATCCCGAGTCCCCTTCCCCCCCCTCAGAACATCCCGAGTCCCCTTTCCCCCCCCTCAGAACATCCCGAGTCCCCTTCCCCCCCCTCAGAACATCCCGAGTCCCCTTCCCCCCCCTCAGAACATCCCGAGTCCCCTTTCCCCCCCCTCAGAACATCCCGAGTCCCCTTCCCCCCCCTCAGAACATCCCGAGTCCCCTTCCCCCCCCTCAGAACATCCCGAGTCCCCTTCACCCCCTCAGAACATCCCGAGTCCCCTTCCCCCCCTCAGAACATCCCGAGTCCCCTTCCCCCCTCAGAACATCCCGAGTCCCCCTCCCCCTCAGAACATCCCGAGTCCCCTTTCCCCCCCCCTCAGAACATCCCGAGTCCCCTTCCCCCCCTCAGAACATCCCGAGTCCCCTTCCCCCCTCAGAACATCCCGAGTCCCCTTCCCCCCCTCAGAACATCCCGAGTCCCCCTCCCCCTCAGAACATCCCGAGTCCCCTTTCCCCCCCCTCAGAACATCCCGAGTCCCCTTCCCCCCTCAGAACATCCCGAGTCCCCTTCCCCCCTCAGAACATCCCGAGTCCCCTTCCCCCCCTCAGAACATCCCGAGTCCCCTTCCCCCCCTCAGAACATCCCGAGTCCCCTTTCCCCCCCCCCCACAGAACATCCCGAGTCCCCTTTCCCCCCCAGAACATCCCGAGTCCCCATCCCCCCCCCTCAGAACATCCCGAGTCCCCTTCCCCCCCCTCAGAACATCCCGAGTCCCCTTCCCCCCCCCTCAGAACATCCCGAGTCCCCTTCCCCCCCTCAGAACATCCCGAGTCCCCTCCCCCCCCCCCCCCCCAGAACATCCCGAGTCCCCTTTCCCCCCTCAGAACATCCCGAGTCCCCTTTCCCCCCTCAGAACATCCCGAGTCCCCTTCCCCCCCTCAGAACATCCCGAGTCCCCTTCCCCCCCCCTCCCAGAACATCCCGAGTCCCCTTCCCCCCATCAGGGAACATCCCGAGTCCCCTTTCCCCCCTCACGGAACACCCCGAGTCCCCTTTCCCCCCCGCCCCAGAACATCCCGAGTCCCCTTTCCCCCCCCCAGAACATCCCGAGTCACCTTTCCCCCCCCAGAACATCCCGAGTCCCCTTCCCCCCCTCAGAACATCCCGAGTCCCCTTCCCCCCCCCCCAGAACATCCCGAGTCCCCTTTCCCCACCCCCCCCACCCAGAACATCCCGAGTCCCCTTTCCCCCGCACCCCCCCAGAACATCCCGAGTCCCCTTTCCCCCCCTCAGAACATCCCGAGTCCCCTTTCCCCCCCCAGGGAACATCCCGAGTCCCCTTTCCGCCCCAGGGAACATCCCGAGTCCCCTTTCCCCCCCCCCAGAACATCCCGAGTCCCCTTTCCCCCCCAGAACATCCCGAGTCCCCTTCCCCCCCCTCAGAACATCCCGGGTCCCCTTCCCCCCCCAGGGAACATCCCAGGTCCCCTTCCCCCCCCCCAGGGAACATCCCGAGTCCCCCCCCTCCCCCCAGGGAACATCCCGAGTCCCCTGCGCCCCCTCAGAACATCCCGAGGCCCCCCCCCCCCAGGGAACATCCGGAGTCCCCTTTCCCCCCCTCAGAACATCCCAAGTCCCCTTCCCCCCCTCAGAACAGCCCGAGTCCCCTTTCCCCCCCCCAGAACATCCCGAGTCCCCTTTCCCCCCCAGGGAACATCCCGAGTCCCCTTTCCCCCCCCACCCCCCCCCAGAACATCCCAAGTCCCCTTCGCCCCCTCAGAACATCCCGAGTCCCCTTTCCCCCCCCACCCCCTCCCAGAACATCCCGAGTCCCCTTTCCCCCCCTCAGAACATCCCGAGTCCCCTTCGCCCCCTCAGAACATCCCGAGTCCCCTTTCCCCCGCCACCCCCCCCCCAGAACATCCCAAGTCCCCTTCCCCCCCTCAGAACATCCCGAGTCCCCTTTCCCCCCCCCTCAGGGAACATCCCGAGTCCCCCCCCCCCCAGGGAACATCCTGAGTCCCCTTCCCCCCCCAGAACATCCCGAGTCCCCTTTCCCCCCACCCCCCCAGAACATCCCGAGTCCCCTTTCCCCCCCCCCCCAGAACATCCCGAGTCCCCTTCCCCCCCAGGGAACATCCCGAGTCCCCTCCCCCCCCCCCCCCCCAGAACATCCCGAATCCCCTTTCCCCCCTCAGAACATCCCGAGTCCCCTTTCCCACCTCAGAACATCCCGAGTCCCCCCCCCGCCCTCAGAACATCCCGAGTCCCCTTTCCCCCCTCATAACATCCCGAGTCCCCTTTCCCCCCCAGAACATCCCGAGTCCCCCCCCCCAGAACATCCCGAGTCCCCTTCCCCCCCCCCCCAGAACATCCCGAGTCCCCCCCCCCCCCAGAACATCCCAAGTCCCCCCCCCCCCCAGAACATCCCGAGTCCCCTTCCCCCCCCCCCCCCCAGGGAACATCCCGAGTCCCCTTTCCCCCCCCTCTCAGAACATCCCGAGTCCCCTTCCCCCCCCCAGAACATCCCGAGTCCCCTTTCCCCCCCCCCCAGAAGATCCCGAGTCCCCTTCCCCCCCCCCTCAGAACATCCCGAGTCCCCTTTCCCCCCCCCAGAACAGCCCGTGTCCCCTTTCCCCCCTCAGAACATCCGGAGTCCCCTTCCCCCCCCCAGAACATCCCGAGTCCCCTTTTCCCCCCTCAGAACATCCCGAGTCCCCTTTCTCCCCCCCCCCCAGAACAGCCCGAGTCCCCTTACCCCCCCCCAGAACACCCGGAGTCCCCTTCCCCCCCCCAGAACATCCAAAGTCCCCTTTCCCCCCCCACGGAACACCCCGAGTCCCCTTCCCCCCCCCAGAACATCCAAAGTCCCCTTTCCCCCCCCAGGGAACATCCCGAGTCCCCTTCCCCCCTCCCAGAACATCCCGAGTCCCCTTTCCCCCCCAGGGAACATCCCGAGTCCCCTTTCCCCCCCCCCCCAGAACATCCAGAGTCCCCTTTCCCCCCCTCAGAACATCCCGAGTCCCCTTTCCCCCCACCCCCCCAGAACATCCAGAGTCCCCTTCCCCCCCCCCCAGGGAACATCCCGAGTCCCCTTCCCCACCCCAGGGAACATCCCGAGTCCCCTTCCCCCCCCCAGGGAACATCCCGAGTCCCCTCTTCCCCCCTCAGAACATCCCGAGTCCCCTTCCCCCCCCCAGGGAACATCCCGAGTCCCCTCTTCCCCCCTCAGAACATCCCGAGTCCCCTTCCCCCCCCTCAGAACATCCCGAGTCCCCTCCCCCCCCCCCCCCAGGGAACATCCCGAGTCGTCCCCCCCTCCCCCCAGGGAACATCCCGAGTCCCCTGCGCCCCCTCAGAACATCCCGAGGCCCCCCCCCACCAGGGAACATCCGGAGTCCCCTTTCCCCCCCCTCAGAACATCCCAAGTACCCTTCCCCCCCTCAGAACAGCCCGAGTCCCCTTTCCCCCCCAGGGAACATCCCGAGTCCCCCCCCCCCAGAACATCCCAAGTCCCCTTCCCCCCCTCAGAACATCCCGAGTCCCCTTCCCCCCCCCTCAGAACATCCCGAGTCCCCTTCCCCCCCCCTCAGAATATCCCGAGTCCCCTTGCCCTCCTCAGAACATCCCGAGTCCCCTTCCCCCCCTCAGAACATCCCGAGTCCCCTTTCCCCCCCCCCAGAACATCCCGAGTCCCCTTCCCCCCCTCAGAACATCCCGAGTCCCCTTCCCCCCCATCAGGGAACACCCCGAGTCCCCTTTCCCCCCCCCCCCCCCCAGAACATCCCGAGTCCCCTTTCCCCCCCCCAGAACATCCCGAGTCCCCTTTCCCCCCCCCAGAACATCCGGAGCCCCCTTTCCCCCCCTCAGAACATCCCGAGTCCCCTTTCCCCCCCCAGAACAACCGGAGCCCCCTTTCCCCCCCCAGAACATCCCGAGTCCCCTTTCCCCCCCAGAACATCCCGAGTCCCCTTCCCCCCCTCAGAACATTGCGAGTCCCCATTCCCCACCCCCCCCCCAGAACATCCCGAGTCCACTTCCCCCCCTCAGAACATGCCGAGTCCCCTTCCCCCCCTCAGAACATTGCGAGTCCCCATTCCCCACCCCCCCCCCCCAGAACATCCCGAGTCCACTTCCCCCCCTCAGAACATCCCAGGTCCCCTTCCCCTCCCCCCAGGGAACATCCCGAGTCCCCTTCCCCCCCTCAGAACATCCCGAGTCCCCTTCCCCCCCCTCAGAACATCCCGAGTCCCCTCCCCCCCCCTCAGAACATCCGGAGTCCTTTCCCCCCCTCAGAACAGCCCGAGTCCCCTTTCCCCCCTCAGAACATCCCGAGTCCCCTTTCCCCCCCCAGGGAACATCCCGAGTCCCCTTCCCCCCCCTCAGAACATCCCGAGTCCCCTTCCCCCCCCCCCTCAGAACATCCCGAGTCCCCTTTCCCCCCCCAGGGAACATCCCGAGTCCCCTTTCCCCCCCAGGGAACATCCCGAGTCCCCTTCCCCCCCCTCAGAACATCCCGAGTCCCCTTTCCCCCCCCAGGGAACATCCCGAGTCCCCTTTCCCCCACAGGGAACATCCCGAGTCCCCTTTCCCCCCCTCAGAACATCCCGAGTCCCCCTCCCCCCTCAGAACATCCCGAGTCCCCTTTCCCCCCCCTCAGAACATCCCGAGTCCCCTTCCCCCCCTCAGAACATCCCGAGTCCCCTTCCCCCCTCAGAACATCCCGAGTCCCCTTCCCCCCTCAGAACATCCCGAGTCCCCCTCCCCCCCTCAGAACATCCCGAGTCCCCTTTCCCCCCCAGAACATCCCGAGTCCCCTTTCCCCCCTCAGAACAGCCCGAGTCCCCCTCCCACCTCAGAACATCCCGAGTCCCCTTCCCCCCCCCCAGAACATCCCGAGTCCCCTTCCCCCCCTCAGAACATCCCGAGTCCCCTTTTCCCCCCAGAACATCCCGAGTCCCCATCCCCCCCCCTCAGAACATCCCGAGTCCCCTTCCCCGCCCAGAACATCCCGAGTCCCCTTTCCCCCCCAGGGAACATCCCGAGTCCCCTTTCCCCCGCACCCCCCCAGAACATCCCGAGTCCCCTTTCCCCCCCTCAGAACATCCCGAGTCCCCTTCCCCCCCCCCAGGAACATCCCGAGTCCCCTTTCCCCCCCCCAGAACATCGCGAGCCCCTTCCCCCCCATCAGAACATCCCGAGTCCCCTTCCCCCCCCCAGGGAACATCCCAGGTCCCCTTCCCCCCCCCCCAGGGAACATCCCGAGTCCCCCCCTCCCCCCAGGGAACATCCCGAGTCCCCTGCGCCCCCTCAGAACATCCAGAGTCCCCCCCCTCCCCCCAGGGAACATCCCGAGTCCCCTTCCCCCCCTCAGAACATCCCGAGGCCCCCCCCCCCCCCCAGGGAACATCCGGAGTCCCCTTTCCCCCCCTCAGAACATCCCAAGTCCCCTTCCCCCCCTCAGAACAGCCCGAGTCCCCTTTCCCCCCCCCCCAGAACATCCCGAGTCCCCTTTCCCCCCCAGGGAACATCCCGAGTCCCCTTTCCCCCCCACCCCCCCCCAGAACATCCCATGTCCCCTTCCCCCCCTCAGAACAGCCCGAGTCCCCTTTCCCCCCCCCCCAGAACATCCCGAGTCCCCTTTCCCCCCCAGGGAACATCCCGAGTCCCCTTTCCCCCCCACCCCCCCCCAGAACATCCCATGTCCCCTTCCCCCCCTCAGAACAGCCCGAGTCCCCTTTACCCCCCCCCAGGGAACATCCGGAGTCCCCTTTCCCCCCCCTCAGAACATCCCAAGTCCCCTTCCCCCCCTCAGAACAGCCCGAGTCCCCTTTCCCCCCCCCCCAGAACATCCCGAGTCCCCTTTTCCCCCCAGGGAACATCCCGAGTCCCCTTTCCCCCCCCACCCCCCCCCCAGAACATCCCAAGTCCCCTTCGCCCCCTCAGAACATCCCGAGTCCCCTTTCCCCCCCCACCCCCCCCCAGAACATCCCAAGTCCCCTACCCCCCCTCAGAACATCCCGAGTCCCCTTTCCCCCCTCAGAACATCCCGAGTCCCCTTTCCCCCCCCCCAGGGAACATCCCGAGTCCCCCCCCCCAGGGAACATCCCGAGTCCCCTTCCCCCCCCCCAGAACATCCCGAGTCCCCTTTCCCCCCACCCCCCCAGAACATCCCGAGTCCCCTTCCCCCCCCCCCCCCCAGAACATCCCGAGTACCCTTCCCCCACAGGGAACATCCCGAGTCCCCTCCCCCCCCCCCAGAACATCCCGAACCCCCTTTCCCCCTCTCAGAACATCCCGAGTCCCCTTTCCCACCTCAGAACATCCCGAGTCCCCCCCCCGCCCTCAGAACATCCCGAGTCCCCTTCCCCCCCCCTCAGAACATCCGAGTCCCCTTCCCCCCCCCCCCCAGGGAACATCCCGAGTCCCCTTTCCCCCCCCCAGGGAACATCCCGAGTCCCCTTTCACCCCCCAGAACATCGCGAGTCCCCTTCCCCCCCCTCAGAACATCCCGAGTCCCCTTCCCCCCCCCTCAGAACATCCCGAGTCCCCTTCCCCCCCCAGGGAACATCCCGAGTCCCCTTCCCCCCCCCCAGGGAACATCCCGAGTCCTCCCCCCTCCCCCCAGGGAACATCCCGAGTCCCCTGCGCCCCCTCAGAACATCCCAAGTACCCTTCCCCCCCTCAGAACAGCCCGAGTCCCCTTTCCCCCCCCCCCAGAACATCCCGAGTCCCCTTTCCCCCCCAGGGAACATCCCGAGTCCCCCCCCCCCAGAACATCCCAAGTCCCCTTCCCCCCCTCAGAACATCCCGAGTCCCCTTTCCCCCCCCCCCGAACATCCCGAGTCCCCTTTCCCCCCTCAGAACATCCCGAGTCCCCTTTCCCCCCCCCAGGGAACATCCCGAGTCCCCTTTCCCCCCTCAGAACATCCCGAGTCCCCTTTCCCCCCCTCAGAACATCCCGAGTCCCCTTCCCCCCCCCAGAACATCCCGAGTCCCCTTCCCCCCCCCAGAACATCCCGAGTCCCCTTTCCCCCCACCCCCCCAGAACATCCCGAGTCCCCTTTCCCTCCCCCCCCCAGAACATCCTGAGTCCCCTTCCCCCCCCCCTCAGAACATCCCGAGTCCCCTTTCCCACCTCAGAACATCCCGAGTTCCCCCCCCCTCAGAACATCCCGAGTCCCCTTTCCCCCCCTCAGAACATCCCGAGTCCCCTTTCCCCCCCCCTCAGAACATCCCGAGTCCCCTTCCCCCCCCCCCTCAGAACATCCCGAGACCCCTTCCCCCCCCCTCATAACATCCCGAGTCCCCTTCCCCCCCCCCCAGAACATCCCGAGTCCCCTTTCCCCCCCCCCAGAACATCCCGAGTCCCCTTCCCCCCCCGCTCAGAACATCCCGAGTCCCCTTTCCCCCCCCTCAGAACATCCCGAGTCCCCTTTCCCCACCACAGAACATCCGGAGTCCCCTTTCCCCCCCCCCAGAACATCCGAAGTCCCCTTCCCCCCCCCTCAGAACATCCCGAGTCCCCTTTCCCCCCCCCCAGAACATCCCAAGTCCCCTTTCCCTCCCCCAGAACATCCCAAGTCCCCTTTCCCCCCCCCAGAACATCCCAAGTCCCCTTTCCCCCCCCCAGAACATCCCAAGTCCCCTTTCCCCCCCCCAGAACATCCCAAGTCCCCTTTCCCCCCCCCAGAACGTCCCAAGTCCCCTTTCCCCCCCCCAGAACATCCCGAGTCCCCTTTCCCCCCCCCCAGAACATCCCAAGTCCCCTTTCCCCCCCGAGAACATCCCGAGTCCCCTTTCCCCCCCCCAGAACATCCCAAGTCCCCTTTCCCCCCCCCCAGAACATCCCAAGTCCCCTTTCCCCCCCCCCCAGAACATCCCGAGTCCCCTTTCCCCCCCCCCCCAGAACATCCCAAGTCCCCTCCCCCCCCCCCAGAACATCCCGAGTCCCCTTTCCCCCCCCCCAGAACAGCCCGAGTCCCCTTTCCCCCCCCCCAGAACATCCGGAGTCCCCTTTCCCCCCCCAGGGAACATCCGGAGTCCCCTTTCCCCCCTCAGAACATCCCAAGTCCCCTTCCCCCCCTCAGAACAGCCCGAGTCCCCTTTCCCCCCCCCCCCAGAACATCCCGAGTCCCCTTTCCCCCCCAGGGAACATGCCGAGTCCCCTTTCCCCCCCACCCCCCCCCAGAACATCCCATGTCCCCTTCCCCCCCTCAGAACAGCCCGAGTCCCCTTTACCCCCCCCCCCAGGTAACATCCGGAGTCCCCTTTCCCCCCCCTCAGAACATCCCAAGTCCCCTTCCCCCCCTCAGAACAGCCCGAGTCCCCTTTCCCCCCCCCCCAGAACATCCCGAGTCCCCTTTTCCCCCCAGGGAACATCCCGAGTCCCCTTTCCCCCCCCACCCCCCCCCAGAACATCCCAAGTCCCCTTCGCCCCCTCAGAACATCCCGAGTCCCCTTTCCCCCCCCACCCCCCCCCCCAGAACATCCCAAGTCCCCTTCCCCCCCTCAGAACATCCCGAGTCCCCTTTCCCCCCTCAGAACATCCCGAGTCCCCTTTCCCCCCCCCCCAGGGAACATCCCGAGTCCCCCCCCCCAGGGAACATCCCGAGTCCCCTTCCCCCCCCCCAGAACATCCCGAGTCCCCTTTCCCCCCACCCCCCCAGAACATCCCGAGTCCCCTTCCCCCCCCCCCCCCCAGAACTTCCCGAGTACCCTTCCCCCACAGGGAACATCCCGAGTCCCCTCCCCCCCCCCCCAGAACATCCCGAATCCCCTTTCCCCCCCTCAGAACATCCCGAGTCCCCTTTCCCACCTCAGAACATCCCGAGTCCCCCCCCCGCCCTCAGAACATCCCGAGTCCCCTTTCCCCCTCAGAACATCCCGAGTCCCCTTTCCCACCCCAGAACATCCCGAGTCCCCCCCCCCCCCAGAACATCCCGAGTCCCCTTCCCCCCCCCCTCAGAACATCCCGAGTCCCCTTTCCCCCCCCTCTCAGAACATCCCGAGACCCCTTCCCCCCCCCCCCCAGAACATCCCGAGTCCCCTTTCCCCCCCCCCAGAAGATCCCGAGTCCCCTTCCCCCCCCCTCAGAACATCCCGAGTCCCCTTTCCCCCACCCCTCAGAACATCCCGAGTCCCCTTTCCCCCCCTCAGAACATCCCGAGTCCCCTTTTCCCCCATCAGGGAACATCCCGAGTCCCCTTTCCCTCCCCCACGGAACACCCCGAGTCCCCTTTCCCCCCCCCACGGAACATCCCGAGTCCCCTTCCCCCCCAGGAAACATCCCGAGTCCCCTTTCCCGCCCAGGGAACATCCCGAGTCCCCTTTCCCCCCCAGGGAACATCCCGAGTCCCCTTTCCCCCCCCCACGGAACACCCCGAGTCCCCTTCCCCCCCAGGAAACATCCCGAGTCCTCTTTCCCCCCCAGGAAACATCCCGAGTCCCCTTTCCCCCCCAGGGAACATCCCGAGTCCCCTTTCCCCCCCCCACCAGAACATCCAGAGTCCCCTTTCCCCCCCTCAGAACATCCCGAGTCCCCTTCCCCCCCCCCAGGGAACATCCCGAGTCCCCTTTCCCCCCCCAGGGAACATCCCGAGTCCCCTTTCCCCCCCCCAGGTAACATCCCGAGTCCCCTTTACCCCCCCAGAACATCCCGAGTCCCCTTCCCCCCCCTCAGAACATCCGAGTCCCCTTCCCCCCCCCCCCCCCCCAGGGAACATCCCGAGTCCCCTTTCCCCCCCCCAGGGAACATCCCGAGTCCCCTTTCCCCCCCCCAGAACATCGCGAGTCCCCTTCCCCCCCCTCAGAACATCCCGAGTCCCCTTCCCCCCCCCCTCAGAACATCCCGAGTCCCCTTCCCCCCCCAGGGAACATCCCGAGTCCCCTTCCCCCCCCCCAGGGAACATCCCGAGTCCTCCCCCCTCCCCCCAGGGAACATCCCGAGTCCCCTGCGCCCCCTCAGAACATCCGAGGCCCCCCCCCCCAGGGAACATCCGGAGTCCCCTTTCCCCCCCTCAGAACATCCCAAGTACCCTTCCCCCCCTCAGAACAGCCCGAGTCCCCTTTCCCCCCCCCCAGAACATCCCGAGTCCCCTTTCCCCCCCAGGGAACATCCCGAGTCCCCCCCCCCCCCCAGAACATCCCAAGTCCCCTTCCCCCCCTCAGAACATCCCGAGTCCCCTTTCCCCCCCCCCAGAACATCCCGAGTCCCCTTTCCCCCCTCAGAACATCCCGAGTCCCCTTTCCCCCCCCCCAGGGATCATCCCGAGTCCCCCCCCCCCCCCAGGGAACATCCCGAGTCCCCTTTCCCCCCTCAGAACATCCCAAGTCCCCTTCGCCCCCTCAGAACATCCCGAGTCCCCTTTCCCCCCACCCCCCCAGAACATCCCGAGTCCCCTTTCCCCCCACCCCCCCAGAACATCCCGAGTCCCCTTTCCCCCCCCCCCAGAACATCCTGAGTCCCCTTCCCCCCCCCCTCAGAACATCCCGAGTCCCCTTTCCCACCTCAGAACATCCCGAGTTCCCCCCCCCTCAGAACATCCCGAGTCCCCTTTCCCCCCCTCAGAACATCCCGAGTCCCCTTTCCCCCCCCCTCAGAACATCCCGAGTCCCCTTCCCCCCCCCCTCAGAACATCCCGAGACCCCTTCCCCCCCCCTCATAACATCCCGAGTCCCCTTCCCCCCCCCCCAGAACATCCCGAGTCCCCTTTCCCCCCCCCCAGAACATCCCGAGTCCCCTTCCCCCCCCCTCAGAACATCCCGAGTCCCCTTTCCCCCCCCTCAGAACATCCCGAGTCCCGTCCCCCCCCCCAGAACATCCCGAGTCCCCTTCCCCCCCCTCAGAACATCCGGAGTCCCCTTTCCCCCCCCCCCAGAACATCCGAAGTCCCCTCCCCCCCCCCCTCAGAACATCCCGAGTCCCCTTTCCCCCCCCCAGAACATCCCAAGTCCCCTTTCCCCCCCCCAGAACATCCGGAGTCCCCTTTCCCCCCCCCAGAACATCCCAAGTCCCCTTCCCCCCCCCCAGAACATCCGGAGTCCCCTTCCCCCCCCTCAGAACATCCCGAGTCCCCTTTCCCCCCCCCAGAACATCCCAAGTCCTCTTTCCCCCCCCCAGAACATCCCGAGTCCCCTTTCCCCCCCCCAGAACATCCCAAGTCCCCTTTCCCCCCCCCACAACATCCCAAGTCCCCTTTCCCCCCCCCCCAGAACATCCCGAGTCCCCTTTCCCCCCCCCCAGAACATCCCAAGTCCCCTTCCCCCCCCCAGAACATCCCGAGTCCCCTTTCCCCCCCCCCAGAACAGCCCGAGTCCCCTTTCCCCCCCCCCAGAACATCCGGAGTCCCCTTTCCCCCCTCAGAACATCCCGAGTCCCCTTTCCCCCCTCAGAACATCCCGAGTCCCCTTTCCCCCCCTCAGAACAGCCCGAGTCCCCTTTCCCCCCCACCAGAACATCCGGAGTCCCCTTTCCCCCCTCAGAACATCCCGAGTCCCCTTCCCCCCCTCAGAACAGCCCGAGTCCCCTTTCCCCCCCCCAGAACATCCCGAGTCCCCTTTCCCCCCCCCCCAGAACATCCGGAGTCCCCTTTCCCCCCTCAGAACATCCCGAGTCCCCTTTCCCCCCCTCAGAACAGCCCGAGTCCCCTTTCCCCCCCCCCCAGAACATCCCGAGTCCCCTTCCCCCCCCAGAACATCCCGAGTCCCCTTTCCCCCCCAGGGAACATCCCGAGTCCCCTTTCCCCCGCACCCCCCCAGAACATCCCGAGTCCCCTTTCCCCCCCTCAGAACATCCCGAGTCCCCTTCCCCCCCCCCAGGGAACATCCCGAATCCCCTTTCCCCCCCCCAGAACATCGCGAGCCCCTTCCCCCCCCCTCAGAACATCCCGAGTCCCCTTCCCCCCCCAGGGAACATCCCGAGTCCCCCCCCTCCCCCCAGGGAACATCCCGAGTCCCCTGCGCCCCCTCAGAACATCCCGAGGCCCCCCCCCCCCAGGGAACATCCGGAGTCCACTTTGCCCCCCTCAGAACATCCCAAGTCCCCTTCCCCCCCTCAGAACAGCCCGAGTCCCCTTTCCCCCCCCCCCAGAACATCCCGAGTCCCCTTTCCCCCCCAGGGAACATCCCGAGTCCCCTTTCCCCCCCCCCCCCCCAGAACATCCCGAGTCCCCTTTCCCCCCCAGGGAACATCCCGAGTCCCCTTTCCCCCCCACCCCCCCCCAGAACATCCCATGTCCCCTTCCCCCCCTCAGAACAGCCCGAGTCCCCTTTACCCCCCCCCCCAGGGAACATCCGGAGTCCCCTTTCCCCCCCCTCAGAACATCCCAAGTCCCCTTCCCCCCCTCAGAACAGCCCGAGTCCCCTTCCCCCCCCCCAGAACATCCCGAGTCCCCTTTTCCCCCCAGGGAACATCCCGAGTCCCCTTTCCCCCCCCACCACCCCCCCCCCAGAACATCCCAAGTCCCCTTCGCCCCCTCAGAACATCCCGAGTCCCCTTTCCCCCCCCACCCCCCCCAGAACATCCCAAGTCCCCTTCCCCCCCTCAGAACATCCCGAGTCCCCTTTCCCCCCTCAGAACATCCCGAGTCCCCTTTCCCCCCCCCCCAGGGAACATCCCGAGTCCCCCCCCCCAGGGAACATCCCGAGTCCCCTTCCCCCCCCCCAGAACATCCCGAGTCCCCTTTCCCCCCACCCCCCCAGAACATCCCGAGTCCCCTTCCCCCCCCCCCCAGAACATCCCGAGTCCCCTTCCCCCCCAGGGAACATCCCGAGTCCCCTCCCCCCCCCCCCAGAACATCCCGAATCCCCTTTCCCCCCCTCAGAACATCCCGAGTCCCCTTTCCCACCTCAGAACATCCCGAGTCCCCCCCCCGCCCTCAGAACATCCCGAGTCCCCTTTCCCCCCTCAGAACATCCCGAGTCCCCTTTCCCACCCCAGAACATCCCGAGTCCCCCCCCCCCCAGAACATCCCGAGTCCCCTTGCCCCCCCCAGGGAACATCCCGAGTCCCCTTTCCCCCCCTCAGAACATCCCGAGTCCCCTTTCCCCCCCCCCAGAACATCCCGAGTCCCCTTCCCCCCCCTCTCAGAACATCCCGAGACCCCTTCCCCCCCCCCAGAACATCCCGAGTCCCCTTTCCCCCCCCCAGAACATTCCGAGTCCCCTTTCCCCCCCTCAGAACAGCCCGAGTCCCCTTTCCCCCCCCCTCAGAACATCCCGAGTCCCCTTTCCCCCCGCCAGAACATCCCGAGTCCCACCCCCCCCAGAACAGCCCGAGTCCCCTTTCCCCCCCCCAGAACATCCCGAGTCCCCTTTCCCCCCCCCCCCAGAACATCCCAAGTCCCCTTTCCCCCCCCCAGAACATCCCAAGTCCCCTTTCCCCCCCCCCCAGAACATCCCGAGTCCCCTTTCCCCCCCTCAGAACATCCCGAGTCCCCTTTCCCCCCCCCTCAGAACATCCCGAGTCCCCTTCCCCCCCCCCTCAGAACATCCCGAGACCCCTTCCCCCCCCCCTCATAACATCCCGAGTCCCCTTCCCCCCCCCCCAGAACATCCCGAGTCCCCTTTCCCCCCCCCCAGAACATCCCGAGTCCCCTTCCCCCCCCCTCAGAACATCCCGAGTCCCCTTTCCCCCCCCTCAGAACATCCCGAGTCCCGTCCCCCCCCCCCAGAACATCCCGAGTCCCCTTCCCCCCCCTCAGAACATCCGGAGTCCCCTTTCCCCCCCCCCCAGAACATCCGAAGTCCCCTCCCCCCCCCCCTCAGAACATCCCGAGTCCCCTTTCCCCCCCCCAGAACATCCCAAGTCCCCTTTCCCCCCCCCAGAACATCCGGAGTCCCCTTTCCCCCCCCCAGAACATCCCAAGTCCCCTTCCCCCCCCCCAGAACATCCGGAGTCCCCTTCCCCCCCCTCAGAACATCCCGAGTCCCCTTTCCCCCCCCCAGAACATCCCAAGTCCTCTTTCCCCCCCCCAGAACATCCCGAGTCCCCTTTCCCCCCCCCAGAACATCCCAAGTCCCCTTTCCCCCCCCCACAACATCCCAAGTCCCCTTTCCCCCCCCCCCAGAACATCCCGAGTCCCCTTTCCCCCCCCCCAGAACATCCCAAGTCCCCTTCCCCCCCCCAGAACATCCCGAGTCCCCTTTCCCCCCCCCCAGAACAGCCCGAGTCCCCTTTCCCCCCCCCCAGAACATCCGGAGTCCCCTTTCCCCCCTCAGAACATCCCGAGTCCCCTTTCCCCCCTCAGAACATCCCGAGTCCCCTTTCCCCCCCTCAGAACAGCCCGAGTCCCCTTTCCCCCCCACCAGAACATCCGGAGTCCCCTTTCCCCCCTCAGAACATCCCGAGTCCCCTTCCCCCCCTCAGAACAGCCCGAGTCCCCTTTCCCCCCCCCAGAACATCCCGAGTCCCCTTTCCCCCCCCCCCAGAACATCCGGAGTCCCCTTTCCCCCCTCAGAACATCCCGAGTCCCCTTTCCCCCCCTCAGAACAGCCCGAGTCCCCTTTCCCCCCCCCCAGAACATCCCGAGTCCCCTTCCCCCCCCAGAACATCCCGAGTCCCCTTTCCCCCCCAGGGAACATCCCGAGTCCCCTTTCCCCCGCACCCCCCCAGAACATCCCGAGTCCCCTTTCCCCCCCTCAGAACATCCCGAGTCCCCTTCCCCCCCCCCAGGGAACATCCCGAATCCCCTTTCCCCCCCCCAGAACATCGCGAGCCCCTTCCCCCCCCCTCAGAACATCCCGAGTCCCCTTCCCCCCCCAGGGAACATCCCGAGTCCCCCCCTCCCCCCAGGGAACATCCCGAGTCCCCTGCGCCCCCTCAGAACATCCCGAGGCCCCCCCCCCCAGGGAACATCCGGAGTCCACTTTGCCCCCCTCAGAACATCCCAAGTCCCCTTCCCCCCCTCAGAACAGCCCGAGTCCCCTTTCCCCCCCCCCCAGAACATCCCGAGTCCCCTTTCCCCCCCAGGGAACATCCCGAGTCCCCTTTCCCCCCCCCCCCCAGAACATCCCGAGTCCCCTTTCCCCCCCAGGGAACATCCCGAGTCCCCTTTCCCCCCCACCCCCCCCCAGAACATCCCATGTCCCCTTCCCCCCTCAGAACAGCCCGAGTCCCCTTTACCCCCCCCCCCAGGGAACATCCGGAGTCCCCTTTCCCCCCCCTCAGAACATCCCAAGTCCCCTTCCCCCCCTCAGAACAGCCCGAGTCCCCTTCCCCCCCCCCCAGAACATCCCGAGTCCCCTTTTCCCCCCAGGGAACATCCCGAGTCCCCTTTCCCCCCCCACCACCCCCCCCCCAGAACATCCCAAGTCCCCTTCGCCCCCTCAGAACATCCCGAGTCCCCTTTCCCCCCCCACCCCCCCCCAGAACATCCCAAGTCCCCTTCCCCCCCTCAGAACATCCCGAGTCCCCTTTCCCCCCTCAGAACATCCCGAGTCCCCTTTCCCCCCCCCCCAGGGAACATCCCGAGTCCCCCCCCCCAGGGAACATCCCGAGTCCCCTTCCCCCCCCCCAGAACATCCCGAGTCCCCTTTCCCCCCACCCCCCCAGAACATCCCGAGTCCCCTTCCCCCCCCCCCCAGAACATCCCGAGTCCCCTTCCCCCCCAGGGAACATCCCGAGTCCCCTCCCCCCCCCCCAGAACATCCCGAATCCCCTTTCCCCCCCTCAGAACATCCCGAGTCCCCTTTCCCACCTCAGAACATCCCGAGTCCCCCCCCCGCCCTCAGAACATCCCGAGTCCCCTTTCCCCCCTCAGAACATCCCGAGTCCCCTTTCCCACCCCAGAACATCCCGAGTCCCCCCCCCCCCAGAACATCCCGAGTCCCCTTGCCCCCCCCAGGGAACATCCCGAGTCCCCTTTCCCCCCCCTCAGAACATCCCGAGTCCCCTTTCCCCCCCCCCCAGAACATCCCGAGTCCCCTTCCCCCCCCTCTCAGAACATCCCGAGACCCCTTCCCCCCCCCCAGAACATCCCGAGTCCCCTTTCCCCCCCCCAGAACATTCCGAGTCCCCTTTCCCCCCCTCAGAACAGCCCGAGTCCCCTTTCCCCCCCCCTCAGAACATCCCGAGTCCCCTTTCCCCCCGCCAGAACATCCCGAGTCCCACCCCCCCCAGAACAGCCCGAGTCCCCTTTCCCCCCCCCAGAACATCCCGAGTCCCCTTTCCCCCCCCCCCAGAACATCCCAAGTCCCCTTTCCCCCCCCCAGAACATCCCAAGTCCCCTTTCCCCCCCCCCAGAACATCCCGAGTCCCCTTTCCCCCCCCCAGAACATCCCAAGTCCCCTTTCCCCCCCCCAGAACATCCCAAGTCCCCTTTCCCCCCCCCAGAACATCCCGAGTCCCCTTTCCCCCCCCCCCCCAGAACATCCCAAGTCCCCTTCCCCCCCCCAGAACATCCGGAGTCCCCTTTCCCCCCTCAGAACATCCCGAGTCCCCTTTCCCCCCTCAGAACATCCCGAGTCCCCTTTCCCCCCCTCAGAACAGCCCGAGTCCCCTTTCCCCCCCCCCAGAACATCCGGAGTCCCCTTTCCCCCCTCAGAACATCCCGAGTCCCCTTTCCCCCCCTCAGAACATCCCGAGTCCCCTTCCCCCCCCCCCAGAACATCCCGAGTCCCCTTTCCCCCCCCCCCCCCAGAACATCCGGAGTCCCCTTTTCCCCCCTCAGAACATCCCGAGTCCCCTTTCCCCCCCCCAGAACATCATGAGTCCCCTTCCCCCCCTCAGAACATCCCGAGTCCCCTTTCCCCCCATCAGGGAACATCCCGAGTCCCCTTTCCCCCCCCCCCCACGGAACACCCCGAGTCCCCTTTCCCCCCCAGGGAACATCCCGAGTCCCCTTTCCCCCCCAGGGAACATCCCGAGTCCCCTTTCCCCCCCCCCCAGAACATCCAGAGTCCCCTTTCCCCCCTCAGAACATCCCGAGTCCCCTTCCCCCCCCCCAGGGAACATCCCGAGTCCCCTTTCCCCCCCCCAGGGAACATCCCGAGTCCCCTTTCCCCCCCCCAGGGAACATCCCGAGTCCCCTTTCCCCCCCCCCCCAGAACATCGCGAGTCCCCTTCCCCCCCTCAGAACATCCCGAGTCCCCTTCCCCCCCCCTCAGAACATCCGAGTCCCCTTCCCCCCCCCCCAGGGAACATCCCGAGTCCCCTTTCCCCCCCCCAGGGAACATCCCGAGTCCCCTTTCCCCCCCCTCAGAACATCCCGAGTCCCCTTCCCCCCCCCCCCTCAGAACATCCCGAGTCCCCTTCCCCCCCCAGGGAACATCCCGAGTCCCCTTCCCCCCCCCCAGGGAACATCCCGAGTCCTCCCCCCTCCCCCCAGGGAACATCCCGAGTCCCCTGCGCCCCCTCAGAACATCCCGAGGCCCCCCCCCCCAGGGAACATCCGGAGTCCCCTTTCCCCCCCTCAGAACATCCCAAGTACCCTTCCCCCCCTCAGAACAGCCCGAGTCCCCTTTCCCCCCCCCCAGAACATCCCGAGTCCCCTTTCCCCCCCAGGGAACATCCCGAGTCCCCCCCCCCCCCAGAACATCCCAAGTCCGCTTCCCCCCTCAGAACATCCCGAGTCCCCTTTCCCCCCCCCCCCAGAACATCCCGAGTCCCCTTTCCCCCCTCAGAACATCCCGAGTCCCCTTTCCCCCCCCCCCAGGGAACATCCCGAGTCCCCTTTCCCCCCTCAGAACATCCCGAGTCCCCTTTCCCCCCCTCAGAACATCCCGAGTCCCCTTCCCCCCCCCAGAACATCCCGAGTCCCCTTTCCCCCCACCCCCCCAGAACATCCCGAGTCCCCTTTCCCCCCCCCCAGAACATCCTGAGTCCCCTTCCCCCCCCCCCTCAGAACATCCCGAGTCCCCTTTCCCACCTCAGAACATCCCGAGTTCCCACCCCCCCTCAGAACATCCCGAGTCCCCTTTCCCCCCCTCAGAACATCCCGAGTCCCCTTTCCCCCCCCCTCAGAACATCCCGAGTCCCCTTCCCCCCCCTCAGAAAATCCCGAGACCCCTTCCCCCCCCCTCAGAACATCCCGAGTCCCCTTCCCCCCCCCCCCAGAACATCCCGAGTCCCCTTTCCCCCCCCCCAGAACATCCCGAGTCCCCTTCCCCCCCCCTCAGAACATCCCGAGTCCCCTTTCCCCCCCCTCAGAACATCCCGAGTCCCCTTTCCCCCCCTCAGAACAGCCCGAGTCCCCTTTCCCCCCCCCCAGAACATCCCGAGTCCCCTTTCCCCCCCCCCAGAACATCCGGAGTCCCCTTTCCCCCCTCAGAACATCCCGAGTCCCCTTTCCCCCCCTCAGAACAGCCCGAGTCCCCTTTCCCCCCCTCAGAACAGCCCGAGTCCCCTTTCCCCCCCCTCAGAACAGCCCGAGTCCCCTTTCCCCCCCCCCAGAACATCCCGAGTCCCCTTTCCCCCCTCAGAACATCCCGAGTCCCCTTTCCCCCCCTCAGAACATCCCGAGTCCCCTTTCCCCCCCCCAGAACATCCCAAGTCCCCTTTCTTCCCCTCAGAACATCCCGAGTCCCCTTTCCCCCCTCAGAACAGCCCGAGTCCCTTTCCCCCCCCCCAGAACATCCCGAGTCCCCTTTCCCCCCCTCAGAACATCCCGAGTCCCCTTTCCCCCCCCCAGAACATTCCGAGTCCCCTTTCCCCCCTCAGAACAGCCCGAGTCCCCTTCCCCCCCCCTCAGATCATCCCGAGTCCCCTTTCCCCCCGCCAGAACATCCCGAGTCCCACCCCCCCCAGAACAGCCCGAGTCCCCTTTCCCCCCCCCAGAACATCCCGAGTCCCCTTTCCCCCCCCCAGAACATCCCAAGTCCCCTTTCCCCCCCCCAGAACATCCCAAGTCCCCTTTCCCCCCCCCAGAACATCCCGAGTCCCCTTTCCCCCCCCCAGAACATCCCAAGTCCCCTTTCCCCCCCCCAGAACATCCCAAGTCCCCTTTCCCCCCCCAGAACATCCCGAGTCCCCTTTCCCCCCCCCCCAGAACATCCCAAGTCCCCTTTCCCCCCCCCCAGAACATCCGGAGTCCCCTTTCCCCCCTCAGAACATCCCGAGTCCCCTTTCCCCCCTCAGAACATCCCGAGTCCCCTTTCCCCCCCTCAGAACAGCCCGAGTCCCCTTTCCCCCCCCCCAGAACATCCGGAGTCCCCTTTCCCCCCTCAGAACATCCCGAGTCCCCTTTCCCCCCCTCAGAACAGCCCGAGTCCCCTTCCCCCCCCCCAGAACATCCCGAGTCCCCTTTCCCCCCCCCCAGAACATCCGGAGTCCCCTTTCCCCCCTCAGAACATCCCGAGTCCCCTTTCCCCCCCTCAGAACAGCCCGAGTCCCCTTTCCCCCCCCTCAGAACAGCCCGAGTCCCCTTTCCCCCCCCCCAGAACATCCCGAGTCCCCTTTCCCCCCTCAGAACATCCCGAGTCCCCTTTCCCCCCCTCAGAACATCCCGAGTCCCCTTTCCCCCCCCAGAACATCCCAAGTCCCCTTTCTTCCCCTCAGAACATCCCGAGTCCCCTTTCCCCCCCTCAGAACAGCCCAAGTCCCTTTCCCCCCCCCCAGAACATCCCGAGTCCCCTTTCCCCCCCTCAGAACATCCCGAGTCCCCTTTCCCCCCCCCAGAACATTCCGAGTCCCCTTTCCCCCCCTCAGAACAGCCCGAGTCCCCTTTCCCCCCCCCTCAGAACATCCCGAGTCCCCTTTCCCCCCGCCAGAACATCCCGAGTCCCACCCCCCCCCAGAACAGCCCGAGTCCCCTTTCCCCCCCCCAGAACATCCGGAGTCCCCTTCCCCCCCTCAGAACATCCCGAGTCCCCTTTCCCCCCATCAGAACAGCCCGAGTCCCCTCCCCCCCCCCCCCTCAGAACATCCCGAGTCCCCTTTCCCCCCCTCAGAACAGCCCGAGTCCCCTTTCCCCCCCCCAGAACATCCGGAGTCCCCTTTCCCCCCTCAGAACATCCCGAGTCCCCTTCCCCCCCCCCCTTAGAACAGCCCGAGTCCCCTTTCCCCCCCCCAGAACAGCCCGAGTCCCCTTCCCCCCCCCCAGAACATCCGGAGTCCCCTTTCCCCCCTCAGAACAGCCCGAGTCCCCTTCCCCCCCCCCCAGAACATCCCGAGTCCCCTTCCCCCCCCCCCCAGAACATCCCGAGTCCCCTTCCCCCCCCCAGAACATTCCGAGTCCCCTTTCCCCCCTCAGAACAGCCCGAGTCCCCTTTCCCCCCCCCAGAACATCCCGAGTCCCCTTTCCCCCCTCAGAACATCCCGAGTCCCCTTTCCCCCCCCTCAGAACAGCCCGAATCCCCTTTCCCCCCCCCCCAGAACATCCCGAGTCCCCTTCCCCCCCTCAGAACATCCCGAGTCCCCTCCCCCCCCCCCTCAGAACATCCCGAGTCCCCTTCCCCCCCTCAGAACATCCCGAGTCCCCTTTCCCCCCCCCTCAGAACAGCCCGAGTCCCCTTTCCCCCCCCCCCAGAACATCCGGAGTCCCCTTTCCCCCCCCCAGAACATCCCGAGTCCCCTTCCCCCCCCCCCAGAACATCCCGAGTCCCCTTCCCCCCCCCCCCCCAGAACATCCCGAGTCCCCTTCCCCCCCCCTCAGAACATCCCGAGTCCCCTTTCCCCCCCAGGGAACATCCCGAGTCCCCTTTCCGCCCCCCTCAGAACATCCCGAGTCCCCTTTCCCCCCCCCAGAACTTCCCGAGTCCCATTTCCCCCCCAGGGAACATCCCGAGTCCCCTTTCCCCCCCTCAGAACATCCCGAGTCCCCTTCCCCCCCCCCCCCAGAACATCCCGAGTCCCCTCCCCCCCCCTCAGAACATCCCGGGTCCCCTTCCCCCCCCCCTCAGAACATCCCGAGTCCCCTTTCCCCCCCCCCTCAGATCATCCCGAGTCCCCTTCCCCCCCCTCAGAACATCCCGAGTCCCCTTTCCCCCCCTCAGAACATCCCGAGTCCCCCCCCCCCAGAACATCCCGGGTCCCCTTCCCCCCCCCCTCAGAACATCCCGAGTCCCCTTTCCCCCCCCCTCAGAACATCCCGAGTCCCCTTCCCCCCCTCAGAACATCCCGAGTCCCCTTTCCCCCCCTCAGAACATCCCGAGTCCCCCCCCCCCCAGAACATCACAAGTCCCCTTCCCCCCCCAGAACATCCCGAGTCCCCTTCCCCCCCCCCCCCCCAGAACATCCCGAGTTCCCTTCCCCCCCCCAGGGAACATCCCGAGTCCCCTTTCCCCCCCTCAGAACATCCCGAGTTCCCCCCTCCCAGAACATCCCGAGTCCCCTCCCCCCCCCCAGAACATCCCGAGTC
This sequence comes from Scyliorhinus torazame, assembly GCF_047496885.1. Lineage (NCBI taxonomy): Eukaryota > Metazoa > Chordata > Chondrichthyes > Carcharhiniformes > Scyliorhinidae > Scyliorhinus > Scyliorhinus torazame. The sequence continues at coordinate 228,652,231 of NC_092720.1, forward strand.
CCCTTTCCCCCCCAGGGAACATCCCGAGTCCCCTTTCCCCACCTCAGAACATCCCGAGTCCCCTTTCCCCCTCTCAGAACATCCCGAGTCCCCTTTCCCCCCCTCAGAACATCCCGAGTCCCGTTCCCCCCCACCAGAACATCCCGAGTCCCCTTTCCCCCCCTCAGAACATCCCGAGTCCCCTTTCCCCCCCACCTCAGAACATCCCGAGTCCCCTTCCCCCCCCTTCAGAACATCCCGAGACCCCTTCCCCCCCCCTCATAACATCCCGAGTCCCCTTCCCCCCCCCCCCAGAACATCCCGAGTCCCCTTTCCCCCCCCCCCAGAACATCCCGAGTCCCCTTCCCCCCCCCCCTCAGAACATCCCGAGTCCCCTTTCCCCCCCCTCAGAACATCCCGAGTCCCGTCCCCTCCCCCCAGAACATCCCGAGTCCCCTTTCCCCCCCCCCCCCAGAACATCCGGAGTCCCCTTCCCCCCCCTCAGAACATCCCGAGTCCCCTTTCCCCCCCCCCAGAACATCCCAAGTCCCCTTTCCCCCCCCCAGAACATCCGGAGTCCCCTTTCCCCCCTCAGAACATCCCGAGTCCCCTTCCCCCCCCCTCATAACATCCCGAGTCCCCTTCCCCCCCCCCGCAGAACATCCCGAGTCCCCTTTCCCCCCCCCTCAGAACATCCCGAGTCCCCTTTCCCCCCCTCAGAACATCCCGAGTCCCCTTTCCCCCCCCCCTCAGAACATCCCGAGTCCCCTTCCCCCCCTTCAGAACATCCCGAGTCCCCTTTCCCCCCCTCAGAACATCCCGAGTCCCCTTCCCCCCCCCCAGAACATCCCGAGTCCCCTTTCCCCCCCTCAGAACATCCCGAGTCCCCTTTCCCCCCCCCTCAGAACATCCCGAGTCCCCTTCCCCCCCCTTCAGAACATCCCGAGACCCCTTCCCCCCCCCTCATAACATCCCGAGTCCCCTTCCCCCCACCCCCAGAACATCCCGAGTCCCCTTTCCCCCCCCCCAGAACATCCCGAGTCCCCTTCCCCCCCCCTCAGAACATCCCGAGTCCCCTTTCCCCCCCCTCAGAACATCCCGAGTCCCGTCCCCTCCCCCCAGAACATCCCGAGTCCCCTTTCCCCCCCCCCCAGAACATCCGGAGTCCCCTTCCCCCCCCCTCAGAACATCCCGAGTCCCCTTTCCCCCCCCCCAGAACATCCCAAGTCCCCTTTCCCCCCCCCAGAACATCCGGAGTCCCCTTTCCCCCCTCAGAACATCCCGAGTCCCCTTCCCCCCCCTCATAACATCCCGAGTCCCCTCCCCCCCCCCCCCCAGAACATCCCGAGTCCCCTTTCCCCCCCCCTCAGAACATCCCGAGTCCCCTTTCCCCCCCTCAGAACATCCCGAGTCCCCTTTCCCCCCCCCCCTCAGAACATCCCGAGTCCCCTTCCCCCCCTTCAGAACATCCCGAGACCCCTTCCCCCCCCCCTCATAACATCCCGAGTCCCCTTCCCCCCCCCCCCAGAACATCCCGAGTCCCCTTTCCCCCCCCCCCCAGAACATCCCGAGTCCCCTTCCCCCCCCTCAGAACATCCCGAGTCCCCTTTCCCCCCCCTCAGAACATCCCGAGTCCCGTCCCCTCCCCCCAGAACATCCCGAGTCCCCTTTCCCCCCCCCCCCAGAACATCCGGAGTCCCCTTCCCCCCCCCTCAGAACATCCCGAGTCCCCTTTCCCCCCCCCCAGAACATCCCAAGTCCCCTTCCCCCCCTCAGAACATCCCGAGTCCCCTTTCCCCCCCCCTCAGAACAGCCCGAGTCCCCGTTCCCCCCCCCCCCAGAACATCCGGAGTCCCCTTTCCCCCCCCCCCAGAACATCCCGAGTCCCCTTCCCCCCCCCCCAGAACATCCCGAGTCCCCTTCCCCCCCCCCCCCCAGAACATCCCGAGTCCCCTTCCCACCCCCTCAGAACATCCCGAGTCCCCTTTCCCCCCCAGGGAACATCCCGAGTCCCCTTTCCGCCCCCCTCAGAACATCCCGAGTCCCCTTTCCCCCCCCCAGAACTTCCCGAGTCCCATTTCCCCCCCAGGGAACATCCCGAGTCCCCTTTCCCCCCCCCCAGAACATCCCGAGTCCCCCCCCCCCAGAACATCCCGAGTCCCCTTTCCCCCCCTCAGAACATCCCGAGTCCCCTTGCCCCCCCCCCCCAGAACATCCCGAGTCCCCTCCCCCCCCCTCAGAACATCCCGGGTCCCCTTCCCCCCCCCTCAGAACATCCCGAGTCCCCTTTTCCCCCCCCCAGAACATCCCGAGTCCCCTTTCCCCCCCCCTCAGATCATCCCGAGTCCCCTTCCCCCCCCTCAGAACATCCCGAGTCCCCTTTCCCCCCCTCAGAACATCCCGAGTCCCCCCCCCCCCAGAACATCCCGGGTCCCCTTCCCCCCCCCCTCAGAACATCCCGAGTCCCCTTTCCCCCCCCCTCAGAACATCCCGAGTCCCCTTCCCCCCCTCAGAACATCCCGAGTCCCCTTTCCCCCCCTCAGAACATCCCGAGTCCCCCCCCCCCCAGAACATCCCAAGTCCCCTTCCCCCCCCAGAACATCCCGAGTCCCCTTCCCCCCCCCCCCCCCAGAACATCCCGAGTTCCCTTTCCCCCCCAGGGAACATCCCGAGTCCCCTTTCCCCCCCTCAGAACATCCCGAGTCCCCCCCTCCCAGAACATCCCGAGTCCCCTCCCCCCCCCCAGAACATCCCGAGTCCCCTTTCCCCCCCAGGGAACATCCCGAGTCCCCTTTCCCCACCTCAGAACATCCCGAGTCCCCTTTCCCCCTCTCAGAACATCCCGAGTCCCCTTTCCCCCCCTCAGAACATCCCGAGTCCCCTTCCCCCCCCCCAGAACATCCCGAGTCCCCTTTCCCCCCCTCAGAACATCCCGAGTCCCCTTTCCCCCCCCCCTCAGAACATCCCGAGTCCCCTTCCCCCCCCTTCAGAACATCCCGAGACCCCTTCCCCCCCCCTCATAACATCCCGAGTCCCCTTCCCCCCCCCCAGAACATCCCGAGTCCCCTTTCCCCCCCCCCAGAACATCCCGAGTCCCCTTCCCCCCCCCTCAGAACATCCCGAGTCCCCTTTCCCCCCCCTCAGAACATCCCGAGTCCCGTCCCCTCCCCCCAGAACATCCCGAGTCCCCTTTCCCCCCCCCCCAGAACATCCGGAGTCCCCTTCCCCCCCCCTCAGAACATCCCGAGTCCCCTTTCCCCCCCCCAGAACATCCCAAGTCCCCTTTCCCCCCCCCAGAACATCCGGAGTCCCCTTTCCCCCCGCCCCCAGAACATCCCAAGTCCCCTTTCCCCCCCCCAGAACATCCCAAGTCCCCTTTCCCCCCCCCCAGAACATCCCGAGTCCCCTTTCCCCCCCCCAGAACATCCCAAGTCCCCTTTCCCCCCCCCCAGAACATCCCAAGTCCCCTTTCCCCCCCCCAGAACATCCCGAGTCCCCTTTCCCCCCCCGCCCCAGAACATCCCAAGTCCCCTTTCCCCCCCCCAGAACATCCGGAGTCCCCTTTCCCCCCCCCAGAACATCCGGAGTCCCCTTTTCCCCCCTCAGAACATCCCGAGTCCCCTTTCCCCCCCCCCAGAACAGCCCGAGTCCCCTTTCCCCCCCCCCAGAACATCCGGAGTCCCCTTTCCCCCCTCAGAACATCCCGAGTCCCCTTTCCCCCCTCAGAACATCCCGAGTCCCCTTTCCCCCCCTCAGAACAGCCCGAGTCCTCTTTCCCCCCCCCCAGAACATCCGGAGTCCCCTTTCCCCCCTCAGAACATCCCGAGTCCCCTTTCCCCCCTCAGAACATCCCGAGTCCCCTTTCCCCCCCTCAGAACAGCCCGAGTCCCCTTTCCCCCCCCCCAGAACATCCCGAGTCCCCTTTCCCCCCCCCAGAACATCCGGAGTCCCCTTTCCCCCCTCAGAACATCCCGAGTCCCCTTTCCCCCCCTCAGAACAGCCCGAGTCCCCTTTCCCCCCCCCTCAGAACAGCCCGAGTCCCCTTTCCCCCCCCCCAGAACATCCCGAGTCCCCTTTCCCCCCTCAGAACATCCCGAGTCCCCTTTCCCCCCCTCAGAACATCCCGAGTCCCCTTTCCCCCCCCAGAACATCCCAAGTCCCCTTTCTTCCCCTCAGAACATCCCGAGTCCCCTTTCCCCCCCTCAGAACAGCCCGAGTCCCTTTCCCCCCCCCCCAGAACATCCCGAGTCCCCTTTCCCCCCCTCAGAACATCCCGAGTCCCCTTTCCCCCCCCCAGAACATTCCGAGTCCCCTTTCCCCCCTCAGAACAGCCCGAGTCCCCTTTCCCCCCCCCTCAGAACATCCCGAGTCCCCTTTCCCCCCGCCAGAACATCCCGAGTCCCACCCCCCCCCAGAACAGCCCGAGTCCCCTTTCCCCCCCCCAGAACATCCGGAGTCCCCTTCCCCCCCTCAGAACATCCCGAGTCCCCTTTCCCCCCGTCAGAACAGCCCGAGTCCCCTTCCCCCCCCCCCTCAGAACATCCCGAGTCCCCTTTCCCCCCCTCAGAACAGCCCGAGTCCCCTTTCCCCCCCCCCAGAACATCCGGAGTCCCCTTTCCTCCCTCAGAACATCCCGAGTCCCCTTCCCCCCCCCCCTCAGAACAGCCCGAGTCCCCTTTCCCCCCCCAGAACATCCGGAGTCCCCTTTCCCCCCCCCAGAACATCCGGAGTCCCCTTTCCCCCCTCAGAACAGCCCGAGTCCCCTTCCCCCCCCCCCAGAACATCCCGAGTCCCCTTTCCCCCCCCCCAGAACATCCCGAGTCCCCTTCCCCCCCGCAGAACATTCCGAGTCCCCTTTCCCCCCTCAGAACAGCCCGAGTCCCCTTTCCCCCCCCCAGAACATCCCGAGTCCCCTTTCCCCCCTCAGAACATCCCGAGTCCCCTTTCCCCCCCCTCAGAACAGCCCGAATCCCCTTTCCCCCCCCCCCAGAACATCCCGAGTCCCCTTCCCCCCCTCAGAACATCCCGAGTCCCCTCCCCCCCCCTCAGAACATCCCGAGTCCCCTCCCCCCCCCTCAGAACATCCCGAGTCCCCTTTCCCCCCCCTCAGAACAGCCCGAGTCCCCTTTCCCCCCCCCCCAGAACATCCGGAGTCCCCTTCCCCCCCCAGAACATCCCGAGTCCCCTTCCCCCCCCCCCAGAACATCCCGAGTCCCCTTCCCCCCCCCCCCCAGAACATCCCGAGTCCCCTTCCCCCCCCCTCAGAACATCCCGAGTCCCCTTTCCCCCCCAGGGAACATCCCGAGTCCCCTTTCCGCCCCCCTCAGAACATCCCGAGTCCCCTTTCCCCCCCCCCCAGAACTTCCCGAGTCCCATTTCCCCCCCAGGGAACATCCCGAGTCCCCTTTCCCCCCCCCCCAGAACATCCCGAGACCCCCCCCCAGAACATCCCGAGTCCCCTTTCCCCCCCTCAGAACATCCCGAGTCCCCTTCCCCCCCCCCCCCAGAACATCCCGAGTCCCCTCCCCCCCCCTCAGAACATCCCGGGTCCCCTTCCCCCCCCCCTCAGAACATCCCGAGTCCCCTTTTCCCCCCCCCCAGAACATCCCGAGTCCCCTTTCCCCCCCCCTCAGATCATCCCGAGTCCCCTTCCCCCCCCCTCAGAACATCCCGAGTCCCCTTTCCCCCCCTCAGAACATCCCGAGTCCCCCCCCCCAGAACATCCCGGGTCCCCTTCCCCCCCCTCAGAACATCCCGAGTCCCCTTTCCCCCCCCCTCAGAACATCCCGAGTCCCCTTCCCCCCCTCAGAACATCCCGAGTCCCCTTTCCCCCCCTCAGAACATCCCGAGTCCCCCCCCCCCCAGAACATCCCAAGTCCCCTTCCCCCCCCAGAACATCCCGAGTCCCCTTCCCCCCCCCCCCCCAGAACATCCCGAGTTCCCTTTCCCCCCCATGGAACATCCCGAGTCCCCTTTCCCCCGCTCAGAACATCCCGAGTCCCCCCCCCCAGAACATCCCGAGTCCCCTTCCCCCCCCCCCCCAGAACATCCCGAGTCCCCTCCCCCCCCCCAGAACATCCCGAGTCCCCTTTCCCCCCCAGGGAACATCCCGAGTCCCCTTTCCCCCCCTCAGAACATCCCGAGTCCCCTTTCCCCCTCTCAGAACATCCCGAGTCCCCTTTCCCCCCCTCAGAACATCCCGAGTCCCCTTCCCCCCCCCCAGAACATCCCGAGTCCCCTTTCCCCCCCAGAACATCCCGAGTCCCCTTCCCCCCCCCCAGAACATCCCGAGTCCCCTTCCCCCCCCCCAGAACATCCCGAGTCCCCTTTCCCCCCCTCAGAACATCCCGAGTCCCCTTTCCCTCCCCCCTCAGAACATCCCGAGTCCCCTTCCCCCCCCCTCAGAACATCCCGAGTCCCCTTCGCCCCCTCAGAACATCCCGAGTCTCCTTCCCCCCCCCCCCCAGAACATCCCGAGTCCCCTTCCACCCCCCCCCCCCCAGAACATCCCGAGTCCCCTTTCCCCCCAGGGAACATCCCGAGTCCCCTTCCCCCCCTCAGAACATCGCGAGTCCCCTTCCCCCCCCCCAGAACATCCCGAGTCCCCTTTCCCTCCCTCAGAACATCCCGAGTCCCCTTCCCCCACTCAGAACATCGCGAGTCCCCTTCCCCCCCCCAGAACATCCCGAGTCCCCTTCCCCCCCCCCAGAACATCCCGAGTCCCCTTTCCCCCCCAGGGAACATCCCGAGTCCCCCCCCCCTCAGAACATCCCGAGTCCCCTTCCCCCCCCCCCCAGAACATCCCGAGTCCCCTTCCCCCCTCGGAACATCGCGAGTCCCATCCCCCCCCCCCCAAGAACATCCCGAGAACCCCTTTCCCCCCCTCAGAACATCTCGAGTCCCCTTTCCCCCCCCCCAGAATATCCCGAGTCCCCTTCCCCCCCCCAGAACATCCCGAGTCCCCATTCCCCCCCAGGGAACATCCCGAGTCCCCTTCCCCCCCTCAGAACATCGCGAGTCCCCTCCCCCCCCCAGAACATCCCGAGTCCCCTTTCCCCCCCCCCCAAGCACATCCCGAGTCCCCTTCCCCCCCTCAGAACATCCCGAGTCCCCTTCACCCCCCCCCCCCAGAACATCCCGAGTCCCCTTTCCCCCCCCTCAGAACATCCCAAGTCCCCTTCGCCCCCTCAGAACATCCCGAGTCCCCTTTCCCCCCCAGGGAACATCCCGAGTCCCCTTTCCCCCCCTCAGAACATCCCGAGTCCCCTTTCCCCCCCAGAACATCCCGAGTCCCCTTCACCCCCCCCCCCCCCAGAACATCCCAAGTCCCCTTCGCCCCCTCAGAACATCCCGAGTCCCCTTGCCCCCCAGGGAACATCCCGAGTCCCCTTTCCCCCCCTCAGAACAGCCCGAGTCCCCTTTCCCCCCCAGGGAACATCCCGAGTCCCCTTTCCCCCCCTCAGAACATCCCGAGTCCCCTTTCCCCCTCTCAGAACATCCCGAGTCCCCTTTCCCCCCCTCAGAACAGCCCGAGTCCCAGCCGAACCCCAATTGCCCCGGAACCGAGTGTCTCGCTGGGCTATTTCCGAGGGGCACTTTGAAGCAACCACATGGCTGTGTGGGGTCTGGAGTCACCTGTAGGCCAGACCGGGTAAGGACGGCAGATTTCCTTCCCTAAGAAACATAAGTGAATAACTGCTATCACCCTCACGAGATCCTGGGGGACGACCCGACTAACCTCATTGTGTGCCTCGAGGAGGACAAGCTCCCCCGCTGAGGGAGGAGGCGGGATAGTTAACTCAGGGTCTTCAAAGCCAGCCGAGGTAGGCGGCAAGCTACAGAGTACTCCCCACTGGAACCGTTCTTGTAAATACTTCAGGGAACAAACCATTTGTTTGGCTCTGCTTTCGAATGTCCTGTGCGACCACTAAAACCAAAATCGCTGATAGTTTGATGAGTCTTTCAGTCCCACATTTATTAATTGAATTGACATCCCACCGGCTGCCATTTGGGATTTTAACCCGCGTTCCCAGGGCATTAATGAGCCTGAGGCCTCTGGACTACTGATCCAGGGACATGCCAGGCCCTGTGCTTGTTCTTTCCATGTTGCCCTGCCATACCTGAACCGCCCCATTTCCAAACCCAACGGCTAAGTGCTGGGCATCAGGAGAGAAGCGGACGCTGTAGATACCGGCCGCGTCCTTGCTGAGGAAGACGCGCTGTCTGACGCACAGCTCTGAGTAAATGTCCGCACTGTCGCTCTCATCCTCGTTGGTCCGCAACTCCTCAGCAGCCAAGATGGCTTCTTCCAGCTTCCGGCGTGCCATCTCCCACTGCCTGGCTGCACAGGCCAACACTGTATGAGGAGACACAGTGAAGGCTGACAATCGTACCACAATCTGTATTTCATTAGGAGAGACATCAGGGAGACTGACAGTAATCCCACAATCTGTATTTCATTACGAGAGACATCAGGGAGACTGACAGTAATCCCACAATCTGTATTTCATTAGGAGAGACATCAGGGAGACTGACAGTAATCCCACAATCTGTATTTCTATGGGAGAGACATCAGGGAGACTGACAGTAATCCCACAATCTGTATTTCATTAGGAGAGACATCAGGGAGACTGACAGTAATCCCACAATCTGTATTTCTATGGGAGAGACATCAGGGAGACTGACAGTAATCCCACAATCTGTATTTCATTAGGAGAGACATCAGGGAGACTGACAGTAATCCCACAACCTGTATTTCATTAGGAGAGACATCAGGGAGTCTGACAGTAATCCCACAATCTGTATTTCTATGGGAGAGACATCAGGGAGACTGACAGTAATCCCACAATCTGTATTTCTATAGGAGAGACATCAGGGAGACTGAGAGTAATCCCACAATCTGTATTTCTATGGGAGAGACATCAGGGAGACTGACAGTAATCCCACAATCTGTATTTCATTAGGAGAGACATCAGGGAGTCTGACAGTAATCCCACAATCTGTATTTCTATGGGAGAGACATCAGGGAGACTGACAGTAATCCCACAATCTGTATTTCTATAGGAGAGACATCAGGGAGACTGACAGTAATCCCACAATCTGTATTTCTATGGTAGAGACATCAGGGAGACTGAGAGTAATCCCACAATCTGTATTTCATTAGGAGAGACATCAGGGAGACTGAGAGTAATCCCACAATCTGTATTTCATTAGGAGAGACATCAGGGAGACTGACAGTAATCCCACAATCTGTATTTCATTAGGAGAGACATCAGGGAGACTGAGAGTAATCCCACAATCTGTATTTCATTAGGAGAGACATCAGGGAGACTGACAGTAATCCCACAATCTGTATTTCATTAGGAGAGACATCAGGGAGACTGACAGTAATCCCACAATCTGTATTTCTATGGGAGAGACATCAGGGAGACTGACAGTAATCCCACAATCTGTATTTCTATAGGAGAGACATCAGGGAGACTGACAGTAATCCCACAATCTGTATTTCATTAGGAGAGACATCAGGGAGACTGAGAGTAATCCCACAATCTGTATTTCATTAGGAGAGACATCAGGGAGACTGACAGTAATCCCACAATCTGTATTTCTATGGGAGAGACATCAGGGAGACTGACAGTAATCCCACAATCTGTATTTCATTAGGAGAGACATCAGGGAGACTGACAGTAATCCCACAATCTGTATTTCATTAGGAGAGACATCAGGGAGACTGACAGTAATCCCACAATCTGTATTTCATTAGGAGAGACATCAGGGAGACTGACAGTAATCCCACAATCTGTATTTCATTGGGAGAGACATCAGGGAGACTGAGAGTAATCCCACAATCTGTATTTCATTAGGAGAGACATCAGGGAGACTGACAGTAATCCCACAATCTGTATTTCTATGGGAGAGACATCAGGGAGACTGACAGTAATCCCACAATCTGTATTTCTATGGGAGAGACATCAGGGAGACTGACAGTAATCCCACAATCTGTATTTCATTAGGAGAGACATCAGGGAGACTGACAGTAATCCCACAATCTGTATTTCTATGGGAGAGACATCAGGGAGACTGACAGTAATCCCACAATCTGTATTTCTATGGGAGAGACATCAGGGAGACTGACAGTAATCCCACAATCTGTATTTCATTAGGAGAGACATCAGGGAGACTGAGAGTAATCCCACAATCTGTATTTCTATGGGAGAGACATCAGGGAGACTGACAGTAATCCCACAATCTGTATTTCATTAGGAGAGACATCAGGGAGACTGACAGTAATCCCACAATCTGTATTTCTATGGGAGAGACATCAGGGAGACTGACAGTAATCCCACAATCTGTATTTCTATGGGAGAGACATCAGGGAGACTGACAGTAATCCCACAATCTGTATTTCTATGGGAGAGACATCAGGGAGACTGACAGTAATCCCACAATCTGTATTTCTATGGGAGAGACATCAGGGAGACTGACAGTAATCCCACAATCTGTATTTCTATAGGAGAGACATCAGGGAGACTGACAGTAATCCCACAATCTGTATTTCTATGGGAGAGACATCAGGGAGACTGACAGTAATCCCACAATCTGTATTTCTATAGGAGAGACATCAGGGAGACTGACAGTAATCCCACAATCTGTATTTCTATGGGAGAGACATCAGGGAGACTGACAGTAATCCCACAATCTGTATTTCTATAGGAGAGACATCAGGGAGACTGACAGTAATCCCACAATCTGTATTTCTATGGGAGAGACATCAGGGAGACTGACAGTAATCCCACAATCTGTATTTCATTAGGAGAGACATCAGGGAGACTGACAGTAATCCCACAATCTGTATTTCATTAGGAGAGACATCAGGGAGACTGACAGTAATCCCACAATCTGTATTTCTATGGGAGAGACATCAGGGAGACTGACAGTAATCCCACAATCTGTATTTCATTAGGAGAGACATCAGGGAGTCTGACAGTAATCCCACAATCTGTATTTCTATGGGAGAGACATCAGGGAGACTGACAGTAATCCCACAATCTGTATTTCTATGGGAGAGACATCAGGGAGACTGAGAGTAATCCCACAATCTGTATTTCATTAGGAGAGACATCAGGGAGACTGACAGTAATCCCACAATCTGTATTTCTATGGGAGAGACATCAGGGAGACTGACAGTAATCCCACAATCTGTATTTCTATGGGAGAGACATCAGGGAGACTGACAGTAATCCCACAATCTGTATTTCTATGGGAGAGACATCAGGGAGACTGACAGTAATCCCACAATCTGTATTTCATTAGGAGAGACATCAGGGAGACTGACAGTAATCCCACAATCTGTATTTCTATGGGAGAGACATCAGGGAGACTGACAGTAATCCCACAATCTGTATTTCTATGGGAGAGACATCAGGGAGACTGACAGTAATCCCACAATCTGTATTTCTATGGGAGAGACATCAGGGAGACTGACAGTAATCCCACAATCTGTATTTCATTAGGAGAGACATCAGGGAGACTGACAGTAATCCCACAATCTGTATTTCTATGGGAGAGACATCAGGGAGACTGACAGTAATCCCACAATCTGTATTTCATTAGGAGAGACATCAGGGAGACTGACAGTAATCCCACAATCTGTATTTCATTAGGAGAGACATCAGGGAGACTGACAGTAATCCCACAATCTGTATTTCTATGGGAGAGACATCAGGGAGACTGACAGTAATCCCACAATCTGTATTTCATTAGGAGAGACATCAGGGAGACTGACAGTAATCCCACAATCTGTATTTCTATGGGAGAGACATCAGGGAGACTGACAGTAATCCCACAATCTGTATTTCATTAGGAGAGACATCAGGGAGACTGAGAGTAATCCCACAATCTGTATTTCATTAGGAGAGACATCAGGGAGACTGAGAGTAATCCCACAATCTGTATTTCATTAGGAGAGACATCAGGGAGACTGAGAGTAATCCCACAATCTGTATTTCATTAGGAGAGACATCAGGGAGACTGACAGTAATCCCACAATCTGTATTTCATTAGGAGAGACATCAGGGAGACTGACAGTAATCCCACAATCTGTATTTCATTAGGAGAGACATCAGGGAGACTGACAGTAATCCCACAATCTGTATTTCATTAGGAGAGACATCAGGGAGACTGACAGTAATCCCACAATCTGTATTTCTATGGGAGAGACATCAGGGAGACTGACAGTAATCCCACAATCTGTATTTCTATGGGAGAGACATCAGGGAGACTGACAGTAATCCCACAATCTGTATTTCTATGGGAGAGACATCAGGGAGACTGACAGTAATCCCACAATCTGTATTTCTATGGGAGAGACATCAGGGAGACTGACAGTAATCCCACAATCTGTATTTCTATAGGAGAGACATCAGGGAGACTGACAGTAATCCCACAATCTGTATTTCTATGGGAGAGACATCAGGGAGACTGACAGTAATCCCACAATCTGTATTTCTATAGGAGAGACATCAGGGAGACTGACAGTAATCCCACAATCTGTATTTCTATGGGAGAGACATCAGGGAGACTGACAGTAATCCCACAATCTGTATTTCTATAGGAGAGACATCAGGGAGACTGACAGTAATCCCACAATCTGTATTTCTATGGGAGAGACATCAGGGAGACTGACAGTAATCCCACAATCTGTATTTCATTAGGAGAGACATCAGGGAGACTGACAGTAATCCCACAATCTGTATTTCATTAGGAGAGACATCAGGGAGACTGACAGTAATCCCACAATCTGTATTTCTATGGGAGAGACATCAGGGAGACTGACAGTAATCCCACAATCTGTATTTCATTAGGAGAGACATCAGGGAGTCTGACAGTAATCCCACAATCTGTATTTCTATGGGAGAGACATCAGGGAGACTGACAGTAATCCCACAATCTGTATTTCTATGGGAGAGACATCAGGGAGACTGAGAGTAATCCCACAATCTGTATTTCATTAGGAGAGACATCAGGGAGACTGACAGTAATCCCACAATCTGTATTTCTATGGGAGAGACATCAGGGAGACTGACAGTAATCCCACAATCTGTATTTCTATGGGAGAGACATCAGGGAGACTGACAGTAATCCCACAATCTGTATTTCTATGGGAGAGACATCAGGGAGACTGACAGTAATCCCACAATCTGTATTTCATTAGGAGAGACATCAGGGAGACTGACAGTAATCCCACAATCTGTATTTCTATGGGAGAGACATCAGGGAGACTGACAGTAATCCCACAATCTGTATTTCTATGGGAGAGACATCAGGGAGACTGACAGTAATCCCACAATCTGTATTTCTATGGGAGAGACATCAGGGAGACTGACAGTAATCCCACAATCTGTATTTCATTAGGAGAGACATCAGGGAGACTGACAGTAATCCCACAATCTGTATTTCTATGGGAGAGACATCAGGGAGACTGACAGTAATCCCACAATCTGTATTTCATTAGGAGAGACATCAGGGAGACTGACAGTAATCCCACAATCTGTATTTCATTAGGAGAGACATCAGGGAGACTGACAGTAATCCCACAATCTGTATTTCTATGGGAGAGACATCAGGGAGACTGACAGTAATCCCACAATCTGTATTTCATTAGGAGAGACATCAGGGAGACTGACAGTAATCCCACAATCTGTATTTCTATGGGAGAGACATCAGGGAGACTGACAGTAATCCCACAATCTGTATTTCATTAGGAGAGACATCAGGGAGACTGAGAGTAATCCCACAATCTGTATTTCATTAGGAGAGACATCAGGGAGACTGACAGTAATCCCACAATCTGTATTTCATTAGGAGAGACATCAGGGAGACTGACAGTAATCCCACAATCTGTATTTCATTAGGAGAGACATCAGGGAGACTGACAGTAATCCCACAATCTGTATTTCATTAGGAGAGACATCAGGGAGACTGACAGTAATCCCACAATCTGTATTTCTATGGGAGAGACATCAGGGAGACTGACAGTAATCCCACAATCTGTATTTCATTAGGAGAGACATCAGGGAGACTGACAGTAATCCCACAATCTGTATTTCATTAGGAGAGACATCAGGGAGACTGACAGTAATCCCACAATCTGTATTTCATTAGGAGAGACATCAGGGAGACTGACAGTAATCCCACAATCTGTATTTCTATGGGAGAGACATCAGGGAGACTGACAGTAATCCCACAATCTGTATTTCTATGGTAGAGACATCAGGGAGACTGACAGTAATCCCACAATCTGTATTTCTATGGGAGAGACATCAGGGAGACTGACAGTAATCCCACAATCTGTATTTCATTAGGAGAGACATCAGGGAGACTGAGAGTAATCCCACAATCTGTATTTCTATGGGAGAGACATCAGGGAGACTGACAGTAATCCCACAATCTGTATTTCATTAGGAGAGACATCAGGGAGACTGACAGTAATCCCACAATCTGTATTTCTATGGGAGAGACATCAGGGAGACTGACAGTAATCCCACAATCTGTATTTCTATGGGAGAGACATCAGGGAGACTGACAGTAATCCCACAATCTGTATTTCATTAGGAGAGACATCAGGGAGACTGACAGTAATCCCACAATCTGTATTTCTATGGGAGAGACATCAGGGAGACTGAGAGTAATCCCACAATCTGTATTTCATTAGGAGAGACATCAGGGAGACTGACAGTAATCCCACAATCTGTATTTCTATGGGAGAGACATCAGGGAGACTGACAGTAATCCCACAATCTGTATTTCTATGGGAGAGACATCAGGGAGACTGACAGTAATCCCACAATCTGTATTTCATTAGGAGAGACATCAGGGAGACTGACAGTAATCCCACAATCTGTATTTCATTAGGAGAGACATCAGGGAGACTGAGAGTAATCCCACAATCTGTATTTCTATGGGAGAGACATCAGGGAGACTGACAGTAATCCCACAATCTGTATTTCATTAGGATAGACATCAGGGAGACTGAGAGTAATCCCACAATCTGTATTTCATTAGGAGAGACATCAGGGAGACTGACAGTAATCCCACAATCTGTATTTCATTAGGAGAGACATCAGGGAGACTGACAGTAATCCCACAATCTGTATTTCATTAGGAGAGACATCAGGGAGACTGAGAGTAATCCCACAATCTGTATTTCTATGGGAGAGACATCAGGGAGACTGACAGTAATCCCACAATCTGTATTTCATTAGGAGAGACATCAGGGAGACTGAGAGTAATCCCACAATCTGTATTTCATTAGGAGAGACATCAGGGAGACTGACAGTAATCCCACAATCTGTATTTCATTAGGAGAGACATCAGGGAGACTGACAGTAATCCCACAATCTGTATTTCATTAGGAGAGACATCAGGGAGACTGAGAGTAATCCCACAATCTGTATTTCTATGGGAGAGACATCAGGGAGACTGAGAGTAATCCCACAATCTGTATTTCTATGGGAGAGACATCAGGGAGACTGACAGTAATCCCACAATCTGTATTTCTATGGGAGAGACATCAGGGAGACTGACAGTAATCCCACAATCTGTATTTCTATGGGAGAGACATCAGGGAGACTGACAGTAATCCCACAATCTGTATTTCTATGGGAGAGACATCAGGGAGACTGACAGTAATCCCACAATCTGTATTTCTATGGGAGAGACATCAGGGAGACTGACAGTAATCCCACAATCTGTATTTCATTAGGAGAGACATCAGGGAGACTGAGAGTAATCCCACAATCTGTATTTCATTAGGAGAGACATCAGGGAGACTGACAGTAATCCCACAATCTGTATTTCATTAGGAGAGACATCAGGGAGACTGACAGTAATCCCACAATCTGTATTTCATTAGGAGAGACATCAGGGAGACTGACAGTAATCCCACAATCTGTATTTCTATGGGAGAGACATCAGGGAGACTGACAGTAATCCCACAATCTGTATTTCTATGGGAGAGACATCAGGGAGACTGACAGTAATCCCACAATCTGTATTTCTATGGGAGAGACATCAGGGAGACTGACAGTAATCCCACAATCTGTATTTCTATGGGAGAGACATCAGGGAGACTGACAGTAATCCCACAATCTGTATTTCATTAGGAGAGACATCAGGGAGACTGAGAGTAATCCCACAATCTGTATTTCTATGGGAGAGACATCAGGGAGACTGACAGTAATCCCACAATCTGTATTTCTATGGGAGAGACATCAGGGAGACTGACAGTAATCCCACAATCTGTATTTCATTAGGAGAGACATCAGGGAGACTGAGAGTAATCCCACAATCTGTATTTCTATGGGAGAGACATCAGGGAGACTGACAGTAATCCCACAATCTGTATTTCTATGGGAGAGACATCAGGGAGACTGACAGTAATCCCACAATCTGTATTTCTATGGGAGAGACATCAGGGAGACTGAGAGTAATCCCACAATCTGTATTTCATTAGGAGAGACATCAGGGAGACTGACAGTAATCCCACAATCTGTATTTCTATGGGAGAGACATCAGGGAGACTGACAGTAATCCCACAATCTGTATTTCTATGGGAGAGACATCAGGGAGACTGACAGTAATCCCACAATCTGTATTTCTATGGGAGAGACATCAGGGAGACTGACAGTAATCCCACAATCTGTATTTCTATGGGAGAGACATCAGGGAGACTGACAGTAATCCCACAATCTGTATTTCATTAGGAGAGACATCAGGGAGACTGACAGTAATCCCACAATCTGTATTTCTATGGGAGAGACATCAGGGAGACTGACAGTAATCCCACAATCTGTATTTCTATGGGAGAGACATCAGGGAGACTGACAGTAATCCCACAATCTGTATTTCATTGGGAGAGACATCAGGGAGACTGACAGTAATCCCACAATCTGTATTTCATTAGGAGAGACATCAGGGAGACTGACAGTAATCCCACAATCTGTATTTCATTAGGAGAGACATCAGGGAGACTGACAGTAATCCCACAATCTGTATTTCATTAGGAGAGACATCAGGGAGACTGACAGTAATCCCACAATCTGTATTTCTATGGGAGAGACATCAGGGAGACTGACAGTAATCCCACAATCTGTATTTCTATGGGAGAGACATCAGGGAGACTGACAGTAATCCCACAATCTGTATTTCATTAGGAGAGACATCAGGGAGACTGACAGTAATCCCACAATCTGTATTTCTATGGGAGAGACATCAGGGAGACTGACAGTAATCCCACAATCTGTATTTCTATGGGAGAGACATCAGGGAGACTGACAGTAATCCCACAATCTGTATTTCATTGGGAGAGACATCAGGGAGACTGACAGTAATCCCACAATCTGTATTTCATTAGGAGAGACATCAGGGAGACTGACAGTAATCCCACAATCTGTATTTCATTAGGAGAGACATCAGGGAGACTGACAGTAATCCCACAATCTGTATTTCATTAGGAGAGACATCAGGGAGACTGACAGTAATCCCACAATCTGTATTTCTATGGGAGAGACATCAGGGAGACTGACAGTAATCCCACAATCTGTATTTCATTAGGAGAGACATCAGGGAGACTGAGAGTAATCCCACAATCTGTATTTCTATGGGAGAGACATCAGGGAGACTGACAGTAATCCCACAATCTGTATTTCATTAGGAGAGACATCAGGGAGACTGACAGTAATCCCACAATCTGTATTTCTATAGGAGAGACATCAGGGAGACTGAGAGTAATCCCACAATCTGTATTTCATTAGGAGAGACATCAGGGAGACTGACAGTAATCCCACAATCTGTATTTCTATGGGAGAGACATCAGGGAGACTGACAGTAATCCCACAATCTGTATTTCATTAGGAGAGACATCAGGGAGACTGACAGTAATCCCACAATCTGTATTTCTATGGGAGAGACATCAGGGAGACTGACAGTAATCCCACAATCTGTATTTCATTAGGAGAGACATCAGGGAGACTGACAGTAATCCCACAATCTGTATTTCATTAGGAGAGACATCAGGGAGACTGACAGTAATCCCACAATCTGTATTTCTATGGGAGAGACATCAGGGAGACTGACAGTAATCCCACAATCTGTATTTCATTAGGAGAGACATCAGGGAGACTGACAGTAATCCCACAATCTGTATTTCATTAGGAGAGACATCAGGGAGACTGACAGTAATCCCACAATCTGTATTTCATTAGGAGAGACATCAGGGAGACTGAGAGTAATCCCACAATCTGTATTTCATTAGGAGAGACATCAGGGAGACTGAGAGTAATCCCACAATCTGTATTTCTATGGGAGAGACATCAGGGAGACTGACAGTAATCCCACAATCTGTATTTCTATGGGAGAGACATCAGGGAGACTGACAGTAATCCCACAATCTGTATTTCATTAGGAGAGACATCAGGGAGACTGACAGTAATCCCACAATCTGTATTTCTATGGGAGAGACATCAGGGAGACTGAGAGTAATCCCACAATCTGTATTTCTATGGGAGAGACATCAGGGAGACTGACAGTAATCCCACAATCTGTATTTCATTAGGAGAGACATCAGGGAGACTGACAGTAATCCCACAATCTGTATTTCTATGGGAGAGACATCAGGGAGACTGACAGTAATCCCACAATCTGTATTTCATTAGGAGAGACATCAGGGAGACTGACAGTAATCCCACAATCTGTATTTCATTAGGAGAGACATCAGGGAGACTGACAGTAATCCCACAATCTGTATTTCATTAGGAGAGACATCAGGGAGACTGACAGTAATCCCACAATCTGTATTTCTATGGGAGAGACATCAGGGAGACTGACAGTAATCCCACAATCTGTATTTCATTAGGAGAGACATCAGTGAGACTGACAGTAATCCCACAATCTGTATTTCTATGGGAGAGACATCAGGGAGACTGAGAGTAATCCCACAATCTGTATTTCTATGGCTCCCGCATCTTTTGGAAGAGTTGGACTAGAGGTGGATTGAGGTGATTCTGGCCTTCCCACTGCCCCCTGCGCTGTGTCTCGCGGCTTACAGGCCTCCTGGGGGCAGCAATTCAGCCGAAACAGAGTCCAGCTGGGTTTGGAGCAGAATCCAGTGGCAGTTGCAATCTCGAGCATGGCTGCACAGCCCCCCACTCCTTTCGACCAAATGGGGTGTGACACCTCCATCGGCCCCGCCACCTTTCGTTGGAAAGAGTTGGGGTGGATGGCCAGGACTGTGCAGGAGGGCCACTGCTGCTGTTGTGAAGGTGTTTCATTCACATGTTGCAGATGTCACTCTCAAAGAGGGAGAGGGCTGGGGCGTAGCAGACGGTGTACGAAAACTGCAGCCAGAGCCCGCGGGACAGCCAGGAATGGCTGTGTTGCTGTCACAGAGTGACCTTCGGCATGGCGGGGGGGCAAGGACACAGGACCACTGAAAAGAGAGGGGGAGGATTGACTCGATTGGGCAGTGGGTGAGCAGTGAGGGGGTGTAGTGTCTTGACTGACCCTCACTCCCCGGAGTGACTGACCCTCACTCTCTCCCCAGAGTGACTGACCCTCACTCTCTCCCCGGAGTGACTGACCCTCACTCTCTCTCCGGAGTGACTGACCCTCTCTCTCTCCCCGGAGTGACTGACCCTCACTCTCTCCCCGGAGTGACTGACCCTCACTCTCTCTCCGGAGTGACTGACCCTCACTCTCTCCCCGGAGTGACTGACCCTCACTCTCTCTCCGGAGTGACTGACCCTCTCTCTCTCCCCGGAGTGACTGACCCTCACTCTCTCCCCGGAGTGACTGACCCTCACTCTCTCTCCGGAGTGAATGACCCTCACTCTCTCCCCAGAGTGACTGACCCTCACTCTCTCCCCGGAGTGACTGACCCTCACTCTCTCTCCGGAGTGACTGACCCTCTCTCTCTCCCCGGAGTGACTGACCCTCACTCTCTCCCCGGAGTGACTGACCCTCACTCTCTCTCCGGAGTGACTGACCCTCACTCTCTCCCCGGAGTGACTGACCCTCACTCTCTCCCCGGAGTGACTGACCCTCACTCTCTCTCCGGAGTGACTGACCCTCACTCTCTCTCCGGAGTGACTGACCTTCACTCTCTCCCCGGAGTGACTGACCCTCACTCTCTCCCCGGAGTGACTGACCCTCTCTCTCTCCCCGGAGTGACTGACCCTCACTCTCTCTCCGGAGTGACTGACCCTCTCTCGCCCCGGAGTGACTGACCCTCACTCTCTCCCCGGAGTGACTGACCCTCACTCTCTCCCCGGAGTGACTGACCCTCACTCTCTCTCCGGCCACACTGACCCTCTCTCTCTCTCCGGAGTGACTGACCCTCACTCTCTCTCCGGAGTGACTGACCCTCACTCACTCCCCGGAGTGACTGACCCTCACTCTCTCTCCGGAGTGACTGACCCTCACTCTCTCTCCGGAGTGACTGACCCTCACTCTCTCCCCGGAGTGACTGACCCTCACTCACTCCCCGGAGTGACTGACCCTCACTCTCTCCCCGGAGTGACTGACCCTCACTCTCTCTCCGGAGTGACTGACCCTCACTCTCTCCCCGGAGTGACTGACCCTCACTCTCTCCCCGGAGTGACTGACCCTCACTCTCTCTCCGGAGTGACTGACCCTCACTCTCTCTCCGGCCACACTGACCCTCACTCTCTCTCCGGAGTGACTGACCCTCACTCTCTCCCCGGAGTGACTGACCCTCTCTCTCTCTCCGGAGTGACTGACCCTCACTCTCTCTCCGGAGTGACTGACCCTCACTCTCTCTCCGGAGTGACTGACCCTCACTCTCTCCCCGGAGTGACTGACCCTCACTCACTCCCCGGAGTGACTGACCCTCACTCTCTCCCCGGAGTGACTGACCCTCACTCTCTCTCCGGAGTGACTGACCCTCACTCTCTCCCCGGAGTGACTGACCCTCACTCTCTCCCCGGAGTGACTGACCCTCACTCTCTCTCCGGAGTGACTGACCCTCACTCTCTCTCCGGCCACACTGACCCTCACTCTCTCTCCGGAGTGACTGACCCTCACTCTCTCCCCGGAGTGACTGACCCTCTCTCTCTCTCCGGAGTGACTGACCCTCACTCTCTCTCCGGAGTGACTGACCCTCACTCTCTCTCCGGAGTGACTGACCCTCACTCTCTCTCCGGCCACACTGACACTCACTCACTCCCCGGAGTGACTGACCCTCACTCTCTCTCCGGAGTGACTGACCCTCACTCTCTCCCCGGAGTGACTGACCCTCACTCTCTCTCCGGAGTGACTGACCCTCACTCTCTGTCCGGAGTGACTGACCCTCACTCTCTCTCCGGTGTGACTGACCCTCTCTCTCTCCCCGGAGTGACTGACCCTCTCTCTCTCCCCGGAGTGACTGACCCTCACTCTCTCTCCGGAGTGACTGACCCTCACTCTCTCTCCCCGGAGTGACTAACCCTCACTCTCTCCCCGGAGTGACTGACCCTCACTCTCTCTCCGGAGTGACTGACCCTCTCCCTCTCTCCGGAGTGACTGACCCTCACACTCTCCCCGGAGTGACTGACCCTCTCTCTCTCCCCGGAGGACTGACCCTCACTCTCTCCCCGGAGTGACTGACCCTCACTCTCTCTCCGGAGTGACTGACCCTCACACTCTCCCCGGAGTGACTGACCCTCTCTCTCTCCCCGGAGGACTGACCCTCACTCTCTCCCCGGAGTGACTGACCCTCTCCCTCTCCCCGGAGTGACTGACCCTCTCTCTCTCTCCGGAGTGACTGACCCTCACTCTCTCTCCGGAGTGACTGACCCTCACTCTCTCTCCGGAGTGACAGACCCTCACTCTCTCTCCCCGGAGTGACTGACCCTCTCTCTCTCCCCGGAGTGACTGACCCTCACTCTCTCCCCGGAGTGACTGACCCTCACTCTCTCTCCGGCCACACTGACCCTCTCTCTCTCCCCGGAGTGACTAACCCTCACACTCTCTCCGGAGTGACTGACCCTCACTCTCTCCCCGGAGTGACTGACCCTCACTCTCTCCCCGGAGTGACTGACCCTCACTCTCTCTCCGGAGTGACTGATCCTCACTCTCTCCCCGGAGTGACTGACCCTCACTCTCTCTCCGGAGTGACTGATCCTCACTCTCTCTCCGGCCACACTGACCCGCACTCTCTCTCCGGAGTGACTGATCCTCACTCTCTCCCCGGAGTGACTGACCCTCACTCTCTCTCCGGCCACACTGACCCTCACTCTCTCTCCGGAGTGACTGACCCTCACTCTCTCTCCGGAGTGACTGACCCTCACTCTCTCCCCGGAGTGACTGACCCTCACTCTCTCTCCGGCCACACTGACCCTCACTCTCTCTCCGGAGTGACTGATCCTCACTCTCTCCCCGGAGTGACTGACCCTCTCTCTCTCCCCGGAGTGACTGACCCTCTCTCTCTCCCCGGAGTGACTGACCCTCTCTCTCTCCCCGGAGTGACTGACCCTCACTCTCTCCCCGGAGTGACTGACCCTCACTCTCTCCCCGGAGTGACTGACCCTCACTCTCTCCCCGGAGTGACTGACCCTCACTCTCTCCCCGGAGTGACTGACCCTCACACTCTCTCCGGAGTGACTGACCCTCACTCTCTCTCCGGCCACACTGACCCTCTCTCTCTCTCCAGAGTGACTGACCCTCACTCTCTCTCCGGAGTGACTGACCCTCACTCTCTCTCCGGAGTGACTGACCCTCACTCCCCGGAGTGACTGACCCTCACTCTCTCTCCGGCCAGACCGACCCTCACTCTCTCCCCGGAGTGACTGACCCTCACTCTCTCCCCGGAGTGACTGACCCTCTCTCTCTCCCCGGAGTGACTGACCCTCTCTCTCTCCCCGGAGTGACTGACCCTCACTCCCCGGAGTGACTGACCCTCACTCTCTCCCCAGAGTGACTGACCCTCACTCTCTCCCCGGAGTGACTGACCCTCACTCTCTCCCCGGAGTGACTGACCCTCACTCTCCCCCCGGAGTGACTGACCCTCACTCTCTCCCCGGAGTGACTGACCCTCACTCTCTCCCCGGAGTGACTGACCCTCTCTCTCTCCCCGGAGTGACTGACCCTCACGCTCTCTCCGGAGTGACTGACCCTCTCTCGCCCCGGAGTGACTGACCCTCACTCTCTCCCCGGAGTGACTGACCCTCACTCTCTCCCCGGAGTGACTGACCCTCACTCTCTCTCCGGCCACACTGACCCTCTCTCTCTCTCCGGAGTGACTGACCCTCACTCTCTCTCCGGAGTGACTGACCCTCACTCACTCCCCGGAGTGACTGACCCTCACTCTCTCTCCGGAGTGACTGACCCTCACTCTCTCTCCGGAGTGACTGACCCTCACTCTCTCCCCGGAGTGACTGACCCTCACTCACTCCCCGGAGTGACTGACCCTCACTCTCTCCCCGGAGTGACTGACCCTCACTCTCTCTCCGGAGTGACTGACCCTCACTCTCTCCCCGGAGTGACTGACCCTCACTCTCTCCCCGGAGTGACTGACCCTCACTCTCTCTCCGGAGTGACTGACCCTCACTCTCTCTCCGGCCACACTGACCCTCACTCTCTCTCCGGAGTGACTGACCCTCACTCTCTCCCCGGAGTGACTGACCCTCTCTCTCTCTCCGGAGTGACTGACCCTCACTCTCTCTCCGGAGTGACTGACCCTCACTCTCTCTCCGGAGTGACTGACCCTCACTCTCTCTCCGGCCACACTGACCCTCACTCACTCCCCGGAGTGACTGACCCTCACTCTCTCTCCGGAGTGACTGACCCTCACTCTCTCCCCGGAGTGACTGACCCTCACTCTCTCTCCGGAGTGACTGACCCTCACTCTCTGTCCGGAGTGACTGACCCTCACTCTCTCTCCGGTGTGACTGACCCTCTCTCTCTCCCCGGAGTGACTGACCCTCTCTCTCTCCCCGGAGTGACTGACCCTCACTCTCTCTCCGGAGTGACTGACCCTCACTCTCTCTCCCCGGAGTGACTAACCCTCACTCTCTCCCCGGAGTGACTGACCCTCACTCTCTCTCCGGAGTGACTGACCCTCTCCCTCTCTCCGGAGTGACTGACCCTCACACTCTCCCCGGAGTGACTGACCCTCTCTCTCTCCCCGGAGGACTGACCCTCACTCTCTCCCCGGAGTGACTGACCCTCACTCTCTCTCCGGAGTGACTGACCCTCACTCTCTCCCCGGAGTGACTGACCCTCTCTCTCTCCCCGGAGGACTGACCCTCACTCTCTCCCCGGAGTGACTGACCCTCTCCCTCTCCCCGGAGTGACTGACCCTCTCTCTCTCTCCGGAGTGACTGACCCTCACTCTCTCTCCGGAGTGACTGACCCTCACTCTCTCTCCGGAGTGACTGACCCTCACTCTCTCTCCCCGGAGTGACTGACCCTCTCTCTCTCCCCGGAGTGACTGACCCTCACTCTCTCCCCGGAGTGACTGACCCTCACTCTCTCTCCGGCCACACTGACCCTCTCTCTCTCCCCGGAGTGACTAACCCTCACACTCTCTCCGGAGTGACTGACCCTCACTCTCTCCCCGGAGTGACTGACCCTCACTCTCTCCCCGGAGTGACTGACCCTCACTCTCTCTCCGGAGTGACTGATCCTCACTCTCTCCCCGGAGTGACTGACCCTCACTCTCTCTCCGGAGTGACTGATCCTCACTCTCTCTCCGGCCACACTGACCCTCACTCTCTCTCCGGAGTGACTGATCCTCACTCTCTCCCCGGAGTGACTGACCCTCACTCTCTCTCCGGCCACACTGACCCTCACTCTCTCTCCGGAGTGACTGACCCTCACTCTCTCTCCGGAGTGACTGACCCTCACTCTCTCCCCGGAGTGACTCACCCTCACTCTCTCTCCGGCCACACTGACCCTCACTCTCTCTCCGGAGTGACTGATCCTCACTCTCTCCCCGGAGTGACTGACCCTCTCTCTCTCCCCGGAGTGACTGACCCTCTCTCTCTCCCCGGAGTGACTGACCCTCTCTCTCTCCCCGGAGTGACTGACCCTCACTCTCTCCCCGGAGTGACTGACCCTCACTCTCTCCCCGGAGTGACTGACCCTCACTCTCTCCCCGGAGTGACTGACCCTCACTCTCTCCCCGGAGTGACTGACCCTCACACTCTCTCCGGAGTGACTGACCCTCACTCTCTCACCGGCCACACTGACCCTCTCTCTCTCTCCAGAGTGACTGACCCTCACTCTCTCTCCGGAGTGACTGACCCTCACTCTCTCTCCGGAGTGACTGACCCTCACTCCCCGGAGTGACTGACCCTCACTCTCTCTCCGGCCAGACCGACCCTCACTCTCTCCCCGGAGTGACTGACCCTCACTCTCTCCCCGGAGTGACTGACCCTCTCTCTCTCCCCGGAGTGACTGACCCTCTCTCTCTCCCCGGAGTGACTGACCCTCACTCTCTCCCCGGAGTGATTGACCCTCACTCTCTCTCCGGAGTGACTGACCCTCACACTCTCCCCGGAGTGACTGACCCTCACTCTCTCCCCGGAGTGACTGACCCTCACTCTCTCTCCGGAGTGACTGACCCTCACACTCTCCCCAGAGTGACTGACCCTCACACTCTCTCTGGCAACACTGACCCTCACTCTCTCTCCGGAGAGACTGACCATCACTCTCTCCCCGGAGTGACTGACCCTCTCTCTCTCCCCGGAGTGACTGACACTCTCTATCTCCCCGGAGTGACTGACCCTCACTCTCTCTCCGGAGTGACTGACCCTCACTCCCCGGAGTGACTGACCCTCACTCTCTCTCCGGAGTAACTAACCCTCACTCTCTCTCCGGAGTGACTGACCCTCACTCTCTGTCCGAAGTGACTGACCCTCACTCTCTCTCCGGAGTGACTGACCCTCTCTCTCTCCCCGGAGTTACTGACCCCCTCTCTCTCCCCGGAGTGACTGACCCTCCCTCTCTCCCCGGAGTGACTGACCCTCACTCTCTCTCCGGAGTGACTGACCCTCACACTCTCCCCGGAGTGACTGACCCTCACACTCTCCCCGGAGTGACTGACCCTCACTCTCTCCCCGGAGTGACTGACCCTCACTCTCTCTCCGGAGTGACTGACCCTCACTCTCTCTCCGGCCACACTGACCCTCACTCTCTCTCCGGAGTGACTGATCTTCACTCTCTCTCCGGAGTGACTGACCCTCACACTCTCTCCGGAGTGACTGACCCTCACTCCCCGGAGTGACTGACCCTCACTCTCTCTCCGGCCAGGCTGACCCTCACTCTCTCCCCGGAGTGACTGACCCACACTCTCTCCCCGGAGTGACTGACCCTCACTCTCTCTCCGTAGTGACTGACCCTCACTCTCTCTCCGGAGTGACTGACCCTCTCGCTCTCCCCGGAGTGACTGACCCTCTCTCTCTCCCTGGAGTGACTGACCCTCACTCTCTCCCCGGAGTGACTGACCCTCACTCTCTCCCCGGAGTGACTGACCCTCACTCTCTCTCCGGAGTGACTGACCCTCACTCTCTCTCCGGAGTGACTGACCCTCTCTCTCTCCCCGGAGTGACTGACCCTCTCTCTCTCCCCGGAGTGACTGACCCTCACTCTCTCCCCGGAGTGACTGACCCTCACTCTCTCCCCGGAGTGACTGACCCTCACTCTCTCTCCGGAGTGACTGACCCTCACTCTCTCTCCGGCCACACTGACCCTCACTCTCTCTCCGGAGTGACTGACCCTCACTCTCTCTCCGGAGTGACTGACCCTCACTCTCTCCCCGGAGTGACTGACCCTCACTCTCTCTCCGGCCACACTGACCCTCACTCTCTCTCCGGAGTGACTGATCCTCACTCTCTCCCCGGAGTGACTGACCCTCTCTCTCTCCCCGGAGTGACTGACCCTCTCTCTCTCCCCGGAGTGACTGACCCTCTCTCTCTCCCCGGAGTGACTGACCCTCACCCTCTCCCCGGAGTGACTGACCCTCACTCTCTCCCCGGAGTGACTGACCCTCACTCTCTCCCCGGAGTGACTGACCCTCACTCTCTCCCCGGAGTGACTGACCCTCACACTCTCTCCGGAGTGACTGACCCTCACTCTCTCTCCGGCCACACTGACCCTCTCTCTCTCTCCAGAGTGACTGACCCTCACTCTCTCTCCGGAGTGACTGACCCTCACTCTCTCTCCGGAGTGACTGACCCTCACTCCCCGGAGTGACTGACCCTCACTCTCTCTCCGGCCAGACCGACCCTCACTCTCTCCCCGGAGTGACTGACCCTCACTCTCTCCCCGGAGTGACTGACCCTCTCTCTCTCCCCGGAGTGACTGACCCTCTCTCTCTCCCCGGAGTGACTGACCCTCACTCTCTCCCCGGAGTGATTGACCCTCACTCTCTCTCCGGAGTGACTGACCCTCACACTCTCCCCGGAGTGACTGACCCTCACTCTCTCCCCGGAGTGACTGACCCTCACTCTCTCTCCGGAGTGACTGACCCTCACACTCTCCCCAGAGTGACTGACCCTCACACTCTCTCTGGCCACACTGACCCTCACTCTCTCTCCGGAGAGACTGACCATCACTCTCTCCCCGGAGTGACTGACCCTCTCTCTCTCCCCGGAGTGACTGACACTCTCTATCTCCCCGGAGTGACTGACCCTCACTCTCTCACCAGAGTGACTGACCCTCACTCTCTCCCCGGAGTGACTGACCCTCTCTCTCTCTCCGGAGTGACTGACCCCCTCACTCTCCCCGGAGTGACTGACCCTCACTCTCTCCCCGGAGTGACTGACCCTCACTCTCTCCCCGGAGTGACTGACCCTCACTCTCCCCCCGGAGTGACTGACCCTCACTCTCTCTCCGGAGTGACTGACCCTCACACTCTCCCCAGAGTGACTGACCCTCACACTCTCTCCGGCCACACTGACCCTCACTCTCTCCCCGGAGTGACTGACCCTCTCTCTCTCCCCGGAGTGACTGACACTCTCTATCTCCCCGGAGTGACTGACCCTCACTCTCTCAGCGGAGTGACTGACCCTCTCTCTCTCGCCGGAGTGACTGACCCTCTCACTCTCCCCGGAGTGACTGACCCTCACTCTCTCTCCGGAGTGACTGACCCTCACTCTCTCTCCGGAGTGACTGACCCTCACTCTCTCCCCGGAGTGACTGACCCTCTCTCTCTCCCCGGAGTGACTGACCCTCACTCTCTCTCCGGAGTGACTGACCCTCACTCTCTCCCCGGAGTGACTGACCCTCACTCTCTCCACGGAGTGACTGACCCTCACTCTCTCTCCGGCCACACTGACCCTCACTCTCTCTCCGGAGTGACTGACCCTCACTCTCTCCCCGGAGTGACTGACCCTCACTCTCTCCACGGAGTGACTGACCCTCACTCTCTCTCCGGCCACACTGACCCTCACACTCGCCCCGGAGTGACTGACCCTCACACTCTCCCCGGAGTGACTGACCTTCACTCTCTCTCCGGCCACACTGACCCTCACTCTCTCTCCGGAGTGACTGACCCTCACACTCTCCCCGGAGTGACTGGCCCTCACTCTCTCTCCGGCCACACTGACCCTCACTCTCTCTCCGGAGAGACTGACCATCACTCTCTCTCCGGAGTGACTGACCCTCACTCTCTCTCCGTAGTGACTGACCCTCACTCTCTCCCCGGAGCGACTGACCCTCACACTCTCTCCGGAGTGACTGACCCTCACTCTCTCCCCGGAGTGACTGACCCTCACTCTCTCTCCGGCCACACTGACCCTCACTCCCCGGAGTGACTGACCCTCACTCTCTCTCCGGAGTGACTAACCCTCACTCTCTCTCCGGAGTGACTGACCCTCACTCTCTGTCCGGAGTGACTGACCCTCACTCTCTCTCCGGAGTGACTGACCCTCTCTCTCTCCCCGGAGTGACTGACCCTCTCTCTCTCCCCGGAGTGACTGACCCTCACTCTCTCTCCGGAGTGACTGACCCTCACTCTCTCTCCGGAGTGACTGACCCTCACACTCTCTCTGGAGTGACTGACCCTCACTCCCCGGAGTGACTGACCCTCACCCTCTCTCCGGCCAGACTGACCCTCACTCTCTCCCCGGAGTGACTGACCCTCACTCTTTCCCCGGAGTGACTGACCCTCACTCTCTCTCCGGAGTGACTGACCCTCACTCTCTCTCCGGAGTGACTGACCCTCACTCCCCGGAGTGACTGACCCTCACTCTCTCTCCGGAGTGACTGACCCTCACTCTCTCTCCGGAGTGACTGACCCTCACTCTCTCCCCGGAGTGACTGACCCTCACTCTCTCTCCGGCCAGACTGACCCTCACTCACTCCCCGGAGTGACTGACCCTCACTCTCTCCCCGGAGTGACTGACCCTCTCTCTCTCCCCGGAGTGACTGACCCTCTCTCTCTCCCCGGAGTGACTGACACTCTCTATCTCCCCGGAGTGCCTGACCCTCACTCTCTCTCCGGAGTGACTGACGCTCACTCTCTCTCCGGAGTGACTGACCCTCACTCTCTCCCCGGAGTGACTGACCCTCACTCTCTCCCCGGAGTGACTGACCCTCACTCTCTCTCCGGAGTGACTGACCCTCACACTCTCCCCGGAGTGACTGACCCTCACTCTCTCTCCGGCCACAATGACACTCACTCTCTCTCCGGAGAGACTGACCATCACTCTCTCCCCGGAGTGACTGACCCTCTCTATCTCCCCGGAGTGACTGACACTCTCTATCTCCCCGGAGTGACTGACCCTCACTCTCTCTCCGGAGTGACGGACCCTCTCTCTCTCCCCGGAGTGACTGACCCTCGCTCTCTCCCCGGAGTGACTGACCCTCTCACTCTCCCCGGAGTGACTGACCCTCACTCTCTCCCCGGAGTGACTGACCCTCACTCTCTCTCCGGAGTGACTGACCCTCACTCTCTCCCCGGAGTGACTGACCCTCACTCTCTCCCCGGAGTGACTGACCCTCACTCTCTCCGGAGTGACTGACCCTCACACACTCCCCGGAGTGACTGACCCTCACTCTCTCTGCGGCCACACTGACCCTCACTCTCTCTCCGGAGTGACTGACCCTCACATTCTCCCCGGAGTGACTGACCCTCACTCTCTCTCCGGCCACACTGACCCTCACTCTCTCTCCGGAGAGACTGACCATCACTCTCTCTCCGGAGTGACTGACCCTCATTCTCTCTCCGGAGCGACTGACCCTCATTCTCTCTCCGGAGTGACTGACCCTCACACTCTCTCCGGAGTGACTGACCCTCACTCTCTCCCCGGAGTGACTGACCCTCACTCTCTCTCCGGAGTGACTGACCCTCACTCTCTCTCCGTAGTGACTGACCCTCACTCTCTCCCCGGAGTGACTGACCCTCACACTCTCCCCGGAGTGACTGACCCTCACTCTCTCTCCGGCCACACTGACCCTCACTCTCTCTCCGGAGTGACTGACCCTCACTCACTCCCCGGAGTGACTGACCCTCACTCTCTCTCCGGAGTGACTGACCCTCACTCTCTCTCCGGAGTGACTGACCCTCACTCCCCGGAGTGACTGACCCTCACTCTCTCTCCGGAGTAACTAACCCTCACTCTCTCTCCGAAGTGACTGACCTCACTCTCTCTCCGGAGTGACTGACCCTCTCTCTCTCCCCGGAGTGACTGACCCTCACACTCTCTCTGGAGTGACTGACCCTCACTCTCTCCCCGGAGTGACTGACCCTCACTCTCTCTCCGGATTGACTGACCCTAACGCCCCGGAGTGACTGACCCTCACTCTCTCTCCGGAGTGACTAACCCTCACTCTCTCTCCGGAGTGACTGACCCTCACTCCCCTGAGTGACTGACCCTCTCTCTCTCCCCGGAGTGACTGACCCTCACTCTCTCTCCGGAGTGACTGACCCTCACTCTCTCCCCGGAGTGACTAACCCTCACTCTCTCTCCGGAGTGACTGACCCTCACTCTCTCTCCGGAGTGACTGACCCTCACTCCCCGGAGTGACTGACCCTCACTCTCTCTCCGGAGTAACTAACCCTCACTCTCTCTCCGGAGTGACTGACCCTCACTCTCTGTCCGAAGTGACTGACCCTCACTCTCTCCCCGGAGTGACTAACCCTCACTCTCTCTCCGGAGTGACTGACCCTCACTCTCTCTCCGGAGTGACTGACCCTCACTCCCCGGAGTGACTGACCCTCACTCTCTCTCCGGAGTAACTAACCCTCACTCTCTCTCCGGAGTGACTGACCCTCACTCTCTGTCCGAAGTGACTGACCCTCACTCTCTCTCCGGAGTGACTGACCCTCTCTCTCTCCCCGGAGTGACTGACCCTCTCTCTCTCCCCGGAGTGACTGACCCTCCCTCTCTCCCCGGAGTGACTGACCCTCACTCTCTCTCCGGCCACACTGACCCTCACTCTCTCTCCGGAGTGACTGATCTTCACTCTCTCTCCGGAGTGACTGACCCTCACACTCTCTCCGGAGTGACTGACCCTCACTCCCCGGAGTGACTGACCCTCACTCTCTCTCCGGCCAGGCTGACCCTCACTCTCTCCCCGGAGTGACTGACCCACACTCTCTCCCCGGAGTGACTGACCCTCACTCTCTCTCCGTAGTGACTGACCCTCACTCTCTCTCCGGAGTGACTGACCCTCTCGCTCTCCCCGGAGTGACTGACCCTCTCTCTCTCCCCGGAGTGACTGACCCTCACTCTCTCCCCGGAGTGACTGACCCTCACTCTCTCCCCGGAGTGACTGACCCTCACTCTCTCCCCGGAGTGACTGACCCTCACTCTCTCTCCGGAGTGACTGACCCTCTCTCTCTCCCCGGAGTGACTGACCCTCTCTCTCTCCCCGGAGTGACTGACCCTCACTCTCTCCCCGGAGTGACTGACCCTCACTCTCTCCCCGGAGTGACTGACCCTCACTCTCTCTCCGGAGTGACTGACCCTCACTCTCTCTCCGGAGTGACTGACCCTCACTCTCTGTCCGAAGTCACTGACCCTCACTCTCTCTCCGGAGTGACTGACCCTCTCTCTCTCCCCGGAGTGACTGACCCTCTCTCTCTCCCCGGAGTGACTGACCCTCACACTCTCCCCGGAGTGACTGACCCTCACTCTCTCTCCGGCCACACTGACCCTCACTCTCTCTCCGGAGTGACTGACCCTCACTCACTCCCCGGAGTGACTGACCCTCACTCTCTCTCCGGAGTGACTGACCCTCACTCTCTCTCCGGAGTGACTGACCCTCACTCTCTCCCCGGAGTGACTGACCCTCACTCTCTCTCCGGAGTGACTGACCCTAACGCCCCGGAGTGACTGACCCTCACTCTCTCTCCGGAGTGACTAACCCTCACTCTCTCTCCGGAGTGACTGACCCTCACTCCCCTGAGTGACTGACCCTCTCTCTCTCCCCGGAGTGACTGACCCTCACTCTCTCTCCGGAGTGACTGACCCTCACTCTCTCCCCGGAGTGACTAACCCTCACTCTCTCTCCGGAGTGACTGACCCTCACTCTCTCTCCGGAGTGACTGACCCTCACTCCCCGGAGTGACTGACCCTCACTCTCTCTCCGGAGTAACTAACCCTCACTCTCTCTCCGGAGTGACTGACCCTCACTCTCTGTCCGAAGTGACTGACCCTCACTCTCTCTCCGGAGTGACTGACCCTCTCTCTCTCCCCGGAGTGACTGACCCTCTCTCTCTCCCCGGAGTGACTGACCCACCCTCTCTCCCCGGAGTGACTGACCCTCACTCTCTCTCCGGCCACACTGACCCTCACTCTCTCTCCGGAGTGACTGATCTTCACTCTCTCTCCGGAGTGACTGACCCTCACACTCTCTCCGGAGTGACTGACCCTCACTCCCCGGAGTGACTGACCCTCACTCTCTCTCCGGCCAGACTGACCCTCACTCTCTCCCCGGAGTGTCTGACCCTCACTCTCTCCCCGGAGTGACTGACCCTCACTCTCTCTCCGTAGTGACTGACCCTCACTCTCTCTCCGGAGTGACTGACCCTCTCTCTCTCCCCGGAGTGACTGACCCTCTCTCTCTCCCCGGAGTGACTGACCCTCACTCTCTCCCCGGAGTGACTGACCCTCACTCTCTCCCCGGAGTGACTGACCCTCACTCTCTCTCCGGAGTGACTGACCCTCTCTCTCTCCCCGGAGTGACTGACCCTCTCTCTCTCCCCGGAGTGACTGACCCTCACTCTCTCCCCGGAGTGACTGACCCTCACTCTCTCCCCGGAGTGACTGACCCTCACTCTCTCTCCTGAGTGACTGACCCTCACTCTCTCTCCGTAGTGACTGACCCTCACTCTCTCTCCGGAGTGACTGACACTCTCTATCTCCCCGGAGTGACTGACCCTCACTCTCCCTCCGGAGTGACTGACCCTCTCTCTCTCCCCGGAGTGACTGACCCTCTCTCTCTCCCCGGAGTGACTGACCCTCACTCACTCCCCGGAGTGACTGACCCTCACTCTCTCTCCGGAGTGACTGACCCTCTCTCTCTCCCCGGAGTGACTGACCCTCACTCTCTCTCCGGAGTGACTGACCCTCACTCTCTCCCCGGAGTGATTGACCCTCACTCTCTCCCCGGAGTGACTGACCCTCACTCTCTCTCCGGAGTGACTGACCCTCACTCTCTCTCCGGAGTGACTGACCCGCACTCTCTCCCCGGAGTGACTGACCCTCACTCTCTC
The DNA here is from genome assembly GCF_047496885.1 of Scyliorhinus torazame. Taxonomy (NCBI): domain Eukaryota; kingdom Metazoa; phylum Chordata; class Chondrichthyes; order Carcharhiniformes; family Scyliorhinidae; genus Scyliorhinus; species Scyliorhinus torazame. Next base: position 228,685,928 of record NC_092720.1, read on the forward strand.
CGGCCACACTGACCCTCACTCTCTCTCCGGAGTGACTGACCCTCACTCTCTCCCCGGAGTGACTGACCCTCACTCTCTCCCCGGAGTGACTGACCCTCACTCTCTCTCCGGCCACACTGACCCTCACTCTCTCTCCGGAGTGACTGACCCTCACACTCTCCCCGGAGTGACTGACCCTCACTCTCTCTCCGGCAACACTGACCCTCACTCTCTCTCCGGAGTGACTGACCCTCACTCTCTCTCCGGAGTGACTGACCCTCACTGTCTCCCCGGAGTGACTGACCCTCACACTCTCTCCGGAGTGACTGACCCTCACTCTCTCCCCGGAGTGACTGACCCTCACACTCTCTCCGGAGTGACTGACCCTCACTCCCCGGAGTGACTGACCCTCACTCTCTCTCCGGCCAGACTGACCCTCACTCTCTCCCCGGAGTGTCTGACCCTCACTCTCTCCCCGGAGTGACTGACCCTCACTCTCTCTCCGTAGTGACTGACCCTCACTCTCTCTCCGGAGTGACTGACCCTCTCTCTCTCCCCGGAGTGACTGACCCTCTCTCTCTCCCCGGAGTGACTGACCCACACTCTCTCCCCGGAGTGACTGACCCTCACTCTCTCCCCGGAGTGACTGACCCTCACTCTCTCCCCGGAGTGACTGACCCTCACTCTCTCTCCGGAGTGACTGATCCTCACTCTCTCTCCGTAGTGACTGACCCTCACTCTCTCTCCGGAGTGACTGACACTCTCTATCTCCCCGGAGTGACTGACCCTCACTCTCTCTCCGGAGTGACTGACCCTCTCTCTCTCCCCGGAGTGACTGACCCTCTCTCTCTCCCCGGAGTGACTGACCCTCACTCACTCCCCGGAGTGACTGACCCTCACTCTCTCTCCGGAGTGACTGACCCTCTCTCTCTCCCCGGAGTGACTGACCCTCACTCTCTCTCCGGAGTGACTGACCCTCACTCTCTCCCCGGAGTGACTGACCCTCACTCTCTCCCCGGAGTGACTGACCCTCACTCTCTCTCCGGAGTGACTGATCCTCACTCTCTCTCCGGAGTGACTGACCCTCACTCTCTCCCCGGAGTGACTGACCCTCACTCTCTCCGGCCACACTGACCCTCACTCTCTCTCCGGAGTGACTGACCCTCACTCTCTCCCCGGAGTGACTGACCCCCACTCTCTCCCCGGAGTGACTGACCCTCACTCTCTCTCCGGCCACACTGACCCTCACTCTCTCTCCGGAGTGACTGACCCTCACACTCTCCCCGGAGTGACTGACCCTCACTCTCTCTCCGGCAACACTGACCCTCACTCTCTCTCCGGAGTGACTGACCCTCACTCTCTCTCCGGAGTGACTGACCCTCACTCTCTCCCCGGAGTGACTGACCCTCACACTCTCTCCGGAGTGACTGACCCTCACTCTCTCCCCGGAGTGACTGACCCTCACTCTCTCTCCGGAGTGACTGACCCTCACGCCCCGGAGTGACTGACCCTCACACTCTCTCCGGAGTGACTGACCCTCACTCTCTCTCCGGAGTGACTGACCCTCACTCTCTCTCCGGAGTGACTGACCCTCACTCCCCTGAGTGACTGACCCTCTCTCTCTCCCCGGAGTGACTGACCCTCACTCTCTCTCCGGCCACACTGATCCTCACTCTCTCTCCGGAGTGACTGACCCTCACTCTCTCCCCGGAGTGACTAACCCTCACTCTCTCTCCGGAGTGACTGACTCTCACTCTCTCTCCGGAGTGACTGACCCTCACTCCCCGGAGTGACTGACCCTCACTCTCTCTCCGGAGTGACTGACCCTCACTCTCTCTCCGGAGTGACTGACCCTCACTCTCTCTCCGGAGTGACTAACCCTCACTCTCTCTCCGGAGTGACTGACCCTCACTCTCTGTCCGGAGTGACTGACCCTCACTCTCTCTCCGGAGTGACTGACCCTCACTCTCTCTCCGGAGTGACTGACCCTCACTCTCTCCCCGGAGTGACTGACCCTCTCTCTCTCCCCGGAGTAACTGACCCTCTCTCTCTCCCCGGAGTGACTGACCCTCACTCTCTCCCCGGAGTGACTGACCCTCACTCTCTCCCCGGAGTGACTGACCCCCTCTCTCTCCCCGGAGTGACTGACCCTCACTCTCTCCCCGGAGTGACTGACCCTCACTCTCTCCCCGGAGTGACTGACCCTCACTCTCTCCCCGGAGTGACTGACCCTCACTCTCTCTCCGGAGTGACTGACCCTCACTCTCTCTCCGGAGTGACTGACCCTCACTCTCTCTCCGGAGTGACTGACCCTCACTCTCTCTCCGGAGTGACTGACCCTCACACTCTCTCTGGAGTGACTGACCCTCACTCCCCGGAGTGACTGACCCTCACTCTCTCTCCGGCCAGACTGACCCTCACTCTCTCCCCGGAGTGACTGACCCTCACTCTCTCCCCGGAGTGACTGACCCTCACTCTCTCTCCGGAGTGACTGACCCTCACTATCTCTCCGGAGTGACTGACCCTCACTATCTCTCCGGAGTGACTGACCCTCACTCCCCGGAGTGACTGACCCTCACTCTGTCTCCGGAGTGACTGACCCTCACTCTCTCTCCGGAGTGACTGACCCTCACTCTCTCCCCGGAGTGACTGACCCTCACTCTCTCTCCGGCCAGACTGACCCTCACTCTCTCCCCGGAGTGACTGACCCTCACTCTCTCCCCGGAGTGACTGACCCTCTCTCTCTCCCCGGAGTGACTGACCCTCTCTCTCTCCCCGGAGTGACTGACACTCTCTATCTCCCCGGAGTGCCTGACCCTCACTCTCTCTCCGGAGTGACTGACCCTCACTCTCTCCCCGGAGTGACTGACCCTCACTCTCTCCCCGGAGTGACTGACCTTCACTCTCTCTCCTGAGTGACTGACCCTCACACTCTCCCCGGAGTGACTGACCCTCACTCTCTCCCAGGAGTGACTGACCCTCACTCTCTCTCCGGAGTGACTGACCCTCACACTCTCCCCGGAGTGACTGACCCTCACTCTCTCTCCGGCCACACTGACCCTCACTCTCTCTCCGGAGTGACTGACCCTCACTCTCTCTCCGGAGTGACTGACCCTCACTCTCTCCCCGGAGTGACTGACCCTCACACTCTCTCCGGAGTGACTGACCCTCACTCTCTCCCCGGAGTGACTGACCCTCACTCTCTCTCCGGAGTGACTGACCCTCACGCCCCGGAGTGACTGACCCTCACACTCTCTCCGGAGTGACTGACCCTCACTCTCTCTCCGGAGTGACTGACCCTCACTCTCTCTCCAGAGTGACTGACCCTCACTCCCCTGAGTGACTGACCCTCTCTCTCTCCCCGGAGTGACTGACCCTCACTCTCTCTCCGGCCACACTGATCCTCACTCTCTCTCCGGAGTGACTGACCCTCACTCTCTCCCCGGAGTGACTAACCCTCACTCTCTCTCCGGAGTGACTGACTCTCACTCTCTCTCCGGAGTGACTGACCCTCACTCCCCGGAGTGACTGACCCTCACTCTCTCTCCGGAGTGACTGACCCTGACTCTCTCTCCGGAGTGACTAACCCTCACTCTCTCTCCGGAGTGACTGACCCTCACTCTCTGTCCGGAGTGACTGACCCTCACTCTCTCTCCGGAGTGACTGACCCTCACTCTCTCTCCGGAGTGACTGACCCTCACTCTCTCCCCGGAGTGACTGACCCTCTCTCTCTCCCCGGAGTAACTGACCCTCTCTCTCTCCCCGGAGTGACTGACCCTCACTCTCTCCCCGGAGTGACTGACCCTCACTCTCTCCCCGGAGTGACTGACCCTCTCTCTCTCCCCGGAGTGACTGACCCTCACTCTCTCCCCGGAGTGACTGACCCTCACTCTCTCCCCGGAGTGACTGACCCTCACTCTCTCCCCGGAGTGACTGACCCTCACTCTCTCTCCGGAGTGACTGACCCTCACTCTCTCTCCGGAGTGACTGACCCTCACTCTCTCTCCGGAGTGACTGACCCTCACTCTCTCTCCGGAGTGACTGACCCTCACACTCTCTCTGGAGTGACTGAGCCTCACTCCCCGGAGTGACTGACCCTCACTCTCTCTCCGGCCAGACTGACCCTCACTCTCTCCCCGGAGTGACTGACCCTCACTCTCTCCCCGGAGTGACTGACCCTCACTCTCTCTCCGGAGTGACTGACCCTCACTATCTCTCCGGAGTGACTGACCCTCACTCCCCGGAGTGACTGACCCTCACTCTCTCTCCGGAGTGACTGACCCTCACTCTCTCTCCGGAGTGACTGACCCTCACTCTCTCCCCGGAGTGACTGACCCTCACTCTCTCTCCGGCCAGACTGACCCTCACTCTCTCCCCGGAGTGACTGACCCTCACTCTCTCCCCGGAGTGACTGACCCTCTCTCTCTCCCCGGAGTGACTGACCCTCTCTCTCTCCCCGGAGTGACTGACACTCTCTATCTCCCCGGAGTGCCTGACCCTCACTCTCTCTCCGGAGTGACTGACCCTCACTCTCTCCCCGGAGTGACTGACCCTCACTCTCTCCCCGGAGTGACTGACCTTCACTCTCTCTCCTGAGTGACTGACCCTCACACTCTCCCCGGAGTGACTGACCCTCACTCTCTCCCCGGAGTGACTGACCCTCACTCTCTCTCCGGAGTGACTGACCCTCACACTCTCCCCGGAGTGACTGACCCTCACTCTCTCTCCGGCCACACTGACCCTCACTCTCTCTCCGGAGAGACTGACCATCCCTCTCTCCCCGGAGTGACTGACCCTCTCTCTCTCCCCGGAGTGACTGACACTCTCTATCTCCCCGGAGTGACTGACCCTCACTCTCTCTCCGGAGTGACTGACCCTCTCTCTCTCCCCGGAGTGACTGACCCTCACTCTCTCCCCGGAGTGACTGACCCTCTCTCTCTCCCCGGAGTGACTGACCCTCTCTCTCTCCCCGGAGTGACTGACCCTCTCTCTCTCCCCGGAGTGACTGACCCTCACTCTCTCTCCGGAGTGACTGACCCTCAATCTCTCCCCGGAGTGACTGACCCTCACTCTCTCCCCGGAGTGACTGACCCTCACTCTCTCTCCGGAGTGACTGACCCTCACACTCTCCCCGGAGTGACTGACCCTCACTCTCTCTCCGGCCACACTGACCCTCACTCTCTCTCCGGAGTGACTGACCCTCACACTCTCCCCGGAGTGACTGACCCTCACTCTCTCCGGCCACACTGACCCTCACTCTCTCTCCGGAGAGACTGACCATCACTCTCTCTCCGGAGTGACTGACCCTCACTCTCTCTCCGTAGTGACTGACCCTCACTCTCTCCCCGGAGTGACTGACCCTCAGTCTCTCTCCGGAGTGACTGACCTTCACTCTCTCTCCGGAGTGACTGACCCTCACTCTCTCCCCGGAGTGACTGACCCTCACACTCTCTCCGGAGTGACTGACCCTCACTCTCTCCCCGGAGTGACTGACCCTCACTCTCTCCCCGGAGTGACTGACCATAACGCCCCGGAGTGACTGACCCTCACTCTCTCCGGAGTGACTGACCCTCACCCTCTCTCCGGAGTGACTGACCCTCACTCTCTCTCCGGAGTGACTAACCCTCACTCTCTCTCCGGAGTGACTGACCCTCACTCCCCTGAGTGACTGACCCTCTCTCTCTCCCCGGAGTGACTGACCCTCACTCTCTCTCCGGAGTGACTGACCCTCACTCTCTCTCCGGAGTGACTGACCCTCACTCTCTCTCCGGAGTGACTGACCCTCACTCTCTCTCCGGAGTGACTGACCCTCACTCTCTCTCCGGAGTGACTGACCCTCACTCTCTCTCCGGAGTGACTGACCCTCACTCTCTCCCCGGAGTGACTGACCCTCACTCTCTCCCCGGAGTGACTGACCCTCACTCTCTCTCCGGAGTGACTGACCCTCACTCTCTCTCCGGCCACACTGACCCTCACTCTCTCCCCGGAGTGACTGACCCTCACTCTCTCTCCGGAGTGACTGACCCTCACTCACTCCCCGGAGTGACTGACCCTCACTCTCTCCCCGGAGTGAATGACCCTCACTCTCTCTCCGGAGTGACTGACCCTCACTCTCTCCCCGGAGTGACTGACCCTCACTCTCTCCCCGGAGTGACTGACCCTCACTCTCTCTCCGGAGTGACTGACCCTCACTCTCTCTCCGGCCACACTGACCTTCACTCTCTCCCCGGAGTGACTGACCCTCACTCTCTCTCCGGAGTGACTGACCCTCACTCTCTCTCCGGAGTGACTGACCCTCACTCTCTCTCCGGAGTGACTGACCCTCACTCTCTCTCCGGAGTGACTGACCCTCACTCTCTCTCCGGAGTGACTGACCCTCACTCTCTCTAAGCCACACTGACCCTCACTCTCTCTCCGGCCACACTGACCCTCACTCTCTCCCCGGAGTGACTGACCCTCACTCTCTCTCCGGCCACACTGACCCTCACTCTCTCCGCGGAGTGACTGACCCTCACTCACTCCCCGGAGTGACTGACCCTCACTCTCTCCCCGGAGTGACTGACCCTCACTCTCTCTCCGGAGTGACTGACCCTCACTCTCTCCCCGGAGTGACTGACCCTCACTCTCTCCCCGGAGTGACTGACCCTCACTCTCTCTCCGGCCACACTGACCTTCACTCTCTCCCCGGAGTGACTGACCCTCACTCTCTCTCCGGAGTGACTGACCCTCACTCTCTCTCCGGAGTGACTGACCCTCACTCTCTCTCCGGAGTGACTGACCCTCACTCTCTCTCCGGCCACACTGACCCTCACTCTCTCTCCGGCCACACTGACCCTCACTCTCTCCCCGGAGTGACTGACCCTCACTCTCTCTCCGGCCACACTGACCCTCACTCTCTCCGCGGAGTGACTGACCCTCACTCACTCCCCGGAGTGACTGACCCTCACTCTCTCCCCGGAGTGACTGACCCTCCTCTCTCTCCGGAGTGACTGACACTCACTCTCTCCCCGGAGTGACTGACACTCACTCTCTCCCCGGAGTGACTGACCCTCACTCTCTCTCCGGAGTGACTGACCCTCACTCTCTCTCCGGCCACACTGACCTTCACTCTCACCCCGGAGTGACTGACCCTCACTCTCTCTCCGGAGTGACTGACCCTCACTCTCTCTCCGGAGTGACTGACCCTCACTCTCTCTCCGGAGTGACTGACCCTCACTCTCTCTCCGGCCACACTGACCTTCACTCTCTCCCCGGAGTGACTGACCCTCACTCTCTCTCCGGAGTGACTGACCCTCACTCTCTCCCCGGAGTGACTTACCCTCACTCTCTCCCCGGAGTGACTGACCCTCACTCTCTCCCCGGAGTGACTGACCCTCACTCTCTCTCCGGCCACACTGACCCTCACTCTCTCTCCGGAGTGACTGACCCTCACTCTCTCTCGGGAGTGACTGACCCTCACTCTCTCTCCGGAGTGACTGACCCTCACTCTCTCTCCGGAGTGACTGACCCTCACTCTCTCTCCGGAGTGACTGACCCTCACACTCTCTCTGGAGTGACTGACCCTCACTCCCCGGAGTGACTGACCCTCACTCTCTCTCCGGCCAGACTGACCCTCACTCTCTCCCCGGAGTGACTGACCCTCACTCTCTCCCCGGAGTGACTGACCCTCACTCTCTCTCCGGAGTGACTGACCCTCACTATCTCTCCGGAGTGACTGACCCTCACTCCCCGGAGTGACTGACCCTCACTCTCTCTCCGGAGTGACTGACCCTCACTCTCTCCCCGGAGTGACTGACCCTCACTCTCTCTCCGGCCAGACTGACCCTCACTCTCTCCCCGGAGTGACTGACCCTCACTCTCTCCCCGGAGTGACTGACCCTCTCTCTCTCCCCGGAGTGACTGACCCTCTCTCTCTCCCCGGAGTGACTGACACTCTCTATCTCCCCGGAGTGCCTGACCCTCACTCTCTCTCCGGAGTGACTGACCCTCACTCTCTCCCCGGAGTGACTGACCCTCACTCTCTCCCCGGAGTGACTGACCTTCACTCTCTCTCCTGAGTGACTGACCCTCACACTCTCCCCGGAGTGACTGACCCTCACTCTCTCCCCGGAGTGACTGACCCTCACTCTCTCTCCGGAGTGACTGACCCTCACACTCTCCCCGGAGTGACTGACCCTCACTCTCTCTCCGGCCACACTGACCCTCACTCTCTCTCCGGAGTGACTGACCCTCACTCTCTCTCCGGAGTGACTAACCCTCTCTCTCTCTCCGGAGTGACTGACCCTCACTCTCTCTCCGGAGTGACTGACCCTCACTCTCTCTCCGGAGTGACTGACCCTCACTCTCTCTAAGCCACACTGACCCTCACTCTCTCTCCGGCCACACTGACCTTCACTCTCTCCCCGGAGTGACTGACCCTCACTCTCTCTCCGGAGTGACTGACCCTCACTCTCTCTCCGGAGTGACTGACCCTCACTCTCTCTCCGGAGTGACTGACCCTCACTCTCTCTCCGGAGTGACTGACCCTCACTCTCTCTCCGGAGTGACTGACCCTCACTCTCTCTCCGGAGTGACTGACCCTCACTCTCTCTAAGCCACACTGACCCTCACTCTCTCTCCGGCCACACTGACCCTCACTCTCTCCCCGGAGTGACTGACCCTCACTCTCTCTCCGGCCACACTGACCCTCACTCTCTCCGCGGAGCGACTGACCCTCACTCACTCCCCGGAGTGACTGACCCTCACTCTCTCCCCGGAGTGACTGACCCTCACTCTCTCTCCGGAGTGACTGACCCTCACTCTCTCCCCGGAGTGACTGACCCTCACTCTCTCCCCGGAGTGACTGACCCTCACTCTCTCTCCGGCCACACTGACCTTCACTCTCTCCCCGGAGTGACTGACCCTCACTCTCTCTCCGGAGTGACTGACCCTCACTCTCTCTCCGGAGTGACTGACCCTCACTCTCTCTCCGGAGTGACTGACCCTCACTCTCTCTCCGGCCACACTGACCCTCACTCTCTCTCCGGCCACACTGACCCTCACTCTCTCCCCGGAGTGACTGACCCTCACTCTCTCTCCGGCCACACTGACCCTCACTCTCTCCGCGGAGTGACTGACCCTCACTCACTCCCCGGAGTGACTGACCCTCACTCTCTCCCCGGAGTGACTGACCCTCACTCTCTCTCCGGAGTGACTGACACTCACTCTCTCCCCGGAGTGACTGACACTCACTCTCTCCCCGGAGTGACTGACCCTCACTCTCTCTCCGGAGTGACTGACCCTCACTCTCTCTCCGGCCACACTGACCTTCACTCTCACCCCGGAGTGACTGACCCTCACTCTCTCTCCGGAGTGACTGACCCTCACTCTCTCTCCGGAGTGACTGACCCTCACTCTCTCTCCGGAGTGACTGACCCTCACTCTCTCTCCGGCCACACTGACCTTCACTCTCTCCCCGGAGTGACTGACCCTCACTCTCTCTCCGGAGTGACTGACCCTCACTCTCTCCCCGGAGTGACTTACCCTCACTCTCTCCCCGGAGTGACTGACCCTCACTCTCTCCCCGGAGTGACTGACCCTCACTCTCTCTCCGGCCACACTGACCCTCACTCTCTCTCCGGAGTGACTGACCCTCACTCTCTCTCCGGAGTGACTGACCCTCACTCTCTCTCCGGAGTGACTGACCCTCACTCTCTCTCCGGAGTGACTGACCCTCACTCTCTCTCCGGAGTGACTGACCCTCACACTCTCTCTGGAGTGACTGACCCTCACTCCCCGGAGTGACTGACCCTCACTCTCTCTCCGGCCAGACTGACCCTCACTCTCTCCCCGGAGTGACTGACCCTCACTCTCTCCCCGGAGTGACTGACCCTCACTCTGTCTCCGGAGTGACTGACCCTCACTCTCTCTCCGGAGTGACTGACCCTCACTCTCTCCCCGGAGTGACTGACCCTCACTCTCTCTCCGGCCAGACTGACCCTCACTCTCTCCCCGGAGTGACTGACCCTCACTCTCTCCCCGGAGTGACTGACCCTCTCTCTCTCCCCGGAGTGACTGACCCTCTCTCTCTCCCCGGAGTGACTGACACTCTCTATCTCCCCGGAGTGCCTGACCCTCACTCTCTCTCCGGAGTGACTGACCCTCACTCTCTCCCCGGAGTGACTGACCCTCACTCTCTCCCCGGAGTGACTGACCTTCACTCTCTCTCCTGAGTGACTGACCCTCACACTCTCCCCGGAGTGACTGACCCTCACTCTCTCCCCGGAGTGACTGACCCTCACTCTCTCTCCGGAGTGACTGACCCTCACACTCTCCCCGGAGTGACTGACCCTCACTCTCTCTCCGGCCACACTGACCCTCACTCTCTCTCCGGAGTGACTGACCCTCACTCTCTCTCCGGAGTGACTAACCCTCTCTCTCTCTCCGGAGTGACTGACCCTCACTCTCTCCCCGGAGTGACTGACCCTCACTCTCTCTCCGGAGTGACTAACCCTCTCTCTCTCTCCGGAGTGACTGACCCTCACTCCCCGGAGTGACTGACCCTCACTCTCTCCCCGGAGTGACTGACCCTCACTCTCTCCCCGGAGTGACTGACCCTCACTCTCTCCCCGGAGTGACTGACCCTCACTCTCTCTCCGGAGTGACTGACCCTCACTCTCTCCCCGGAGTGACTGACCCTCACTCTCTCCCCGGAGTGACTGACCCTCACTCTCTCTCCGGAGTGACTGACCCTGACTCTCTCTCCGGAGTGACTGACCCTCACTCTCTCTCCGGAGTGACTGACCCTCACTCTCTCCCCGGAGTGACTGAAACTCACTCTCTCTCCGGAGTGACTGACCCTCACTCTCTCTCCGGCCACACTGACCCTCACTCTCTCCCCGGAGTGACTGACCCTCACTCTCTCTCCGGAGTGACTGACCCTCACTCACTCCCCGGAGTGACTGACCCTCACTCTCTCCCCGGAGTGACTGACCCTCACTCTCTCTCCGGAGTGACTGACCCTCACTCTCTCCCCGGAGTGACTGACCCTCACTCTCTCCCCGGAGTGACTGACCCTCACTCTCTCTCCGGAGTGACTGACCCTCACTCTCTCCGGCCACACTGACCTTCACTCTCTCCCCGGAGTGACTGACCCTCACTCTCTCTCCGGAGTGACTGACCCTCACTCTCTCTCCGGAGTGACTGACCCTCACTCTCTCTCCGGAGTGACTGACCCTCACTCTCTCTCCGGAGTGACTGACCCTCACTCTCTCTCCGGAGTGACTGACCCTCACTCTCTCTCCGGCCACACTGACCCTCACTCTCTCTCCGGCCACACTGACCCTCACTCTCTCCCCGGAGTGACTGACCCTCACTCTCTCTCCAGCCACACTGACCCTCACTCTCTCCGCGGAGTGACTGACCCTCACTCACTCCCCGGAGTGACTGACCCTCACTCTCTCCCCGGAGTGACTGACCCTCACTCTCTCTCCGGAGTGACTGACCCTCACTCTCTCCCCGGAGTGACTGACCCTCACTCTCTCCCCGGAGTGACTGACCCTCACTCTCTCTCCGGCCACACTGACCTTCACTCTCTCCCCGGAGTGACTGACCCTCACTCTCTCTCCGGAGTGACTGACCCTCACTCTCTCTCCGGAGTGACTGACCCTCACTCTCTCTCCGGAGTGACTGACCCTCACTCTCTCTCCGGCCACACTGACCCTCACTCTCTCTCCGGCCACACTGACCCTCACTCTCTCCCCGGAGTGACTGACCCTCACTCTCTCTCCGGCCACACTGACCCTCACTCTCTCCGCGGAGTGACTGACCCTCACTCACTCCCCGGAGTGACTGACCCTCACTCTCTCCCCGGAGTGACTGACCCTCACTCTCTCTCCGGAGTGACTGACACTCACTCTCTCCCCGGAGTGACTGACCCTCACTCTCTCCCCGGAGTGACTGACCCTCACTCTCTCTCCGGAGTGACTGACCCTCACTCTCTCTCCGGCCACACTGACCTTCACTCTCACCCCGGAGTGACTGACCCTCACTCTCTCTCCGGAGTGACTGACCCTCACTCTCTCTCCGGAGTGACTGACCCTCACTCTCTCTCCGGAGTGACTGACCCTCACTCTCCCTCCGGCCACACTGACCTTCACTCTCTCCCCGGAGTGACTGACCCTCACTCTCTCTCCGGAGTGACTGACCCTCACTCTCTCCCCGGAGTGACTGACCCTCACTCTCTCCCCGGAGTGACTGACCCTCACTCTCTCCCCGGAGTGACTGACCCTCACTCTCTCTCCGGCCACACTGACCCTCACTCTCTCTCCGGAGTGACTGACCCTCACTCTCTCTCCGGAGTGACTGACCCTCACTCTCTCTCCTGAGTGACTGACCCACACTCTCTCTCCGGAGTGACTGACTCTCACTCTCTCCCCGGAGTGACTGACCCTCACTCTCTCCCCGGAGTGACTGACCCTCACTCTCTCTCCGGAGTGACTGACCCTCACTCTCTCTCCCCGGAGTGACTGACCCTCTCTCTCTCCCCGGAGTGACTGACCCTCACTCTCTCCCCGGAGTGACTGACCCTCACTCTCTCCCCGGAGTGACTGACCCTCACTCTCTCCCCGGAGTGACTGACCCTCTCTCTCTCCCCGGAGTGACTGACCCTCTCTCTCTCCCCGGAGTGACTGATCCTCTCTATCTCCCCGGAGTGACTGACCCTCTCTCTCTCCGGAGTGACTGACCCTCACTCTCTCTCCGGAGTGACTGACCCTCACTCTCTCCCCGGAGTGACTGACCCTCACTCTCTCTCCGGCGACACTGACCCTCACTCTCTCTCCGGAGTGACTGACCCTCACTCTCTCTCCGGAGTGACTGACCCTCACTCTCTCTCCGGAGTGACTGACCCTCACTCTCTCCCCGGAGTGACTGACCCTCACTCTCTCTCCGGCCACACTGACCCTCACTCTCTCTCCGGAGTGACTGACCCTCACTCTCTCTCCGGAGTGACTGACCCTCACTCTCTCTCCCCGGAGTGACTGACCCTCTCTCTCTCCCCGGAGTGACTGACCCTCTCTATCTCCCCGGAGTGACTGACCCTCACTCTCTCTCCGGAGTGACTGACCCTCTCTCTCTCTCCGGAGTGACTGACCCTCACTCTCTCTCCGGAGAGACTGACCCTCACTCTCTCCCCGGAGTGACTGACCCTCACTCTCTCTCCGGAGTGACTGACCCTCACTCTCTCCCCGGAGTGACTGACCCTCTCTCTCTCCCCGGAGTGACTGACCCTCACTCTCTCCCCGGAGTGACTGACCCTCACTCTCTCTCCGGAGAGACTGACCCTCACTCTCTCCCCGGAGTGACTGACCCTCACTCTCTCTCCGGAGTGACTGACCCTCTCTCTCTCCCCGGAGTGACTGACCCTCACTCTCTCCCCGGAGTGACTGACCCTCTCTCTCTCTCCGGAGTGACTGACCCTCTCTCTCTCCCCGGAGTGACTGACCCTCACTCTCTCCCCGGAGTGACTGACCCTCACTCTCTCTCCGGCCACACTGACCCTCTCTCTCTCTCCGGAGTGACTGACCCTCACTCTCTCTCCGGCCACACTGATCCTCACTCTCTCTCCGGCCACACTGACCCTCTCTCTACGGCCACACTGACCCTCACTCTCTCTCCGGAGTGACTGACCCTCACTCCCCGGAGTGACTGACCCTCACTCTCTCCCCGGAGTGACTGACCCTCACTCTCTCCCCGGAGTGACTGACCCTCACTCTCTCTCCGGAGTGACTGACCCTCACTCTCTCCCCGGAGTGACTGACCCTCACTCTCTCTCCGGAGTGACTGACCCTCACTCTCTCTCCGGCCACACTGACCCTCACTCTCTCTCCGGCCACACTGACCCTCTCTCTCCGGCCACACTGACCCTCACTCTCTCTCCGGAGTGACTTACCCTCAGTCCCCGGAGTGACTGACCCTCACTCTCTCCCCGGAGTGACTGACCCTCACTCTCTCCCCGGAGTGACTGACCCTCACTCTCTCTCCGGAGTGACTGACCCTCACTCTCTCCCCGGAGTGACTGACCCTCACTCTCTCCCCGGAGTGACTGACCCTCACTCTCTCCCCGGAGTGACTGACCCTCACTCTCTCTCCGGCCACACTGACCCTCACTCTCTCTCCGGAGTGACTGACCCTCACTCTCTCTCCGGAGTGACTAACCCTCTCTCTCTCTCCGGAGTGACTGACCCTCACTCGCTCCCCGGAGTGACTGACCCTCACTCTCTCTCCGGAGTGACTAACCCTCTCTCTCTCCCCGGAGTGACTGACCCTCACTCCCCGGAGTGACTGACCCTCACTCTCTCCCCGGAGTGACTGACCCTCACTCTCTCCCCGGAGTGACTGACCCTCACTCTCTCCCCGGAGTGACTGACCCTCACTCTCTCTCCGGAGTGACTGACCCTCACTCTCTCCCCGGAGTGACTGACCCTCACTCTCTCCCCGGAGTGACTGACCCTCACTCTCTCTCCGGAGTGACTGACCCTGACTCTCTCTCCGGAGTGACTGACCCTCACTCTCTCCGGAGTGACTGACCCTCACTCTCTCTCCGGAGAGACAGACCCTCACTCTCTCTCCGGAGTGACTGACCCTCTCTCTCTCTCCGGAGTGACTGACCCTCACTCTCTCTCCGGAGTGACTGACCCTCACTCTCTCCCCGGAGTGACTGACCCTCACTCTCTCCCCGGAGTGACTGACCCTCACTCTCTGTCCGGAGTGACTGACCCTCACTCTCTCCCCGGGGTGACTGACCCTCACTCTCTCTCCGGAGTGACTGACCCTCACTCTCTCTCCGGAGTGACTGACCCTCACTCTCTCTCCGGCCACACTGACCTTCACTCTCTCCCCGGAGTGACTGACCCCCACTCTCTCTCCGGAGTGACTGACCCTCACTCTCTCTCCGGAGTGACTGACCCTCACTCTCTCTCCGGAGTGACTGACCCTCACTCTCTCTCCGGCCACACTGACCCTCACTCTCTCTCCTGCCACACTGACCCTCACTCTCTCCCCGGAGTGACTGACCCTCACTCTCTCTCCGGCCACACTGACCCTCACTCTCTCCGCGGAGTGACTGACCCTCACTCTCTCCCCGGAGTGACTGACCCTCACTCTCTCCCCGGAGTGACTGACCCTCACTCTCTCCCCGGAGTGACTGACCCTCACTCTCTCTCCGGCCACACTGACCCTCACTCTCTCTCCGGAGTGACTGACCCTCACTCTCTCTCCGGAGTGACTGACCCTCACTCTCTCTCCTGAGTGACTGACCCTCACTCTCTCTCCGGAGTGACTGACTCTCACTCTCTCCCCGGAGTGACTGACCCTCACTCTCTCCCCGGAGTGACTGACCCTCACTCTCTCTCCGGAGTGACTGACCCTCACTCTCTCTCCCCGGAGTGACTGACCCTCTCTCTCTCCCCGGAGTGACTGACCCTCACTCTCTCCCCGGAGTGACTGACCCTCACTCTCTCCCCGGAGTGACTGACCCTCACTCTCTCCCCGGAGTGACTGACCCTCTCTCTCTCCCCGGAGTGACTGACCCTCACTCTCTCCCCGTAGTGACTGACCCTCTCTCTCTCCGGAGTGACTAACCCTCACTCTATCTCCGGAGTGACTGACCCTCACTCTCTCCCCGGAGTGACTGACCCTCTCTCTCTCCCCGGAGTGACTGACCCTCACTCTCTCCCCGGAGTGACTGACCCTCTCTCTCTCCGGAGTGACTGACCCTCACTCTCTCTCCCCGGAGTGACTGACCCTCACTCTCTCTCCGGAGTGACTGACCCTCACTCTCTCTCCGGAGTGACTGACCCTCACTCTCTCTCCGGAGTGACTGACCCTCACTCTCTCTCCGGAGTGACTGACCCTCACTCTCTCTCCCCGGAGTGACTGACCCTCTCTCTCTCCCCGGAGTGACTGACCCTCTCTATCTCCCCGGAGTGACTGACCCTCTCTCTCTCCGGAGTGACTGACCCTCACTCTCTCTCCGGAGTGACTGACCCTCACTCTCTCTCCGGAGTGACTGACCCTCACTCTCTCCCCGGAGTGACTGACCCTCACTCTCTCTCCGGCGACACTGACCCTCACTCTCTCTCCGGAGTGACTGACCCTCACTCTCTCTCCGGAGTGACTGACCCTCACTCTCTCTCCGGAGTGACTGACCCTCACTCTCTCCCCGGAGTGACTGACCCTCACTCTCTCTCCGGCCACACTGACCCTCACTCTCTCTCCGGCCACACTGACCCTCACTCTCTCTCCGGAGTGACTGACCCTCACTCTCTCTCCGGAGTGACTGACCCTCACTCTCTCTCCCCGGAGTGACTGACCCTCTCTCTCTCCCCGGAGTGACTGACCCTCTCTATCTCCCCGGAGTGACTGACCCTCACTCTCTCTCCGGAGTGACTGACCCTCTCTCTCTCTCCGGAGTGACTGACCCTCACTCTCTCTCCGGAGAGACTGACCCTCACTCTCTCCCCGGAGTGACTGACCCTCACTCTCTCTCCGGAGTGACTGACCCTCACTCTCTCCCCGGAGTGACTGACCCTCTCTCTCTCCCCGGAGTGACTGACCCTCACTCTCTCCCCGGAGTGACTGACCCTCACTCTCTCTCCGGAGAGACTGACCCTCACTCTCTCCCCGGAGTGACTGACCCTCACTCTCTCTCCGGAGTGACTGACCCTCTCTCTCTCCCCGGAGTGACTGACCCTCACTCTCTCCCCGGAGTGACTGACCCTTTCTCTCTCTCCGGAGTGACTGACCCTCTCTCTCTCCCCGGAGTGACTGACCCTCACTCTCTCCCCGGAGTGACTGACCCTCACTCTCTCTCCGGCCACACTGACCCTCTCTCTCTCTCCGGAGTGACTGACCCTCACTCTCTCTCCGGCCACACTGATCCTCACTCTCTCTCCGGCCACACTGACCCTCTCTCTACGGCCACACTGACCCTCACTCTCTCTCCGGAGTGACTGACCCTCACTCCCCGGAGTGACTGACCCTCACTCTCTCCCCGGAGTGACTGACCCTCACTCTCTCCCCGGAGTGACTGACCCTCACTCTCTCTCCCGAGTGACTGACCCTCACTCTCTCCCCGGAGTGACTGACCCTCACTCTCTCTCCGGAGTGACTGACCCTCACTCTCTCTCCGGCCACACTGACCCTCACTCTCTCTCCGGCCACACTGACCCTCTCTCTCCGGCCACACTGACCCTCACTCTCTCTCCGGAGTGACTTACCCTCAGTCCCCGGAGTGACTGACCCTCACTCTCTCCCCGGAGTGACTGACCCTCACTCTCTCCCCGGAGTGACTGACCCTCACTCTCTCTCCGGAGTGACTGACCCTCACTCTCTCCCCGGAGTGACTGACCCTCACTCTCTCCCCGGAGTGACTGACCCTCACTCTCTCTCCGGCCACACTGACCCTCACTCTCTCTCCGGAGTGACTGACCCTCACTCTCTCTCCGGAGTGACTAACCCTCTCTCTCTCTCCGGAGTGACTGACCCTCACTCGCTCCCCGGAGTGACTGACCCTCACTCTCTCTCCGGAGTGACTAACCCTCTCTCTCTCTCCGGAGTGACTGACCCTCACTCCCCGGAGTGACTGACCCTCACTCTCTCCCCGGAGTGACTGACCCTCACTCTCTCCCCGGAGTGACTGACCCTCACTCTCTCCCCGGAGTGACTGACCCTCACTCTCTCTCCGGAGTGACTGACCCTCACTCTCTCCCCGGAGTGACTGACCCTCACTCTCTCCCCGGAGTGACTGACCCTCACTCTCTCTCCGGAGTGACTGACCCTGACTCTCTCTCCGGAGTGACTGACCCTCACTCTCTCTCCGGAGTGACTGACCCTCACTCTCTCTCCGGAGAGACAGACCCTCACTCTCTCTCCGGAGTGACTGACCCTCTCTCTCTCTCCGGAGTGACTGACCCTCACTCTCTCTCCGGAGTGACTGACCCTCACTCTCTCCCCGGAGTGACTGACCCTCACTCTCTCCCCGGAGTGACTGACCCTCACTCTCTGTCCGGAGTGACTGACCCTCACTCTCTCCCCGGGGTGACTGACCCTCACTCTCTCTCCGGAGTGACTGACCCTCACTCTCTCTCCGGAGTGACTGACCCTCACTCTCTCTCCGGCCACACTGACCTTCACTCTCTCCCCGGAGTGACTGACCCCCACTCTCTCTCCGGAGTGACTGACCCTCACTCTCTCTCCGGAGTGACTGACCCTCACTCTCTCTCCGGAGTGACTGACCCTCACTCTCTCTCCGGCCACACTGACCCTCACTCTCTCTCCTGCCACACTGACCCTCACTCTCTCCCCGGAGTGACTGACCCTCACTCTCTCTCCGGCCACACTGACCCTCACTCTCTCCGCGGAGTGACTGACCCTCACTCACTCCCCGGAGTGACTGACCCTCACTCTCTCCCCGGAGTGACTGACCCTCACTCTCTCTCCGGAGTGACTGACCCTCACTCTCTCCCCGGAGTGACTGACCCTCACTCTCTCCCCGGAGTGACTGACCCTCACTCTCTCTCCGGAGTGACTGACCCTCACTCTCTCCCCGGAGTGACTGACCCTCACTCTCTCCCCGGAGTGACTGACCCTCACTCTCTCCCCGGAGTGACTGACCCTCACTCTCTCTCCGGCCACACTGACCCTCACTCTCTCTCCGGAGTGACTGACCCTCACTCTCTCTCCGGCCACACTGACCTTCACTCTCTCCCCGGAGTGACTGACCCTCACTCTCTCTCCGGAGTGACTGACCCTCACTCTCTCTCCTGAGTGACTGACCCTCACTCTCTCTCCTGAGTGACTGACCCTCACTCTCTCTCCGGAGTGACTGACTCTCACTCTCTCCCCGGAGTGACTGACCCTCACTCTCTCCCCGGAGTGACTGACCCTCACTCTCTCTCCGGAGTGACTGACCCTCACTCTCTCTCCCCGGAGTGCCTGACCCTCTCTCTCTCCCCGGAGTGACTGACCCTCACTCTCTCCCCGGAGTGACTGACCCTCACTCTCTCCCCGGAGTGACTGACCCTCACTCTCTCCCCGGAGTGACTGACCCTCTCTCTCTCCCCGGAGTGACTGACCCTCACTCTCTCCCCGTAGTGACTGACCCTCTCTCTCTCCGGAGTGACTGACCCTCACTCTCTCTCCGGAGTGACTGACCCTCACTCTCTCCCCGGAGTGACTGACCCTCTCTCTCTCCCCGGAGTGACTGACCCTCACTCTCTCCCCGGAGTGACTGACCCTCTCTCTCTCCGGAGTGACTGACCCTCACTCTCTCTCCGGAGTGACTGACCCTCACTCTCTCTCCCCGGAGTGACTGACCCTCACTCTCTCTCCGGAGTGACTGACCCTCACTCTCTCTCCGGAGTGACTGACCCTCACACTCTCTCCGGAGTGACTGACCCTCACTCTCTCTCCCCGGAGTGACTGACCCTCTCTCTCTCCCCGGAGTGACTGACCCTCTCTATCTCCCCGGAGTGACTGACCCTCTCTCTCTCCGGAGTGACTGACCCTCACTCTCTCTCCGGAGTGACTGACCCTCACTCTCTCCCCGGAGTGACTGACCCTCACTCTCTCTCCGGCGACACTGACCCTCACTCTCTCTCCGGAGTGACTGACCCTCACTCTCTCTCCGGAGTGACTGACCCTCACTCTCTCTCCGGAGTGACTGACCCACACTCTCTCCCCGGAGTGACTGACCCTCACTCTCTCTCCGGCCACACTGACCCTCACTCTCTCTCCGGAGTGACTGACCCTCACTCTCTCTCCGGAGTGACTGACCCTCACTCTCTCTCCCCGGAGTGACTGACCCTCTCTCTCTCCCCGGAGTGACTGACCCTCTCTATCTCCCCGGAGTGACTGACCCTCACTCTCTCTCCGGAGTGACTGACCCTCTCTCTCTCTCCGGAGTGACTGACCCTCACTCTCTCTCCGGAGAGACTGACCCTCACTCTCTCCCCGGAGTGACTGACCCTCACTCTCTCTCCGGAGTGACTGACCCTCACTCTCTCCCCGGAGTGACTGACCCTCTCTCTCTCCCCGGAGTGACTGACCCTCACTCTCTCCCCGGAGTGACTGACCCTCACTCTCTCTCCGGAGAGACTGACCCTCACTCTCTCCCCGGAGTGACTGACCCTCACTCTCTCTCCGGAGTGACTGACCCTCTCTCTCTCCCCGGAGTGACTGACCCTCACTCTCTCCCCGGAGTGACTGACCCTCTCTCTCTCTCCGGAGTGACTGACCCTCTCTCTCTCCCCGGAGTGACTGACCCTCTCTCTCTCCGGAGTGACTGACCCTCACTCTCTCTCCGGAGTGACTGACCCTCTCTCTCTCCCCGGAGTGACTGACTCACTCTCTCTCCGGAGTGACTGACCCTCACTCTCTCCCCGGAGTGACTGACCCTCACTCTCTCTCCGGAGTGACTGACCCTCACTCTCTCTCCGGAGTGACTGACCCTCACTCTCTCCCCGGAGTGACTGACCCTCACTCTCTCTCCGGAGTGACTGACCCTCACTCTCTCCGGAGTGACTGACCCTCACTCTCTCCCCGGAGTGACTGACCCTCACTCTCTCTCCGGAGTGACTGACCCTCTCTCTCTCCGGAGTGACTGACCCTCACTCTCTCTCCGGAGTGACTGACCCTCTCTCTCTCCCCGGAGTGACTGACCCTCTCTCTCTCCGGAGTGACTGACCCTCACTCTCTCTCCGGAGTGACTGACCCTCTCTCTCTCCCCGGAGTGACTGACTCACTCTCTCTCCGGAGTGACTGACCCTCACTCTCTCCCCGGAGTGACTGACCCTCACTCTCTCTGCGGAGTGACTGACCCTCACTCTCTCTCCGGAGTGACTGACCCTCACTCTCTCCCCGGAGTGACTGACCCTCACTCTCTCTCCGGAGTGACTGACCCTCACTCTCTCCGGAGTGACTGACCCTCACTCTCTCCCCGGAGTGACTGACCCTCACTCTCTCTCCGGAGTGACTGACCCTCTCTCTCTCCGGAGTGACTGACCCTCACTCTCTGTCCGGAGTGACTGACCCTCACTCCCCGGAGTGACTGACCCTCACTCTCTCCCCGGAGTGACTGACCCTCACTCTCTCTCCGGAGTGACTGACCCTCACTCTCTCCCCGGAGAGACTGACCCTCACTCTCTCTCCGGCCACACTGACCCTCTCTCTCTCTCCGGAGTGACTGACCCTCACTCTCTCTCCGGCCACACTGACCCTCTCTCTCCGGCCACACTGACCCTCACTCTCTCTCCGGAGTGACTGACCCTCACTCCCCGGAGTGACTGACCCTCACTCTCTCCCCGGAGTGACTGACCCTCACTCTCTCCCCGGAGTGACTGACCCTCACTCTCTCTCCGGAGTGACTGACCCTCACTCTCTCCCCGGAGTGACTGACCCTCACTCTCTCTCCGGAGTGACTGACCCTCACTCTCTCTCCGGCCACACTGACCCTCACTCTCTCTCCGGCCACACTGACCCTCTCTCTCCGGCCACACTGACCCTCACTCTCTCTCCGGAGTGACTGACCCTCACTCCCCGGAGTGACTGACCCTCACTCTCTCCCCGGAGTGACTGACCCTCACTCTCTCCCCGGAGTGACTGACCCTCACTCTCTCTCCGGAGTGACTGACCCTCACTCTCTCCCCGGAGTGACTGACCCTCACTCTCTCCCCGGAGTGACTGACCCTCACTCTCTCGCCGGCCACACTGACCCTCACTCTCTCTCCGGAGTGACTGACCCTCACTCTCTCTCCGGAGTGACTAACCCTCTCTCTCTCTCCGGAGTGACTGACCCTCACTCTCTCCCCGGAGTGACTGACCCTCACTCTCTCTCCGGAGTGACTAACCCTCTCTCTCTCTCCGGAGTGACTGACCCTCACTCCCCGGAGTGACTGACCCTCACTCTCTCCCCGGAGTGACTGACCCTCACTCTCTCCCCGGAGTGACTGACCCTCACTCTCTCCCCGGAGTGACTGACCCTCACTCTCTCTCCGGAGTGACTGACCCTCACTCTCTCTCCGGAGTGACTGACCCTGACTCTCTCCCCGGAGTGACTGACCCTCACTCTCTCTCCGGAGTGACTGACCCTCACTCTCTCTCCGGAGAGACAGACCCTCACTCTCTCCGGAGTGACTGACCCTCTCTCTCTCTCCGGAGTGACTGACCCTCACTCTCTCCCCGGAGTGACTGACCCTCACTCTCTCCCCGGAGTGACTGACCCTCACTCTCTCCCCGGAGTGACTGACCCTCACTCTCTGTCCGGAGTGACTGACCCTCACTCTCTCCCCGGAGTGACTGACCCTCACTCTCTCCCCGGAGTGACTGACCCTCACTCACTCCCCGGAGTGACTGACCCTCACTCTCTCCCCGGAGTGACTGACCCTCACTCTCCGGAGTGACTGACCCTCTCTCTCTCCCCGGAGTGACTGACCCTCACTCTCTCCCCGGAGTGACTGACCCTCACTCTCTCTCCGGAGTGACTGACCCTCACTCTCTCTCCGGAGTGACTGACCCTCACTCTCTCTCCGGAGTGACTGACCCTCACTCTCTCTCCGAAGTGACTGACCCTCACTCTCTCTCCGGAGTGACTGACCCTCACTCTCTCCCCGGAGTGACTGACCCTCACTCTCTCTCCGGAGTGACTGACCCTCACTCTCTCCCCGGAGTGACTGACCCTCACTCTCTCCCCGGAGTGACTGACCCTCACTCTCTCTCCGGAGTGACTGACACTCACTCTCTCCCCGGAGTGACTGACCCTCACTCTCTCTCCGGAGTGACTGATCCTCACTCTCTGTCCGGAGTGACTGACCCTCACTCTCTCTCCGGCCACACTGACCCTCACTCTCTCCCCGGAGTGACTGACCCTCACTCTCTCTCCGGAGTGACTGACCCTCACTCTCTCCCCGGAGTGACTGACCCTCACTCTCTCCCCGGAGTGACTGACCCTCACTCCCCGGAGTGACTGACCCTCACTCTCTGTCCGGAGTGACTGACCCTCACTCTCTCTCCGGAGTGACTGACCCTCACTCTCTCCCCGGAGTGACTGACCCTCACTCTCTCCCCGGAGTGACTGACCCTCACTCTCTCTCCGGCCATACTGACCCTCACTCTCTCTCCGGCCACACTGACCCTCACTCTCTCCCCGGAGTGACTGACCCTCACTCTCTCTCCGGAGTGACTAACCCTCACTCTCTCTCCGGAGTGACTGACCCTCACTCTCTCCCCGGAGTGACTGACCCTCACTCCCCGGAGTGACTGACCCTCTCTCTCTCCCCGGAGTGACTAACCCTCACTCTCTCTCCGGCCACACTGACCCTCACTCACTCCCCGGAGTGACTGACCCTCACTCTCTCCCCGGAGTGACTGACCCTCACTCTCTCCCCGGAGTGACTGACCCTCACTCTCTCTCCGGCCACACTGACCCTCACTCTCTCTCCGGAGTGACTGACCCTCACTCTCTCCCCGGAGTGACTGACCCTCACTCTCTGTCCGGAGTGACTGACCCTCACTCCCCGGAGTGACTGACCCTCACCCCTCTGTCCGGAGTGACTGACCCTCACTCTCTCTCCGGAGTGACTGACCCTCACTCTCTCCCCGGAGTGACTGACCCTCACTCTCTCCCCGGAGTGACTGACCCTCACTCTCTCCCCGGAGTGACTGACCCTCACTCTCTCTCCGGAGTGACTGACCCTCACTCTCTCTCCGGAGTGACTGACCCTCACTCTCTCCCCAGAGTGACTGACCCTCACTCTCTCCCCGGAGTGACTGACCCTCACTCTCTCCCCAGAGTGACTGACCCTCACTCTCTCCCCGGAGTGACTGACCCTCACTCTCTCTCCGGAGTGACTGACCCTCACTCTCTCTCCGGAGTGACTGACCCTCACTCTCTCTCCGGAGTGACTGACCCTCACTCTCTCTCCGGAATGACTGACCCTCACTCTCTCCCCGGAGTGACTGACCCTCACTCTCTCCCCGGAGTGACTGACCCTCACTCTCTCCCCGGAGTGACTGACCCTCACTCTCTCCCCGGAGTGACTGACCCTCACTCTCTCCCCAGAGTGACTGACCCTCACTCTCTCTCCGGAGTGACTGATCCTCACTCTCTCTCCGGCCACACTGACCCTCACTCTCTCTCCGGAGAGACTGACCATCACTCTCTCCCCGGAGTGACTGACCCTCACTCTCTCTCCGGAGTGACTGATCCTCACTCTCTCTCCGGCCACACTGACCCTCACTCTCTCTCCGGAGAGACTGACCATCACTCTCTCTCCGGAGTGACTGACCCTCACTCTCTCCCCGGAGTGACTGACCCTCTCTCTCTCCCCGGAGTGACTGACCCTCACTCTCTCTCCCCGGAGTGACTGACCCTCACTCTCTCCCCGGAGTGACTGACCCTCACTGTCTCCCCGGAGTGACTGACCCTCACTCTCTCTCCGGAGTGACTGACCCTCTCTCTCTCCCCGGAGTGACTGACCCTCACTCTCTCTCCGGAGTGACTGACCCTCTCTCTCTCTCCGGAGTGACTGACCCTCACTCTCTCTCCCCGGAGTGACTGACCCTCTCTCTCTCCCCGGAGTGACGGACCCTCACTCTCTGTCCGGAGTGACTGACCCTCTCTCTCTCCCCGGAGTGACTGACCCTCTCTCTCTCCCCGGAGTGACTGACCCTCACTCTCCGGAGTGACTGACCCTCTCTCTCTCCCCAGAGTGACGGACCCTCACTCTCTCTCCGGAGTGACTGACCCTCACTCTCTCCCCGGAGTGACTGACCCTCTCTCTCTCCCGGAGTGACGGACCCTCACTCTCTCCCCGGAGTGACTGACCCTCACTCTCTCCCCGGAGTGACTGACCCTCACTCTCTCCCCGGAGTGACTGACCCTCTCTCTCTCCCCGGAGTGACGGACCCTCACTCTCTGTCCGGAGTGACTGACCCTCACTCTCTCTCCGGAGTGACTGACCCTCACTCTCTCTCCGGAGTGACTGACCCTCACTCTCTCTCCGGAGTGACTGACCCTCTCTCTCTCCCCGGAGTGACTGACCCTCACTCTCTCTCCGGAGTGACTGACCCTCACTCTCTCTCCCCGGAGTGACTGACCCTCTCTCTCTCCCCGGAGTGACTGACCCTCTCTCTCTCCCCGGAGTGACGGACCCTCTCTCTCTCCCCGGAGTGACTGACCCTCACTCTCTCTCCGGAGTGACTGACCCTCACTCTCTCTCTCCGGAGTGACTGACCCTCACTCTCTCTCCCCGGAGTGACTGACCCTCTCTCTCTCCCCGGAGTGACGGACCCTCACTCTCTGTCCGGAGTGACTGACCCTCACTCTCTCCCCAGAGTGACTGACCCTCACTCTCTGTCCGGAGTGACTGACCCTCACTCTCTCCCCGGAGTGACTGACCCTCTCTCTCTCCCCGGAGTGACTGACCCTCTCTCTCTCTCCGGAGTGACTGACCCTCACTCTCTCTCCGGAGTGACTGACCCTCACTCTCTCTCCGGAGTGACTGACCCTCACTCTCTCCCCGGAGTGACTGACCCTCACTCTCTCGCCGGAGTGACTGACCCTCTCTCTCTCCCCGGAGTGACTGACCCTCTCTCTCTCTCCGGAGTGACTGACCCTCACTCTCTCTCCCCGGAGTGACTGACCCTCTCTCTCTCTCCGGAGTGACTGACCCTCACTCTCTCCCCGGAGTGACTGACCCTCACTCTCTCTCCGGAGTGACTGACCCTCTCTCTCTCCCCGGAGTGACTGGCCCTCTCTCTCTCCCCGGAGTGACTGACCCTCACTCTCTCTCCGGAGTGACTGACCCTCTCTCTCTCCCCGGAGTGACTGGCCCTCTCTCTCTCCCCGGAGTGACTGACCCTCACTCTCTCTCCGTAGTGACTGACCCTCACTCTCTCCCCGGAGTGACTGGCCCTCTCTCTCTCCCCGGAGTGACTGACCCTCACTCTCTCTCCGGAGTGACTGATCCTCACTCTCTCCCCGGAGTGACTGACCCTCACTCTCTCTCCCCGGAGTGACTGACCCTCACTCTCTCCCCGGAGTGACGGACCCTCACTCTCTGTCCGGAGTGACTGACCCTCACTCCCCGGAGTGACTGACCCTCGCTCTCTCTCTCCGGAGTGACTGACCCTCACTCTCTCTCTCCGGAGTGACTGACCCTCACTCTCTCTCCCCGGAGTGACTGACCCTCTCTCTCTCCCCGGAGTGACGGACCCTCACTCTCTGTCCGGAGTGACTGACCCTCACTCTCTGTCCGGAGTGACTGACCCTCACTCTCTCCCCGGAGTGACTGACCCTCTCTCTCTCCCCGGTGTGACTGACCCTCTCTCTCTCTCCGGAGTGACTGACCCTCACTCTCTCTCCGGAGTGACTGACCCTCACTCTCTCTCCGGAGTGACTGACCCTCACTCTCTCCCCGGAGTGACTGACCCTCTCTCTCTCCCCGGAGTGACTGACCCTCTCTCTCTCCCCGGAGTGACTGACCCTCTCTCTCTCTCCGGAGTGACTGACCCTCACTCTCTCTCCCCGGAGTGACTGACCCTCTCTCTCTCTCCGGAGTGACTGACCCTCACTCTCTCCCCGGAGTGACTGACCCTCACTCTCTCTCCGGAGTGACTGACCCTCACTCTCTCTCCCCGGAGTGACTGACCCTCACACTCTCCCCGGAGTGACTGACCCTCACTCTCTCTCCGGAGTGACTGACCCTCACTCTCTCTCCGGAGTGACTGACCCTCACTCTCTCTCCCCGGAGTGACTGACCCTCTCTCTCTCCCCGGAGTGACTGACCCTCACTCTCTCTCCGGAGTGACTGATCCTCACTCTCTCCCCGGAGTGACTGACCCTCACTCTCTCTCCGTAGTGACTGACCCTCTCTCTCTCTCCGGAGTGACTGACCCTCACTCTCTCTCCGGAGTGACTGACCCTCACTCTCTCTCCGGAGTGACTGACCCTCACTCTCTCCCCGGAGTGACTGACCCTCACTCTCTCCCCGGAGTGACTGACCCTCTC
This sequence comes from Scyliorhinus torazame, assembly GCF_047496885.1. Classification (NCBI taxonomy): domain Eukaryota; kingdom Metazoa; phylum Chordata; class Chondrichthyes; order Carcharhiniformes; family Scyliorhinidae; genus Scyliorhinus; species Scyliorhinus torazame. Next base: position 228,712,953 of record NC_092720.1, read on the forward strand.
TCTCTCCCCGGAGTGACTGACCCTCTCTCTCTCTCCGGAGTGACTGACCCTCACTCTCTCTCCCCGGAGTGACTGACCCTCTCTCTCTCTCCGGAGTGACTGACCCTCACTCTCTCCCCGGAGTGACTGACCCTCACTCTCTCTCCGGAGTGACTGACCCTCACTCTCTCTCCCCGGAGTGACTGACCCTCACACTCTCCCCGGAGTGACTGACCCTCACTCTCTCTCCGGAGTGACTGACCCTCACTCTCTCTCCGGAGTGACTGACCCTCACTCTCTCTCCGGAGTGACTGACCCTCACTCTCTCCCCGGAGTGACTGACCCTCACTCTCTCCCCGGAGTGACTGACCCTCACTCCCCGGAGTGACTGACCCTCACTCTCTCCCCGGAGTGACGGACCCTCACTCACTCCCCGGAGTGACTGACCCTCACTCTCTCCCCGGAGTGACTGACCCTCACTCTCTCTCCGGAGTGACTGACCCTCTCTCTCTCCCCGGAGTGACTGACCCTCACTCTCTCCCCGGAGTGACTGACCCTCACTCTCTCCCCGGAGTGACTGACCCTCACTCTCTCCCCGGAGTGACTGACCCTCTCTCTCTCCGGAGTGACTGACCCTCACTCTCTCTCCGGAGTGACTGACCCTCACTCTCTCTCCGGAGTGACTGACCCTCACTCCCCGGAGTGACTGACCCTCACTCCCCGGAGTGACTGACCCTCTCTCTCTCTCCGGAGTGACTGACCCTCTCTCTCTCTCCGGAGTGACTGACCCTCACTCTCTCCCCGGAGTGACTGACCCTCACTCTCTCTCTCCGGAGTGACTGACCCTCACTCTCTCCCCGGAGTGACTGACCCTCACTCTCTCCCCGGAGTGACTGACCCTCACTCCCCGGAGTGACTGACCCTCACTCTCTCTCCGGAGTGACTGACCCTAACTCTCTCTCCGGAGTGACTGACCCTCACTCTCTCTCCGGAGTGACTGACCCTCACTCTCTCTCCGGAGTGACTGACCCTCACTCTCTCTCCGGAGTGACTGACCCTCACTCTCTCTCCGGAGTGACTGACCCTCACTCTCTCCCCGGAGTGACTGACCCTCACTCTCTCCCCGGAGTGACTGACCCTCACTCTCTCTCCGGCCACACTGACCCTCACTCTCTCTCCGGAGTGACTGACCCTCACTCTCTCCCCGGAGTGACTGACCCTCACTCTCTCCCCGGAGTGACTGACCCTCACTCTCTCTCCGGCCACACTGACCCTCACTCTCTCCCCGGAGTGACTGACCCTCACTCTCTCTCCGGCCACACTGACCCTCACTCTCTCCCCGGAGTGACTGACCCTCACTCTCTCTCCGGCCACACTGACCCTCACTCTCTGTCCGGAGTGACTGACCCTCACTCTCTCTCCGGAGTGACTGACCCTCACTCTCTCCCCGGAGTGACTGACCCTCACTCTCTCCCCGGAGTGACTGACCCTCACTCTCTCCCCGGAGTGACTGACCCTCACTCTCTCTCCGGCCACACTGACCCTCACTCTCTCCCCGGAGTGACTGACCCTCACTCTCTCTCCGGCCACACTGACCCTCACTCTCTCCCCGGAGTGACTGACCCTCACTCTCTCTCCGGAGTGACTGACCCTCACTCTCTCCCCGGAGTGACTGACCCTCACTCTCTCTCCGGAGTGACTGACCCTCACTCTCTCTCCGGAGTGACTGACCCTCACTCTCTCCCCGGAGTGACTGACCCTCACTCTCTCTCCGGAGTGACTGACCCTCACTCTCTCTCCGGAGTGACTGACCCTCACTCTCTCCCCGGAGTGACTGACCTTCACTCTCTCCCCGGAGTGACTGACCCTCACTCTCTCTCCGGACTGACTGACCCTCACTCTCTCTCCGGAGTGACTGATCCTCACTCTCTCTCCGGAGTGACTGACCCTCACTCTCTCTCCGGAGTGACTGACCCTCACTCTCTCTCCGGAGTGACTGACCCTCACTCTCTCCCCGGAGTGACTGACCCTCACTCTCTCTCCGGAGTGACTGACCCTCACTCTCTCTCCGGAGTGACTGACCCTCACTCTCTCTCCGGAGTGACTGACCCTCACTCTCTCTCCGGAGTGACTGACCCTCACTCTCTCCCCGGAGTGACTGACCTTCACTCTCTCCCCGGAGTGACTGACCCTCACTCTCTCTCCGGAGTGACTGACCCTCACTCTCTCTCCGGCCACACTGACCCTCACTCTCTCTCCGGAGTGACTGACCCTCACTCTCTCCCCGGAGTGACTGACCCTCACTCTCTCTCCGGAGTGACTGACCCTCACTCTCTCTCCGGAGTGACTGACCCTCACTCTCTCTCCGGAGTGACTGACCCTCACTCTCTCTCCGGAGTGACTGACCCTCACTCTCTGTCCGGAGTGACTGACCCTCACTCTCTCTCCGGAGTGACTGACCCTCACTCTCTCCCCGGAGTGACTGACCTTCACTCTCTCCCCGGAGTGACTGACCCTCACTCTCTCTCCGGAGTGACTGACCCTCACTCTCTCCCCGGAGTGACTGACCCTCACTCTCTCTCCGGAGTGACTGACCCTCACTCTCTCTCCGGAGTGACTGACCCTCACTCTCTCTCCGGAGTGACTGACCCTCACTCTCTCTCCGGAGTGACTGACCCTCACTCTCTCCCCGGAGTGACTGACCCTCACTCTCTCTCCGGAGTGACTGACCCTCACTCTCTCTCCGGCCACACTGACCCTCACTCTCTCTCCGGCCACACTGACCCTCTCTCTCTCCCCGGAGTGACTGACCCTCACTCTCTCCCCGGAGTGACTGACCCTCACTCTCTCTCCGGAGTGACTGACCCTCACTCTCTCTCCGGAGTGACTGACCCTCACTCTCTCCCCGGAGTGACTGACCTTCACTCTCTCCCCGGAGTGACTGACCCTCACTCTCTCTCCGGAGTGACTGACCCTCACTCTCTCCCCGGAGTGACTGACCCTCACTCTCTCTCCGGAGTGACTGACCCTCACTCTCTCTCCGGAGTGACTGACCCTCACTCTCTCTCCGGAGTGACTGACCCTCACTCTCTCCCCGGAGTGACTGACCCTCACTCTCTCCCCGGAGAGACTGACCCTCACTCTCTCTCCGGAGTGACTGACCCTCACTCTCTCTCCGGAGTGACTGACCCTCACTCTCTCTCCGGAGTGACTGACCCTCACTCCCCGGAGTGACTGACCCTCACTCTCTCCCCGGAGTGACTGACCCTCACTCTCTCTCCGGAGTGACTGACCCTCACTCTCTCTCCGGCCACACTGACCCTCTCTCTCTCCGGACTGACTGACCATCACTCTCTCTCCGGCCACACTGATCCTCACTCTCTCCCCGGAGTGACTGACCCTCACTCTCTCTCCGGAGTGACTGACCCTCACTCTCTCCCCGGAGTGACTGACCCTCACTCTCTCTCCGGAGTGACTGACCCTCACTCTCTCTCTCGCCGGAGTGACTGACCCTCACTCTCTCCCCGGAGTGACTGACCCTCACTCTCTCCCCGGAGTGACTGACCCTCACTCTCTCCCTGGAGTGACTGACCCTCACTCTCTCTCCGGAGTGACTGACCCTCACTCTCTCCCCGGAGTGACTGACCCTCACTCTCTCTCCGGAGTGACTGACCCTCACTCTCTCCCCGGAGTGACTGACCCTCACTCTCTCTCCGGAGTGACTGACCCTCACTCTCTCCCCGGAGTGACTGACCCTCTCTCTCTCCCCGGAGTGACTGACCCTCACTCTCTCTCCGGAGTGACTGACCCTCACTCTCTCCCCGGAGTGACTGACCCTCACTCTCTCCGGAGTGACTGACCCTCACTCTCTCCCCGGAGTGACTGACCCTCACTCTCTCCGGAGTGACTGACCCTCACTCTCTCTCCGGAGTGACTGACCCTCACTCTCTCTCCGGAGTGACTGACCCTCACTCTCTCCCCGGAGTGACTGACCCTCACTCTCTCCCCGGAGTGACTGACCCTCACTCTCTCCCCGGAGTGACTGACCCTCACTCTCTCCCCGGAGTGACTGACCCTCACTCTCTCTCCGGCCACACTGACCTTCACTCTCTCCCCGGAGTGACTGACCCTCTCTCTCTCTCCGGAGTGACTGACCCTCACTCTCTCTCCGGCCACACTGACCCTCACTCTCTCTCCGGAGTGACTGACCCTCACTCTCTCCCCGGAGTGACTGACCCTCACTCTCTCCCCGGAGTGACTGACCCTCACTCTCTCCCCGGAGTGACTGACCCTCACTCTCTCTCCGGAGTGACTGACCCTCACTCTCTCTCCGGAGTGACTGACCCTCACTCTCTCTCCGGAGTGACTGACCCTCACTCTCTCCCCGGAGTGACTGACCCTCACACTCTCCCCGGAGTGACTGACCCTCACACTCTCTCCGGAGTGACTGACCCTCACTCTCTCTCCGGCCACACTGACCCTCACTCTCTCCCCGGAGTGACTGACCCTCTCTCTCTCTCCGGAGTGACTGACCCTCACACTCTCTCCGGAGTGACTGACCCTCACTTTCCTCCGGAGTGACTGACCCTCACTTTTCTCCGGAGTGACTGACCCTCACTCTCTCTCCGGAGTGACTGACCCTCACTCTCTCTCCGGAGTGACTGACCCTCACTCTCTCTCCGGCCACACTGACCCTCTCTGTCTCCCCGGAGTGACTGACCCTCACTCTCTCCGGAGTGACTGACCCTCACTCTCTCCCCGGAGTGACTGACCCTCACTCTCTCCGGAGTGACTGACCCTCACTCTCTCTCCGGAGTGACTGACCCTCACTCTCTCTCCGGAGTGACTGACCCTCACTCTCTCCCCGGAGTGACTGACCCTCACTCTCTCCCCGGAGTGACTGACCCTCACTCTCTCCCCGGAGTGACTGACCCTCACTCTCTCCCCGGAGTGACTGACCCTCACTCTCTCCCCGGAGTGACTGACCCTCACTCTCTCTCCGGCCACACTGACCTTCACTCTCTCCCCGGAGTGACTGACCCTCTCTCTCTCTCCGGAGTGACTGACCCTCACTCTCTCTCCGGCCACACTGACCCTCACTCTCTCTCCGGAGTGACTGACCCTCACTCTCTCCCCGGAGTGACTGACCCTCACTCTCTCCCCGGAGTGACTGACCCTCACTCTCTCTCCGGAGTGACTGACCCTCACTCTCTCTCCGGAGTGACTGACCCTCACTCTCTCTCCGGAGTGACTGACCCTCACTCTCTCCCCGGAGTGACTGACCCTCACACTCTCCCCGGAGTGACTGACCCTCACACTCTCTCCGGAGTGACTGACCCTCACACTCTCTCCGGAGTGACTGACCCTCACTCTCTCTCCGGAGTGACTGACCCTCACACTCTCTCCGGAGTGACTGACCCTCACTCTCTCTCCGGCCACACTGACCCTCACTCTCTCCCCGGAGTGACTGACCCTCTCTCTCTCCCCGGAGTGACTGACCCTCTCTCTCTCTCCGGAGTGACTGACCCTCACTCTCTCTCCGGCCACACTGACCCTCACTCTCTCCCCGGAGTGACTGACCCTCTCTCTCTCTCCGGAGTGACTGACCCTCACTCTCTCTCCGGCCACACTGACCCTCACTCTCTCCCCGAAGTGACTGACCCTCTCTCTCTCCCCGGAGTGACTGACCCTCACTCTCTCTCCGGAGTGACTGACCCTCACTCTCTCTCCGGCCACACTGACCCTCACTCTCTCCCCGGAGTGACTGACCCTCTCTCTCTCTCCGGAGTGACTGACCCTCACTCTCTCTCCGGCCACACTGACCCTCACTCTCTCCCCGGAGTGACTGACCCTCTCTCTCTCCCCGGAGTGACTGACCCTCACTCTCTCTCCGGAGTGACTGACCCTCACTCTCTCTCCGGCCACACTGACCCTCACTCTCTCCCCGGAGTGACTGACCCTCTCTCTCTCTCCGGAGTGACTGACCCTCACTCTCTCTCCGGAGTGACTGACCCTCACTCTCTCTCCGGCCACATTGACCCTCACTCTCTCCCCTGAGTGACTGACCCTCTCTCTCTCTCCGGCCACACTGACCCTCACTCTCTCTCCGGCCACACTGACCCTCACTCTCTCTCCGGAGTGACTGACCCTCACTCTCTCCCCGGAGTGACTGACCCTCACTCTCTCTCCGGAGTGACTGACCCTCACTCTCTCTCCGGAGTGACTGACCCTCACTCTCTCTCCGGAGTGACTGACCCTCACTCTCTCTCCGGAGTGACTGACCCTCACTCTCTCTCCGGAGTGACTGACCCTCACTCTCTCTCCGGCCACACTGACCCTCACTCTCTCCCCGGAGTGACTGACCCTCACTCTCTCTCCGGAGTGACTGACCCTCACTCTCTCTCCGGCCACACTGACCCTCACTCTCTCTCCGGAGTGACTGACCCTCACTCTCTCTCCGGCCACACTGACCCTCACTCTCTCTCCGGAGTGACTGACCCTCACTCTCTCTCCGGAGTGACTGACCCTCACTCTCTCTCTCCGGAGTGACTGACCCTCACTCTCTCTCCGGAGTGACTGACCCTCACTCTCTCTCCCCGGAGTGACTGACCCTCACTCTCTCCCCGGAGTGACTGACCCTCACTCTCTCTCTCCGGAGTGACTGTCCCTCACTCTCTCTCCGGAGTGACTGACCCTCACTCTCTCTCCGGAGTGACTGACCCTCACTCTCTCTCCGGAGTGACTGACCCTCACTCTCTCTCCCCGGAGTGACTGACCCTCACTCTCTCCCCGGAGTGACTGACCCTCACTCTCTCTCCGGAGTGACTGACCCTCACTCTCTCTCCGGAGTGACTGACCCTCACTCTCTCTCCGGAGTGACTGACCCTCACTCTCTCTCCCCGGAGTGACTGACCCTCACTCACTCTCCGGAGTGACTGACCCTCACTCACTCTCCGGCCACACTGACCCTCACTCTCTCCCCGGAGTGACTGACCCTCACTCTCTCTCCGGAGTGACTGACCCTCACTCTCTCCCCGGAGTGACTGACCCTCACTCTCTCTCCGGAGTGACTGACCCTCACTCTCTCCCCGGAGTGACTGACCCTCACTCTCTCCCCGGAGTGACTGACCCTCACTCTCTCTCCGGAGTGACTGTCCCTCACTCTCTCTCCGGAGTGACTGACCCTCACTCTCTCTCCGGAGTGACTGACCCTCACTCACTCTCCGGAGTGACTGACCCTCACTCTCTCTCCGGAGTGACTGTCCCTCACTCTCTCCCCGGAGTGACTGACCCTCACTCTCTCTCCGGAGTGACTGTCCCTCACTCTCTCTCCGGAGTGACTGACCCTCACTCTCTCCCCGGAGTGACTGACCCTCACTCACTCTCCGGAGTGACTGACCCTCACTCACTCTCCGGCCACACTGACCCTCACTCTCTCTCCGGCCACACTGACCCTCACTCTCTCCCCGGAGTGACTGACCCTCTCTCTCTCTCCGGAGTGACTGACCCTCACTCTCTCTCCGGAGTGACTGACCCTCACTCTCTCTCCGGCCACACTGACCCTCACTCTCTCCCCGGAGTGACTGACCCTCTCTCTCTCTCCGGCCACACTGACCCTCACTCTCTCTCCGGCCACACTGACCCTCACTCTCTCTCCGGAGTGACTGACCCTCACTCTCTCCCCGGAGTGACTGACCCTCACTCTCTCTCCGGAGTGACTGACCCTCACTCTCTCTCCGGAGTGACTGACCCTCACTCTCTCTCCGGAGTGACTGACCCTCACTCTCTCTCCGGAGTGACTGACCCTCACTCTCTCTCCGGAGTGACTGACCCTCACTCTCTCTCCGGCCACACTGACCCTCACTCTCTCCCCGGAGTGACTGACCCTCACTCTCTCTCCGGAGTGACTGACCCTCACTCTCTCTCCGGCCACACTGACCCTCACTCTCTCTCCGGAGTGACTGACCCTCACTCTCTCTCCGGCCACACTGACCCTCACTCTCTCTCCGGAGTGACTGACCCTCACTCTCTCTCCGGAGTGACTGACCCTCACTCTCTCTCTCCGGAGTGACTGACCCTCACTCTCTCTCCGGAGTGACTGACCCTCACTCTCTCTCCCCGGAGTGACTGACCCTCACTCTCTCCCCGGAGTGACTGACCCTCACTCTCTCTCTCCGGAGTGACTGACCCTCACTCTCTCTCCGGAGTGACTGACCCTCACTCTCTCTCCGGAGTGACTGACCCTCACTCTCTCTCCCCGGAGTGACTGACCCTCACTCTCTCCCCGGAGTGACTGACCCTCACTCTCTCTCCGGAGTGACTGACCCTCACTCTCTCTCCGGAGTGACTGACCCTCACTCTCTCTCCCCGGAGTGACTGACCCTCACTCACTCTCCGGAGTGACTGACCCTCACTCACTCTCCGGCCACACTGACCCTCACTCTCTCCCCGGAGTGACTGACCCTCACTCTCTCTCCGGAGTGACTGACCCTCACTCTCTCCCCGGAGTGACTGACCCTCACTCTCTCTCCGGAGTGACTGACCCTCACTCTCTCCCCGGAGTGACTGACCCTCACTCTCTCCCCGGAGTGACTGACCCTCACTCTCTCTCCGGAGTGACTGTCCCTCACTCTCTCTCCGGAGTGACTGACCCTCACTCTCTCTCCGGAGTGACTGACCCTCACTCTCTCTCCCCGGAGTGACTGACCCTCACTCACTCTCCGGAGTGACTGACCCTCACTCACTCTCCGGCCACACTGACCCTCACTCTCTCCCCGGAGTGACTGACCCTCACTCTCTCTCCGGAGTGACTGACCCTCACTCTCTCTCCGGCCACACTGATCCTCACTCTCTCTCCGGCCACACTGACCCTCTCTCTACGGCCACACTGACCCTCACTCTCTCTCCGGAGTGACTGACCCTCACTCTCTCTCCGGAGTGACTGACCCTCACTCTCTCCCCGGAGTGACTGACCCTCACTCTCTCCCCGGAGTGACTGACCCTCACTCTCTCTCCGGAGTGACTAACCCTCACTCTCTCTCCGGCCACACTGACCCTCACTCTCTCTCCGGAGTGACTGACCCTCACTCTCTCTCCGGAGTGACTGACCCTCACTCTCTCTCCGGCCACACTGACCCTCACTCTCTCCCCGGAGTGACTGACCCTCACTCTCTCTCCGGCCACACTGACCCTCACTCTCTCCCCGGAGTGACTGACCCTCACTCTCGCCCCGGAGTGACTGACCCTCACTCTCTCCCCGGAGTGACTGACCCTCACTCTCTCTCCGGAGTGACTGACCCTCACTCTCTCTCCGGCCACACTGACCCTCACTCTCTCTCCGGCCACACTGACCCTCACTCTCTCTCCGGAGTGACTGACCCTCACTCTCTCTCCGGAGTGACTGACCCTCACTCTCTCTCCGGCCACACTGATCCTCACTCTCTCTCCGGCCACACTGACCCTCTCTCTACGGCCACACTGACCCTCACTCTCTCTCCGGAGTGACTGACCCTCACTCTCTCTCCCCGGAGTGACTGACCCTCACTCACTCTCCGGAGTGACTGACCCTCACTCACTCTCCGGCCACACTGACCCTCACTCTCTCCCCGGAGTGACTGACCCTCACTCTCTCTCCGGAGTGACTGACCCTCACTCTCTCCCCGGAGTGACTGACCCTCACTCTCTCTCCGGAGTGACTGACCCTCACTCTCTCCCCGGAGTGACTGACCCTCACTCTCTCCCCGGAGTGACTGACCCTCACTCTCTCTCCGGAGTGACTGTCCCTCACTCTCTCTCCGGAGTGACTGACCCTCACTCTCTCTCCGGAGTGACTGACCCTCACTCTCTCTCCCCGGAGTGACTGACCCTCACTCACTCTCCGGAGTGACTGACCCTCACTCACTCTCCGGCCACACTGACCCTCACTCTCTCTCCGGCCACACTGACCCTCACTCTCTCCCCGGAGTGACTGACCCTCTCTCTCTCTCCGGAGTGACTGACCCTCACTCTCTCTCCGGAGTGACTGACCCTCACTCTCTCTCCGGCCACACTGACCCTCACTCTCTCCCCGGAGTGACTGACCCTCTCTCTCTCTCCGGCCACACTGACCCTCACTCTCTCTCCGGCCACACTGACCCTCACTCTCTCTCCGGAGTGACTGACCCTCACTCTCTCCCCGGAGTGACTGACCCTCACTCTCTCTCCGGAGTGACTGACCCTCACTCTCTCTCCGGAGTGACTGACCCTCACTCTCTCTCCGGAGTGACTGACCCTCACTCTCTCTCCGGAGTGACTGACCCTCACTCTCTCTCCGGAGTGACTGACCCTCACTCTCTCTCCGGCCACACTGACCCTCACTCTCTCCCCGGAGTGACTGACCCTCACTCTCTCTCCGGAGTGACTGACCCTCACTCTCTCTCCGGCCACACTGACCCTCACTCTCTCTCCGGAGTGACTGACCCTCACTCTCTCTCCGGCCACACTGACCCTCACTCTCTCTCCGGAGTGACTGACCCTCACTCTCTCTCCGGAGTGACTGACCCTCACTCTCTCTCTCCGGAGTGACTGACCCTCACTCTCTCTCCGGAGTGACTGACCCTCACTCTCTCTCCCCGGAGTGACTGACCCTCACTCTCTCCCCGGAGTGACTGACCCTCACTCTCTCTCTCCGGAGTGACTGACCCTCACTCTCTCTCCGGAGTGACTGACCCTCACTCTCTCTCCGGAGTGACTGACCCTCACTCTCTCTCCCCGGAGTGACTGACCCTCACTCTCTCCCCGGAGTGACTGACCCTCACTCTGTCTCCGGAGTGACTGACCCTCACTCTCTCTCCGGAGTGACTGACCCTCACTCTCTCTCCCCGGAGTGACTGACCCTCACTCACTCTCCGGAGTGACTGACCCTCACTCACTCTCCGGCCACACTGACCCTCACTCTCTCCCCGGAGTGACTGACCCTCACTCTCTCTCCGGAGTGACTGACCCTCACTCTCTCCCCGGAGTGACTGACCCTCACTCTCTCTCCGGAGTGACTGACCCTCACTCTCTCCCCGGAGTGACTGACCCTCACTCTCTCCCCGGAGTGACTGACCCTCACTCTCTCTCCGGAGTGACTGTCCCTCACTCTCTCTCCGGAGTGACTGACCCTCACTCTCTCTCCGGAGTGACTGACCCTCACTCTCTCTCCCCGGAGTGACTGACCCTCACTCACTCTCCGGAGTGACTGACCCTCACTCACTCTCCGGCCACACTGACCCTCACTCTCTCCCCGGAGTGACTGACCCTCACTCTCTCTCCGGAGTGACTGACCCTCACTCTCTCTCCGGCCACACTGATCCTCACTCTCTCTCCGGCCACACTGACCCTCTCTCTACGGCCACACTGACCCTCACTCTCTCTCCGGAGTGACTGACCCTCACTCTCTCTCCGGAGTGACTGACCCTCACTCTCTCCCCGGAGTGACTGACCCTCACTCTCTCCCCGGAGTGACTGACCCTCACTCTCTCTCCGGAGTGACTAACCCTCACTCTCTCTCCGGCCACACTGACCCTCACTCTCTCTCCGGAGTGACTGACCCTCACTCTCTCTCCGGAGTGACTGACCCTCACTCTCTCTCCGGCCACACTGACCCTCACTCTCTCCCCGGAGTGACTGACCCTCACTCTCTCTCCGGCCACACTGACCCTCACTCTCTCCCCGGAGTGACTGACCCTCACTCTCGCCCCGGAGTGACTGACCCTCACTCTCTCCCCGGAGTGACTGACCCTCACTCTCTCTCCGGAGTGACTGACCCTCACTCTCTCTCCGGCCACACTGACCCTCACTCTCTCTCCGGCCACACTGACCCTCACTCTCTCTCCGGAGTGACTGACCCTCACTCTCTCTCCGGAGTGACTGACCCTCACTCTCTCTCCGGCCACACTGATCCTCACTCTCTCTCCGGCCACACTGACCCTCTCTCTACGGCCACACTGACCCTCACTCTCTCTCCGGAGTGACTGACCCTCACTCTCTCTCCGGAGTGACTGACCCTCACTCTCTCCCCGGAGTGACTGACCCTCACTCTCTCCCCGGAGTGACTGACCCTCACTCTCTCTCCGGAGTGACTAACCCTCACTCTCTCTCCGGCCACACTGACCCTCACTCTCTCTCCGGAGTGACTGACCCTCACTCTCTCTCCGGAGTGACTGACCCTCACTCTCTCTCCGGCCACACTGACCTTCACTCTCACCCCGGAGTGACTGACCCTCACTCTCTCTCCGGCCAGACCGACCCTCACTCTCTCTCCGGCCACACTGACCCTCACTCTCTCCCCGGACTGACTGACCCTCACTCTCTCTCCGGCCACACTGACCCTCACTCTCTCCCCGGAGTGACTGACCCTCATACTCTCTCCCCGGAGTGACTGACCCTCTCACTCACTCTCCGGAGTGACTGACCCTCACTCTCTCCCCGGAGTGACTGACCCTCTCTCTCTCCCCGGAGTGACTGACCCTCACTCTCTCTCCGGAGTGACTGACCCTCTCTCTCTCCCCGGAGTGACTGACCCTCACTCTCTCCCCGGAGTGACTGACCCTCACTCTCTCTCCGGCCACACTGACCCTCACTCTCTCTCCGGAGTGACTGACCCTCTCTAACTCCCCGGAGTGACTGACCCTCACTCTCTCTCCGGAGTGACTGACCCTCTCTCTCTCTCCGGAGTGACTGACCCTCTCTCTCTCTCCGGCCACACTAACCCTCACTCTCTCTCCGGAGTGACTGACCCTCTCTCTCTCTCCGGAGTGACTGACCCTCACTCTCTCTCCGGAGTGACTGACCCTCACTCTCTCTCCGGCCACCTTGACCCTCTCTCTCTCTCCGGAGTGACTGACCCTCTCTCTCTCTCCGGAGTGACTGACCCTCACTCTCTCCCCGGAGTGACTGACCCTCACTCTCTCTCCGGAGTGACTGACCCTCACTCTCTCTCCGGAGTGACTGACCCTCACTCTCTCTCCGGCCACACTGACCCTCACTCTCTCTCCGGCCACACTGACCCTCACTCTCTCCCCGGAGTGACTGACCCTCACTCTCTCTCCGGCCACACTGACCCTCACTCTCTCTCCGGCCACACTGACCCTCACTCTCTCTCCGGCCACACTGACCCTCTCTCTCCGGCCACACTGACCCTCACTCTCTCTCCGGAGTGACTGACCCTCACTCTCTCTCCGGAGTGACTGACCCTCACTCTCTCTCCGGAGTGACTGACCCTCACTCTCTCTCCGGCCACACTGACCCTCTCTCTCCGGCCACACTGACCCTCACTCTCTCTCCGGAGTGACTGACCATCACTCTCTCTCCGGAGTGACTGACCCTCACTCTCTCTCCGGCCACACTGACCCTCACTCTCTCTCCGGAGTGACTGACCCTCACTCTCTCTCCGGAGTGACTGACCCTCACTCTCTCTCCGGCCACACTGACCCTCACTCTCTCTCCGGAGTGACTGACCCTCACTCTCTCTCCGGAGTGACTGACCCTCACTCTCTCTCCGGAGTGACTGACCCTCACTCTCTCTCCGGAGTGACTGACCCTCACACTCTCCCCGGAGTGACTGACCCTCACTCTCTCCCCGGAGTGACTGACCCTCACTCTCTCCCCGGAGTGACTGACCCTCACTCTCTCTCCGGCCACACTGACCCTCACTCTCTCTCCGGAGTGACTGACCCTCACTCTCTCTCCGGAGTGACTGACCCTCACTCTCTCTCCGGCCACACTGACCCTCACTCTCTCTCCGGAGTGACTGATCCTCACTCTCTCTCCGGAGTGACTGACCCTCACTCTCTCTCCGGCCACACTGACCTTCACTCTCACCCCGGAGTGACTGACCCTCACTCTCTCTCCGGCCAGACCGACCCTCACTCTCTCTCCGGCCACACTGACCCTCACTCTCTCCCCGGACTGACTGACCCTCACTCTCTCTCCGGCCACACTGACCCTCACTCTCTCCCCGGAGTGACTGACCCTCATACTCTCTCCCCGGAGTGACTGACCCTCTCACTCACTCTCCGGAGTGACTGACCCTCACTCTCTCCCCGGAGTGACTGACCCTCTCTCTCTCCCCGGAGTGACTGACCCTCACTCTCTCTCCGGAGTGACTGACCCTCTCTCTCTCCCCGGAGTGACTGACCCTCACTCTCTCCCCGGAGTGACTGACCCTCACTCTCTCTCCGGCCACACTGACCCTCACTCTCTCTCCGGAGTGACTGACCCTCTCTAACTCCCCGGAGTGACTGACCCTCACTCTCTCTCCGGAGTGACTGACCCTCTCTCTCTCTCTCCGGAGTGACTGACCCTCTCTCTCTCTCCGGCCACACTGACCCTCACTCTCTCTCCGGAGTGACTGACCCTCTCTCTCTCTCCGGAGTGACTGACCCTCACTCTCTCTCCGGAGTGACTGACCCTCACTCTCTCTCCGGCCACACTGACCCTCTCTCTCTCTCCGGAGTGACTGACCCTCTCTCTCTCTCCGGAGTGACTGACCCTCACTCTCTCCCCGGAGTGACTGACCCTCACTCTCTCTCCGGAGTGACTGACCCTCACTCTCTCTCCGGAGTGACTGACCCTCACTCTCTCTCCGGCCACACTGACCCTCACTCTCTCTCCGGCCACACTGACCCTCACTCTCTCCCCGGAGTGACTGACCCTCACTCTCTCTCCGGCCACACTGACCCTCACTCTCTCTCCGGCCACACTGACCCTCACTCTCTCTCCGGCCACACTGACCCTCTCTCTCCGGCCACACTGACCCTCACTCTCTCTCCGGAGTGACTGACCCTCACTCTCTCTCCGGAGTGACTGACCCTCACTCTCTCTCCGGAGTGACTGACCCTCACTCTCTCTCCGGCCACACTGACCCTCTCTCTCCGGCCACACTGACCCTCACTCTCTCTCCGGAGTGACTGACCCTCACTCTCTCTCCGGAGTGACTGACCCTCACTCTCTCTCCGGCCACACTGACCCTCACTCTCTCTCCGGAGTGACTGACCCTCACTCTCTCTCCGGAGTGACTGACCCTCACTCTCTCTCCGGCCACACTGACCCTCACTCTCTCTCCGGAGTGACTGACCCTCACTCTCTCTCCGGAGTGACTGACCCTCACTCTCTCTCCGGAGTGACTGACCCTCACTCTCTCTCCGGAGTGACTGACCCTCACACTCTCCCCGGAGTGACTGACCCTCACTCTCTCCCCGGAGTGACTGACCCTCACTCTCTCCCCGGAGTGACTGACCCTCACTCTCTCTCCGGCCATACTGACCCTCTCTCTCCGGCCACACTGACCCTCACTCTCTCTCCGGAGTGACTGACCCTCACTCTCTCTCCGGAGTGACTGACCCTCACTCTCTCTCCGGAGTGACTGACCCTCACTCTCTCTCCGGCCACACTGACCCTCACTCTCTCTCCGGAGTGACTGACCCTCACTCTCTCTCCGGAGTGACTGACCCTCACTCTCTCTCCGGAGTGACTGACCCTCACTCTCTCCCCGGAGTGACTGACCCTCACACTCTCCCCGGAGTGACTGACCCTCACACTCTCTCCGGAGTGACTGACCCTCACTCACTCCCCGGAGTGACTGACCCTCACTCTCTCTCCGGCCAGACTGACCGTCACTCTCTCCCCGGAGTGACTGACCCTCACTCTCTCTCCGGAGTGACTGACCCTCACTCTCTCCCCGGAGTGACTGACCCTCACTCTCTCCCCGGAGTGACTGACCCTCACTCTCTCCCCGGAGTGACTGACCCTCACTCTCTCCCCGGAGTGACTGACCCTCTCTCTCTCCGGAGTGACTGACCCTCACTCTCTCTCCGGAGTGACTGACCCTCTCTCTCTCCCCGGAGTGACTGACTCTCACTCTCTCTCCGGAGTGACTGACCCTCTCTCTCTCCCCGGAGTGACTGACCCTCACTATCTCTCCGGAGTGACTGACCCTCACTCTCTCTCCGGCCACACTGACCCTCACTCTCTCTCCGGAGTGACTGACCCTCACTCTCTCTCCGGAGTGACTGACCCTCACTCTCTCCCCGGAGTGACTGACCCTCACTCTCTCCCCGGAGTGACTGACCCTCACTCTCTCCCCGGAGTGACTGACCCTCTCTCTCTCCGGAGTGACTGACCCTCACTCTCTCTCCGGAGTGACTGACCCTCTCTCTCTCCCCGGAGTGACTGACTCTCACTCTCTCTCCGGAGTGACTGACCCTCTCTCTCTCCCCGGAGTGACTGACCCTCACTATCTCTCCGGAGTGACTGACCCTCACTCTCTCTCCGGCCACACTGACCCTCACTCTCTCTCCGGAGTGACTGACCCTCACTCTCTCTCCGGAGTGACTGACCCTCACTCTCTCCCCGGAGTGACTGACCCTCACTCTCTCCCCGGAGTGACTGACCCTCACTCTCTCTCCGGAGTGACTGACCCTCACTCTCCGTCCGGAGTGACTGACCCTCACTCTCCCCCCGGAGTGACTGACCCTCACTCTCTCCCCGGAGTGACTGACCCTCACTCTCTCCCCGGAGTGACTGACCCTCACTCTCTCCCCGGAGAGACTGACCCTCACTCTCTCTCCGGAGTGACTGACCCTCACTCTCCCCCCGGAGTGACTGACCCTCACTCTCCCCCCGGAGTGACTGACCCTCACTCTCTCCCCGGAGTGACTGACTCTCACTCTCTCTCCGGAGTGACTGACCCTCACTCTCTCTCCGGAGTGACTGACCCTCACTCTCTCTCCGGCCACACTGACCCTCACTCTCTCTCCGGAGTGACTGACCCTCACTCTCTCTCCGGAGTGACTGACCCTCACTCACTCCCCGGAGTCACTGACCCTCACTCTCTCTCCGGAGTGACTGACCCTCACTCTCTCCCCGGAGTGACTGACCCTCACTCTCTCTCCGGCCACACTGACCCTCACTCTCTCTCCGGAGTGACTGACCCTCACACTCTCCCCGGAGTGACTGACCCTCACTCTCTCCCCGGAGTGACTGACCCTCACTCTCTCTCCGGAGTGACTGACCCTCACTCTCTCCCCGGAGTGACTGACCCTCACTCTCTCTCCGGCCACACTGACCCTCACTCTCTCTCCGGCCACACTGACCCTCACTCTCTCTCCGGAGTGACTGACCCTCAC
The DNA here is from genome assembly GCF_047496885.1 of Scyliorhinus torazame. NCBI lineage: Eukaryota > Metazoa > Chordata > Chondrichthyes > Carcharhiniformes > Scyliorhinidae > Scyliorhinus > Scyliorhinus torazame. Next base: position 228,730,082 of record NC_092720.1, read on the forward strand.
TCTCTCCCCGGAGTGACTGACCCTCACTCTCTCTCCGGCCACACTGACCCTCACTCTCTCTCCGGCCACACTGACCCTCACTCTCTGTCCGGAGTGACTGACCCTCACTCTCTCCCCGGAGTGACTGACCCTCACTCTCTCTCCGGCCACACTGACCCTCACTCTCTGTCCGGAGTGACTGACCCTCACTCTCTGTCCGGAGTGACTGACCCTCACTCTCTCTCCGGCCACACTGACCCTCACTCTCTCTCCGGAGTGACTGACCCTCACTCTCTCCCCGGAGTGACTGACCCTCACTCTCTCTCCGGCCACACTGACCCTCACTCTCTCCCCGGAGTGACTGACCCTCACTCTCTCTCCGGCCACACTGACCCTCACTCTCTGTCCGGAGTGACTGACCCTCACTCTCTCCCCGGAGTGACTGACCCTCTCTCTCTCCCCGGAGTGACTGACCCTCTCTCTCTCCCCGGAGTGACTGACCCTCTCTCTCTCCCCGGAGTGACTGACCCTCACTCTCTCCCCGGAGTGACTGACCCTCACTCTCTCTCCGGAGTGACTGACCCTCACTCTCTCTCCGGCCACACTGACCCTCACTCTCTCTCCGGAGTGACTGACCCTCACTCTCTCTCCGGAGTGACTGACCCTCACTCTCTCTCCGGAGTGACTGACCCTCACTCTCTCTCCGGAGTGACTGACCCTCACACTCTCCCCGGAGTGACTGACCCTCACTCTCTCCCCGGAGTGACTGACCCTCACTCTCTCCCCGGAGTGACTGACCCTCACTCTCTCTCCGGCCACACTGACCCTCACTCTCTCTCCGGAGTGACTGACCCTCACTCTCTCTCCGGAGTGACTGACCCTCACTCTCTCTCCGGCCACACTGACCCTCACTCTCTCTCCGGAGTGACTGATCCTCACTCTCTCTCCGGAGTGACTGACCCTCACTCTCTCTCCGGCCACACTGACCTTCACTCTCACCCCGGAGTGACTGACCCTCACTCTCTCTCCGGCCAGACCGACCCTCACTCTCTCTCCGGCCACACTGACCCTCACTCTCTCCCCGGACTGACTGACCCTCACTCTCTCTCCGGCCACACTGACCCTCACTCTCTCCCCGGAGTGACTGACCCTCATACTCTCTCCCCGGAGTGACTGACCCTCTCACTCACTCTCCGGAGTGACTGACCCTCACTCTCTCCCCGGAGTGACTGACCCTCTCTCTCTCCCCGGAGTGACTGACCCTCACTCTCTCTCCGGAGTGACTGACCCTCTCTCTCTCCCCGGAGTGACTGACCCTCACTCTCTCCCCGGAGTGACTGACCCTCACTCTCTCTCCGGCCACACTGACCCTCACTCTCTCTCCGGAGTGACTGACCCTCTCTAACTCCCCGGAGTGACTGACCCTCACTCTCTCTCCGGAGTGACTGACCCTCTCTCTCTCTCTCCGGAGTGACTGACCCTCTCTCTCTCTCCGGCCACACTGACCCTCACTCTCTCTCCGGAGTGACTGACCCTCTCTCTCTCTCCGGAGTGACTGACCCTCACTCTCTCTCCGGAGTGACTGACCCTCACTCTCTCTCCGGCCACACTGACCCTCTCTCTCTCTCCGGAGTGACTGACCCTCTCTCTCTCTCCGGAGTGACTGACCCTCACTCTCTCCCCGGAGTGACTGACCCTCACTCTCTCTCCGGAGTGACTGACCCTCACTCTCTCTCCGGAGTGACTGACCCTCACTCTCTCTCCGGCCACACTGACCCTCACTCTCTCTCCGGCCACACTGACCCTCACTCTCTCCCCGGAGTGACTGACCCTCACTCTCTCTCCGGCCACACTGACCCTCACTCTCTCTCCGGCCACACTGACCCTCACTCTCTCTCCGGCCACACTGACCCTCTCTCTCCGGCCACACTGACCCTCACTCTCTCTCCGGAGTGACTGACCCTCACTCTCTCTCCGGAGTGACTGACCCTCACTCTCTCTCCGGAGTGACTGACCCTCACTCTCTCTCCGGCCACACTGACCCTCTCTCTCCGGCCACACTGACCCTCACTCTCTCTCCGGAGTGACTGACCCTCACTCTCTCTCCGGAGTGACTGACCCTCACTCTCTCTCCGGCCACACTGACCCTCACTCTCTCTCCGGAGTGACTGACCCTCACTCTCTCTCCGGAGTGACTGACCCTCACTCTCTCTCCGGCCACACTGACCCTCACTCTCTCTCCGGAGTGACTGACCCTCACTCTCTCTCCGGAGTGACTGACCCTCACTCTCTCTCCGGAGTGACTGACCCTCACTCTCTCTCCGGAGTGACTGACCCTCACACTCTCCCCGGAGTGACTGACCCTCACTCTCTCCCCGGAGTGACTGACCCTCACTCTCTCCCCGGAGTGACTGACCCTCACTCTCTCTCCGGCCATACTGACCCTCTCTCTCCGGCCACACTGACCCTCACTCTCTCTCCGGAGTGACTGACCCTCACTCTCTCTCCGGAGTGACTGACCCTCACTCTCTCTCCGGAGTGACTGACCCTCACTCTCTCTCCGGCCACACTGACCCTCACTCTCTCTCCGGAGTGACTGACCCTCACTCTCTCTCCGGAGTGACTGACCCTCACTCTCTCTCCGGAGTGACTGACCCTCACTCTCTCCCCGGAGTGACTGACCCTCACACTCTCCCCGGAGTGACTGACCCTCACACTCTCTCCGGAGTGACTGACCCTCACTCACTCCCCGGAGTGACTGACCCTCACTCTCTCTCCGGCCAGACTGACCGTCACTCTCTCCCCGGAGTGACTGACCCTCACTCTCTCTCCGGAGTGACTGACCCTCACTCTCTCCCCGGAGTGACTGACCCTCACTCTCTCCCCGGAGTGACTGACCCTCACTCTCTCCCCGGAGTGACTGACCCTCACTCTCTCCCCGGAGTGACTGACCCTCTCTCTCTCCGGAGTGACTGACCCTCACTCTCTCTCCGGAGTGACTGACCCTCTCTCTCTCCCCGGAGTGACTGACTCTCACTCTCTCTCCGGAGTGACTGACCCTCTCTCTCTCCCCGGAGTGACTGACCCTCACTATCTCTCCGGAGTGACTGACCCTCACTCTCTCTCCGGCCACACTGACCCTCACTCTCTCTCCGGAGTGACTGACCCTCACTCTCTCTCCGGAGTGACTGACCCTCACTCTCTCCCCGGAGTGACTGACCCTCACTCTCTCCCCGGAGTGACTGACCCTCACTCTCTCCCCGGAGTGACTGACCCTCTCTCTCTCCGGAGTGACTGACCCTCACTCTCTCTCCGGAGTGACTGACCCTCTCTCTCTCCCCGGAGTGACTGACTCTCACTCTCTCTCCGGAGTGACTGACCCTCTCTCTCTCCCCGGAGTGACTGACCCTCACTATCTCTCCGGAGTGACTGACCCTCACTCTCTCTCCGGCCACACTGACCCTCACTCTCTCTCCGGAGTGACTGACCCTCACTCTCTCTCCGGAGTGACTGACCCTCACTCTCTCCCCGGAGTGACTGACCCTCACTCTCTCCCCGGAGTGACTGACCCTCACTCTCTCTCCGGAGTGACTGACCCTCACTCTCCGTCCGGAGTGACTGACCCTCACTCTCCCCCCGGAGTGACTGACCCTCACTCTCTCCCCGGAGTGACTGACCCTCACTCTCTCCCCGGAGTGACTGACCCTCACTCTCTCCCCGGAGAGACTGACCCTCACTCTCTCTCCGGAGTGACTGACCCTCACTCTCCCCCCGGAGTGACTGACCCTCACTCTCCCCCCGGAGTGACTGACCCTCACTCTCTCCCCGGAGTGACTGACTCTCACTCTCTCTCCGGAGTGACTGACCCTCACTCTCTCTCCGGAGTGACTGACCCTCACTCTCTCTCCGGCCACACTGACCCTCACTCTCTCTCCGGAGTGACTGACCCTCACTCTCTCTCCGGAGTGACTGACCCTCACTCACTCCCCGGAGTCACTGACCCTCACTCTCTCTCCGGAGTGACTGACCCTCACTCTCTCCCCGGAGTGACTGACCCTCACTCTCTCTCCGGCCACACTGACCCTCACTCTCTCTCCGGAGTGACTGACCCTCACACTCTCCCCGGAGTGACTGACCCTCACTCTCTCCCCGGAGTGACTGACCCTCACTCTCTCTCCGGAGTGACTGACCCTCACTCTCTCCCCGGAGTGACTGACCCTCACTCTCTCTCCGGCCACACTGACCCTCACTCTCTCTCCGGCCACACTGACCCTCACTCTCTCTCCGGAGTGACTGACCCTCACTCTCTCCCCGGAGTGACTGACCCTCACTCTCTCTCCGGCCACACTGACCCTCACTCTCTCTCCGGCCACACTGACCCTCACTCTCTGTCCGGAGTGACTGACCCTCACTCTCTCCCCGGAGTGACTGACCCTCACTCTCTCTCCGGCCACACTGACCCTCACTCTCTGTCCGGAGTGACTGACCCTCACTCTCTCCCCGGAGTGACTGACCCTCACTCTCTCTCCGGCCACACTGACCCTCACTCTCTCTCCGGAGTGACTGACCCTCACTCTCTCCCCGGAGTGACTGACCCTCACTCTCTCTCCGGCCACACTGACCCTCACTCTCTCCCCGGAGTGACTGACCCTCACTCTCTCTCCGGCCACACTGACCCTCACTCTCTGTCCGGAGTGACTGACCCTCACTCTCTCCCCGGAGTGACTGACCCTCTCTCTCTCCCCGGAGTGACTGACCCACACTCTCTCCCCGGAGTGACTGACCCTCACTCTCTCTCCGGAGTGACTGACCCTCACTCTCTCTCCGGCCACACTGACCCTCACTCTCTGTCCGGAGTGACTGACCCTCACTCTCTCCCCGGAGTGACTGACCCTCACTCTCTCTCCGGAGTGACTGACCCTCACTCTCTCCCCGGAGTGACTGACCTTCACTCTCTCCCCGGAGTGACTGACCCTCACTCTCTCCCCGGAGTGACTGACCCTCTCTCTCTCCCCGGAGTGACTGACCCACACTCTCTCCCCGGAGTGACTGACCCTCACTCTCTCCCCGGAGTGACTGACCCTCTCTCTCTCTCCGGAGTGACTGACCCACACTCTCTCTCCGGAGTGACTGACCTCACTCTCTCTCCCCGGAGTGACTGACCCTCACTCTCTCTCCGGAGTGACTGACCCTCTCTCTCTCCCCGGAGTGACTGACCCTCACTCTCTCTCCGGAGTGACTGACCCTCACTCTCTCCCCAGAGTGACTGACCCTCACTCTCTCCCCGGAGTGACTGACCCTCACTCTCTCTCCGGAGTGACTGACCTCACTCTCTCTCCCCGGAGTGACTGACCCTCTCTCTCTCTCCGGAGTGACTGACCCTCACTCTCTCTCCGGAGTGACTGACCCTCACTCTCTCTCCCCGGAGTGACTGACCCTCTCTCTCTCCCCGGAGTGACTGACCCTCACTCTCTCTCCGGAGTGACTGACCCTCACTCTCTCTCCGGCCACACTGACCCTCACTCTCTCCCCGGAGTGACTGACCCTCACTCTCTCTCCGGAGTGACTGACCCTCACTCTCTCTCCGGAGTGACTGACCCTCACTCTCTACCCGGAGTGACTGACCCTCACTCTCTCTCCGGAGGGACTGACCCTCACTCTCTCTCCGGAGTGATTGACCCTCACTCTCTCTCCGGCCACACTGACCCTCACTCTCTCCCCGGAGTGACTGACCCTCACTCCCCGGAGTGACTGACCCTCACTCTCTCCCCGGAGTGACTGACCCTCTCTCTCTCCGGAGTGACTGACCCTCACTCTCTCCCCGGAGTGACTGACCCTCACTCTCTCTCCGGAGTGACTGACCCTCACTCTCTCCCCGGAGTGACTGACCCTCACTCTCTCTCCGGCCACACTGACCCTCACTCTCTCTCCGGCCACACTGACCCTCACTCTCTCTCCGGAGTGACTGACCCTCACTCTCTCTCCGGAGTGACTGACCCTCACTCTCTCCCCGGAGTGACTGACCCTCACTCTCTCTCCGGAGTGACTGACCCTCACTCTCTCCCCGGAGTGACTGACCCTCACTCTCTCTCCCCGGAGTGACTGACCCTCTCTCTCTCTCCGGAGTGACTGACCCTCACTCTCTCTCCGGAGTGACTGACCCTCACTCTCTCTCCCCGGAGTGACTGACCCTCTCTCTCTCCCCGGAGTGACTGACCCTCACTCTCTCTCCGGAGTGACTGACCCTCACTCTCTCTCCGGCCACACTGACCCTCACTCTCTCCCCGGAGTGACTGACCCTCACTCTCTCTCCGGAGTGACTGACCCTCACTCTCTCTCCGGAGTGACTGACCCTCACTCTCTACCCGGAGTGACTGACCCTCACTCTCTCTCCGGAGGGACTGACCCTCACTCTCTCTCCGGAGTGATTGACCCTCACTCTCTCTCCGGCCACACTGACCCTCACTCTCTCCCCGGAGTGACTGACCCTCACTCCCCGGAGTGACTGACCCTCACTCTCTCCCCGGAGTGACTGACCCTCTCTCTCTCCGGAGTGACTGACCCTCACTCTCTCCCCGGAGTGACTGACCCTCACTCTCTCTCCGGAGTGACTGACCCTCACTCTCTCTCCGGAGTGACTGACCCTCACTCTCTCCCCGGAGTGACTGACCCTCACTCTCTCTCCGGCCACACTGACCCTCACTCTCTCTCCGGCCACACTGACCCTCACTCTCTCTCCGGAGTGACTGACCCTCACTCTCTCTCCGGAGTGACTGACCCTCACTCTCTCTCCGGAGTGACTGACCCTCACTCTCTCCCCGGAGTGACTGACCCTCACTCTCTCCCCGGAGTGACTGACCCTCACTCTCTCCCCGGAGTGACTGACCCTCACTCTCTCTCCGGAGTGACTGACCCTCACTCTCTCTCCGGAGTGACTGACCCTCACTCTCTCTCCGGAGTGACTGACCCTCACTCTCTCCCCGGAGTGACTGACCCTCACTCTCTCCCCGGAGTGACTGACCCTCACTCTCTCTCCGGCCACACTGACCCTCTCTCTCTCTCCGGCCACACTGACCCTCACACTCTCTCCGGCCACACTGACCCTCACTCTCTCTCCGGCCACACTGACCCTCACTCTCTCTCCGGCCACACTGACCCTCACTCTCTCTCCGGCCACACTGACCCTCCACTTCGTGTCTCTGCAGCTGACAGTTGGGCAGCCGCGCATGCGCAACGTGTCCTCGCTCCCGCCGTGACGTCCCAAGTCCCGCCCCTGACGGGGCCGCACCTGCGCAGCTGCTGTCCTCGTTCCCGGCCCTGACGTAGAAGCCCCGCCCCTGACGGACCCGCACATGCGCGCGAGTGCCTCTCCGTCACCGCCGGCTCTGCCCGCCCAGTGTGTGAGGTGGCGCATGCGCACCGGTTTCCTGAGCCACCTTGTGGCTCCCTGGGAGGATGGCAATGGCAGCAATCCGGGCCCCTTGCACACCGAGTCAGTGTCATGTGTGCAACTGCACCTTGCTGTGCAGGAGACCGTAAGACAGAGGAGCAGATTGAGGCCACTCGGCCCATCGAGTCCGCTCCGCCATTCAATCATGGCTGATATATTCTCATCCCCATTCTCCTGCCGTCTCCCCACAACGCGGCGGCACAGCGGCTAGCACTGCTGCCTCTCAGCGCCAGGGTCCCAGGTTCGATTCCCCGCTGGGTCACTGTCTGTGCGGAGTCTGCACGTTCTCCCCGTGTCTGCGTGGGTTTCCTCCGGGTGCTCCGGTTTCCTCCCACAGTCCAAAGATGTGCAGGTTCGGGGGATTGGCCGTGATAAATTGCCCTTAATGTCCAAAAAGGTTAGGAGGGGTTATTGGGTTCTGGGGATAAGGTGCAAGTGAGGCCTTAAGTGGGTCGGTGCAGACTCGATGGGCCGAATGGCCTCCTGCACCATAACAGCTGTGATTCTGAACATTTTCCCGCGACCCCTACATCCCCGTGACCCCTACATCCCCGCGACCCCTACGTCCAGATGATCCCTACATCCCCGCGACCCCTACATCCCCACGACCCCTATATCCTGGCGACCCCTACATCCCCGCGACCCCTACATCCCCACGACCCCTATATCCTGGCGACCCCTACATCCCCACAACCCTTATATCCTGGCGACCCCTACATCCCCGCGACCCCTACATTCCCGCGACTCCTACATACCCGCGACCCCTACATCCCCACGACCCTTATATCCTGGCGACCCCTACATCCCCGCGACCCCTACATCCCCGCGAACCCTACATCCCCGCGACCCCTACATCCCCGTGACCCCTACATCCCCGCGACCCCTACGTCCCGATGACCCCTACATCCCCGCGACCCCTACATCCACACGACCCCTATATCCTGGCGACCCCTACATCCCGGCGACACCTACATCCCCGCGACCCCTACATCCCCGCGACCCCTACATCCCCGCGAACCCTACATCCCCGCGACCCCTACATCCCCGTGACCCCTACATCCCCGCGACCCCTACGTCCCGATGACCCCTACATCCCCGCGACCCCTACATCCACACGACCCCTATATCCTGGCGACCCCTACATCCCCGCGACCCCTACATCCCCGCGAACCCTACATCCCCGCGACCCCTACATCCCTGCGACCCCTACATCCCTGCGACCTCTACATCCCCGATATCCCGGCGACCCCTACATCCCCACGACCCCTACATCCCTGTGACCCCCACAACCCGCGACCCCTACATCCCCGCGACACCTACATTCCCGCGACCCCTACTTCCCCGCGACCCCTACATCCCCGTGACCCCTATATCCCCGTGACACCCACATCCCCGCGACCCCTGCATCCCCGCGACCCCTACATCCCCGTGACCCCTACATCCCCGCGACCCCTACATCCCTGCGACCCCTACATCCCTGCGACCTCTACATCCCCGATATCCCGGCGACCCCTACATCCCCACGACCCCTACATCCCTGTGACCCCCACAACCCGCGACCCCTACATCCCCGCGACACCTACATTCCCGCGACCCCTACTTCCCCGCGACCCCTACATCCCCGTGACCCCTATATCCCCGTGACACCCACATCCCCGCGACCCCTGCATCCCCGCGACCCCTACATCCCCGTGACCCCTACATCCCCGCGACCCCTACATCCCCGCGACCCCTACATCCCCGTGACCTCTACATTCTGGTGACCGCTACATCCCCGTGACCCCTACAAACCTGCGACCCTTAAATCCCGGCGACCCCTACATCTCCATGACCTAAGAACATAAGAACTAGGAGCAGGAGTAGGCCATCTGGCCCCTCGAGCCTGCTCCACCATTCAATGAGACCATGGCTGATCTTTTGTGGACTCAGCTCCACTTTCCGGCCCAAACACCATAACCCTTAATCCCTTTATTCTTCAAAAAACTATCTATCTTTATCTTAAAAACATTTAATGAAGGAGCCTCTACTGCTTCACTGGGCATGAATTCCATAGATTCACAACCCTTTGGGTGAAGAGGTTCCTCCTAAACTCAGTCCTAAATCTACTTCCCCTTATTTTGAGGCTATGCCCCCTAGTTCTGCTTTCACCCGCCAGTGAAAACAACCTCCCCGCATCTATCCTATCTATTCCCTTCATAATCTTATATGTTTCTATAAGATCCCACTCATCCTTCTAAATTCCAACGAGTACAGTCCCAGTCTACTCAACCTCTCCTCGTAATCCAACCCCTTCAACTCTGGGATTAACCTAGTGAATCTCCTCTGCACACCCTCCAGCGCCAGTACGTCCTTTCTCAAGTAAGGAGACCAAAACTGAACACAATACTCCAGGTGTGGTCTCACTAACACCCTATACAATTGCAGCATAACCTCCCTAGTCTTAAACTCCATCCCTCTAGCAATGAAGGACAAAATTCCATTTGCCTTCTTAATCACCTGTTGCACCTGTAAACCAACTTTTTGCGACTCATGCACCAGCACACCCAGGTCTCTCTGCACAGCAGCATGTTTTAATATTTTATCATTTAATTAATAATCCCTTTTGCTGTTATTCCTACCAAAATGGATAACCACACATTTGTCAACATTGTATTCCATCTGCCAGACCATAGCCCATTCACTTAGCCTATCCAAATCCCTCTGCAGACTTCCAGTATCCTCTGCACTTTTTGCTTTACCACTTATCTTAGTGTCGTCTGCAAACTTGGACACATTGCCCTTGGTCCCCAACTCCAAATCATCGATGTAAATTGTGAACAGTTGTGGGCCCAACACTGATCCCTGAGGGACACCACTAGCTACTGATTGCCAACCAGAGAAACACCCATTAATCCCCACTCTTTGCTTTCTATTAATTAACCAATCCTCTATCCGTGCTACTACTTTCCCCTCAATGCCATGCATCTTTATCTTATACAGCAACCTTTTGTGTGGCACTTTGTCAAAGGCTTTCTGGAAATCCAGATATACCACATCCATTGGCTCCCCGTTATCTACCGCACTGTTAATGTCCTCAAAAAATTACACTAAATTAGTTAGGCACAACCTGCCCTTTATGAACCCATGCTGCGTCTACCCAATGGGACAATTTCCATCCAGATGTCTCGCTATTTCTTCCTTGATGATAGATTCCAGCATCTTCCCTACTACCGAAGTTAAGCTCATTGGCCTATAATTACCCGCTTTCTGCCTACCTCTTTTTTTAAACAGTGGTGTCACGTTTGCTAATTTCCAATCCGCCGGGACCACCCCAGAGTCTAGTGAATTTTGGTAAATTATCACCAGTGCATTTGCAATTTCCCTAGCCATCTCTTTTAGCACTCTGGGATGCATTCCATCAGGTCCAGGAGACTTGTCTACCTTTAGTCCCATTAGCTTGCCCATCACTACCTCCTTGGTGATAACAATCCTCTCAAGGTCCTCACCTGTCATAGCCTCATTTCCATCAGTCACTGGCATGTTATTTGTGTCTTCCACTGTGAAGACCGACCCAAAAAACCTGTTCAGTTCCTCAGCCATTTCCTCATCTCCCATTATTAAATCTCCCTTCTCATCCTCTAAAGGACCAATATTTACCTTAGCCACTCTTTTTTGTTTTATGTATTTGTAGAAACCTTTACTATCTGTTTCTATATGCTGAGCAAGTTTACTCTCATAATCTATCTTACTTTTCTTTATAGCTTTTTTAGTAGCTTTCTGTTGCCCCCTAAAGATTTCCCAGTCCTCTAGTCTCCCACTAATCTTTCCTACTTTGTATGTTTTTTCCTTCAATTTGATACGCTCCCTTATTTCCTTAGATATCCACGGTCGATTTTCCCTCTTTTTACCGTCCTTCCTTTTTGTTGGTATAAACCTTTGCTGAGCACTGTGAAAAATCACATGGAAGGTTCTCCACTGGTCCTCAACTGTTTCACCATAAAGTCTTTGCTCCCAGTCTACCTTAGCTAGTTCTTCTCTCATCCCATTGTAATCACCTTTGTTTAAGCACAAAACACTAGTGCTTGATTTTACCTTCTCACCCTCCATCTGTATTTTAAATTCCACCATATTGTGATCGCTCCTTCCGAGAGGATCCCTAACTATGAGATCCTGAATCAATCCTGTCTCATTACACAGGACCAGATCTAGGACTGCTTGTTCCCTCGTAGGTTCCATTACATACTGTTCTAGGAAACTATCGCGGATACATTCTATAAACTCCTCCTCAAGGCTGCCTTGACCGACCTGGTTAAACTAATCGACATGTAGATTAAAATCCCCCATGATAACTGCTGTACCATTTCTACATGCATCAGTTATTTCTTTGTTTATTGCCTGCCCCACCATAATGTTACTATTTGGTGGCCTATAGATTACTCCTATCAGTGACTTTTTCGCCTTACTATTCCTGATTTCCACCCAAATGGATTCAACCTTATCCTCCATAGCACCGATGTCATCCCTTACTATTAACCGGATGTCATCCTTAAATAACAGAGCTACACCACCTCCCTTACCATCCACTCTGTCCTTCCGAATAGTTTGATACCCTCGGATATTTAACTCTCAGTCGTGACCATCCTTTAACCATGTTTCAGTAATGGCCACTAAATCATAGTCATTCACGATGATTTGCGCCATCAACTCATTTACCTTATTCCGAATACTACGAGCATTCAGATAAAGTACACTTATGTTGGCTTTTTTTACCTCTGTTCTGAATCTTAACACCTCGATCAGTAACCTCTCCTAAGTTATATTTCCTCTTAACCTTTCTCCTAATTTTCCTTGTCGTTGAACCCATATCTTCATGTAACAACCTGCCGCGTCGCTTACCATTAATGTTTTCACTTTCCGTTTTATTCCTTTTAGTATTCCTGGTCCTATTCACTGAGCTCCCCTCAGTCACTGTACCTTGTACTGTCGCCCTTTTTGATTTTTGACTATGGCTTCTCTGCCTTACACTTTCCCCCTTACTGCCTTTTGTTTCTGTCCCTGTTTTACTACCTTCCAACTTCCTGCATCGGTTCCCATCCCCCTGCCACATTAGTTTAAACTCTCCCCAACAGCTCTACAACCCCCCCCCCCCCCCCTAGGACATCGGTTCCAGTCCTGCCCAGGTGCAGACCGTCCGGTTTGTACTGGTCCCACCTCCTCCAGAACCGGTTCCAATGTCCCAGGAATTTGAATTCCTCCCTCTTGCACCATCTCTCGAGCCACGCATTCATCCTATCTATCCTGACATTCCTACTCTGCCTAGCTCGTGGCACTGGTAGCAATACTGAGATTACTACCTTTGAGGTCCTACTTTTTAGTTTAACTCCTAACTCCCTGAATTGAGCTTGGCGGACCTCGTCCCATTTATTACCTATATGGTTGGTGCCTATGTGCACCATGACAGCTGGCTGTTCACCCTCCCCCCCCCCCAGAATGTCCTGCAGCCGCTCCGAGACATCCTTGACCATGGCACCAGGGAGGCAACATACCATCCTGGAGTCTCGATTGCATCCACAGAACCGCCTGTCTATTCCCCTTACAATTGAGTCCCCTATCACTATAGCCCTGCCATTCTTCTTCCTGTCCAGCTGCGCAGCAGAGCCAGCCACGGTGCCATGAACCTGGCTGCTGCTGCCTTCCCCTGGTGAGCCATCTCCCTCAACAGTATCCAAAGCAGTATATCTGTTTTGCAGGGAGATGACCACAGAGGACACCTGCACTGCCTTCCTACTCTTGCTCTGTCTTTTGGTCACCCATTTTCTATCTCCCTCAGTACCTTTCACCTGCGGTGTGACCAATTCGGTAAACGTGCTATCCACAACATCCTCAGCATCGCAGATGCTCCAAAGTGAATCCATCCGCAGCTCCAGAGCCGTCAAGCGGTCTAACAGGAGCTGCAACTGGACACACTTCTTGCACGTGAAGGAGCCAGGGACAGTGGACGTGTCCCTGAGCTCCCACATCGCACACGAGGAGCATGACACGGGTCTGAGATCTCCTGCCATGTCTTAAACCTTCGGTTAACTTCAACAGTTACAATTTCCGCCCCCCAAATTAAATAAATAAATAAACAACGAAGAAAAAATAAATAAATATACCAATGAAAAGAAAAAGAAAATAGAAACACTACTTACCAGGGATAAAAAGCACTTCCTCCCCACCCAGCTTCGAATTCCCACCTAGATTCAAATTCCCAAACTCACTCTTAGCTGTGTCTCACTCTGGCTGTGTCTTCTCTGGCTCACTGGGAGAACTCACTGGGAGTGAGTTTACAAGTTGCTCTTTTTAAACTGACCTCTACATTCCGGTGACCGCTACATCCCCGCGACCCCATCATCCCCGTGACCTCTACATTCCGGTGACTGCTACATCCCGCAACCCCTACATCCCCGCGACCCCTACATCCCCGCGACTCCATCATCCCCGTGACCTCTACATTCCGGTGACCGCTACATCCCGCTGCCATGTTCCTCTCTAATGGGCGTTGATCTAACCGGCCCCTGATTCGGGGAGAAATTCCGCTTGGGGATCCGCTCGCCATTCAGATTGGCCCAAGACTCTCCAGGTCCTGCAGCAACAGCACTGCAGTGGCCAGTGGAGGAACTGCACGGAGCTGCCTGGTCCTCACCTGGATCTCTGCTTCCTGAGGCCCAGAGTCAGGAGTCCAGACAGGGAGAGGAGAGGGGGCCTGAGGTAGTCGCAAGGGTGGAGGTCGGTCCAGAGGTCACTGGTCCTCAAGGGGAGGGCATTTCCAGTCAGAAGTGGGCTTCCGTTTTCACTGCAATTGTACAGGGCTTTGGTGAGGCCACACCTGGAGTATTGTGGGCAGTTCTGGTCTCCTTCTCTGAGGAAGGATGTTCTTGCTCTCGAGGGAGAGCAGCGAAGGTTTACCAGACTGATTCCAGGGATGGCGGGACTGTCACATGAGGAGAGACTTGTCTTTTGGGATTATATAATAATCTTTATTAGTGTCACAAGTAGGCTTACATTAACACTGCAATGATGTTACTGTGAAAAGCCCCTAGTCGCCACAGTCCGGCGCCTGTTCGGGTACACGGAGGGAGAATTCAGGATGTCCAATTCACCTAACACATCTTTCGGGACTTGTGGGAGGAAACCGGAGCACCCGGAGGAAACCCACGCAGACACGGGGAGAAGGTGCAGACTCCGCACAGACAGTGACCCGGCGGGGAATCGAACCCGGGTCCTTTTAGAAGAGTGAGAGGGGGTCTCATAGAAACTTATAAAATTCTAACTGGATTAGACGGTAGATTCAGAAAGAATGTTCCCGATGGTGGGGGAGTCCAGAACTAGGGGTGATAGTTTGAGGATAAGGGGTAAACCTTTTAGGACTGAGGTGAGGAGAAATTTTTTCACCCAGAGAGCGGCGAATCTGTGGAATTCACTCCCACAGAAAGTAGTTGAGGCCAAAACGTTGTAATTTCAAGCAGGAGTTAGATACAACTCTGGGGGCTAAAGTGATCGAGGGATATTGGGGGACGGCAGGATCAGGGTATTGAACTTGATGATCTGTGCGGAGTCTGCACGTTCTCCCCGTGTCTGCGTGGGTTTCCTCCGGGTGCTCCGGTTTCCTCCCACAGTCCAAAGATGTGCGGGTTCGGTGGATTGGCCGTGCTAAATTGTCCCTTATTGACCAAAAAAGGTTAGCTGGGGTTACGGGAATAGGGTGGAGGCGTGGGCTTGAGTAGGGTGCTCTTTCCAAGGGCTGGGTGCAGACTCGATGGGCCGAATGGCCTCCTTCTGCACTGTTACGATTCTATGATTCCATGAGAGGGCAGATAGGGCCGTAGTTTAAAGCCTTCCTTCAAAGGCAACACCTCTGACAGC
This sequence comes from Scyliorhinus torazame, assembly GCF_047496885.1. NCBI lineage: Eukaryota > Metazoa > Chordata > Chondrichthyes > Carcharhiniformes > Scyliorhinidae > Scyliorhinus > Scyliorhinus torazame. Next base: position 228,745,395 of record NC_092720.1, read on the forward strand.
TCAGTGTCAACCCCCGCCCCTCCCCCTCCCGGCCCAAATTATTTGGTCATGGGCAGATTGCCGGCCTAGTCTGGTTGGTTTCCAAGCACTTCGCCATATCCCGAGCTGAAAGAGGTGCTGTATAAATTCAAACTCGCCACTCCCGTGCCTTCGCCCCCATCGACTCCCGCCCGCCACAGGGTGGTGTTTGGCTGTTGTGTGGTGCAAATCATTCAACCAGGAGTGACTCGAGTGAGAGCAGGAATTTAATGGTGTTGGTAGTTTTGAAGAACTGTAAACGTCGAAGCTGGAAACAAAGGTGACCTGCCGCATGGCCCAGTCGACAGTGACCCCCTCCCCTCCCTCACGCGGTGTGAATTTACTGGTTCAGAAGGTGCATTCCGGGGGTTCCTTCACTTCCCCCTCCTTAACTTCGGGACTGTTGGGATTGTGCTCCAGGAGCCAATCTGCGAGCCAGATCTGTAACAGAAAGTAAACCAGTTAGTCCTCGGAAACCTCCCTCCCCCACCCACACCCCCCCACCCCAAGTACCTCCTTCTGTAGCACGGCCAAGGGGGGGGGGGTCTTAGCACTGTCGAGGGGCTGGTGGGGGGGTCAGCAATCTGCTGGGAAAGACAGATATCTCCCAATCTTCACCTGAAACTCAAGAGTGTGGGACGTATAACCTGTGGGTCACTCGCGAGATTCAGGCGTGTATGTCAAGCCCGACGCCTCCAAGCAGTGCTGCCGGAGCGCACGAGGTGAGGAGGAATTTCTGCTCCCAGAGGGTCCTGTCGGGAATTCTGTCCCCCCCCCCCAGAGGAGGCCGGAGCCTGGGCAGTTAAACAGATTCGGGGCTGGGTTAGACAGATTCCTGACTGGCAAAGGACTCAAGGGTTTACGGGGGAAACGGGCAGAAATAGCAGCGGGCGTAAGGCCATGGTCAGGTCAGCCGTGAGCTCATCGACTGGGTCAACAGGCTCGAGGGGCCGAAAGGCCTCATGTAAAATTTTTTAAAAAAAATTTAGAGTACCCAATTCATTTTTTCCAATTAAGGGGCAATTTAGCGTGGCCAATCCACCCACCCTGCACATCTTTGGGTTGTGGGGGCGAAACCCACGCAGACACGGGGAGAATGTGCAAACTCCACACGGACAGTGACCCAGAGCCGGGATTGAACCTGGGACCTCGGCGCCGAGAGGCAGCAGTGCTAACCCACTGTGCCACCGTGCTGCCCAGGGCCTCATCTTGCTTCTCGAACAAAATGAGAGCACAAGGTGTTTTGCTCTTGTCCATCCCGAATGACCCTCCTCCAGGGCGATGAGGGACGGAAGGGGGTCGACATACCAGCCTCGCCAGGGATGCCCACGGTTGTGACTGTACGCCTTTTGAAAACAAATTCTCACGTTCTTCTGCTGTTATGGTGGAAGAGCCGTCTTTGAGTCGTGCCGTTAGCCTGCGGCCCTGTCTGGACTTTGGTTGGTGTGGGTGCGGTTGGATGGCACTAATTGAAACAAGAGCAAGGGAGTTCTCCCAGGTGACCTGGACAATATTTATCCCTCAATCAACATCCGGTCATGATCAGGATCTATCCCTTCAGAAAGTCCTTTGCTGGCTGTGACGAACTTTGGCCGACTATCTCCACCTCCGATGTGGATCCTGGGCGAGATCTGGACGTAGCGGTGGGGTTAGGAGAGTTGAGAAATTGGAGCTTCACAGCGTGGGGCTCGTTAATCACTCAGGGATGTAGAGCACTGACTTTGTACATATTTGACCTGACCATGCATCAGACCTCACTCTTGTTGGCCCGTTTGAGGTGGGCCCATCACGACCTTGCCCTCAGTGCCAGTCACCATCACTCTCCTGCATTCAGGGAGACCACATCACCCGGCTCCCTGAGCCCCCCCCCCCCCCCCCCCCCCCCCCCCCCCCCCGCGGACGCATAGGTGGGGCCACGCCCAGGAGGGTCACCCAAGTATCCTCCCTAATCCTGGACCTTCTCGAACCGTGTGGCGATAAACGCTCGGGTTAACTCCCAGAACCAGCCCCCCACCCCACAGCCCCCCATCCCCACAGAACCACCCACCCACTCCACAGCCCCCCATCCACCCCAGAACCAACCCCCCACCCCACAGCCCCCCCATCCCTACAGAACCACCCACCCACCCCACAGCCCCCCATCCACCCCAGAACCAGCCCCCCACCCCACAGCCCCCCCATCCCCACAGAACCACCCACCCACCCCACAGCCCCCCATCCACCCCAGAACCAGCCCCCCACCCCACAGCCCCCCCATCCCCACAGAACCACCCCCCCACCCCACAGCCCCCCCATCCCCACAGACCCCTCCCACCCCTTCCCAGCTGGCCAGGATGCAAGGCCCAGGACAAGAGTGTCTCCCCCCCACCCCCCCCAATCCCCTGCTCCGTCGGTCTGGTCGGGCCAGGATTTTCCGGACTCCCCGCCTGCCCTTGGTCCCTCGGGGAAACAAGGGACTCAGGGAGGGGGCAGGTGTGGTGAGCCACGTAAGGCTGTTGTATATATTGTTCTGATCTATTAGTATTGTTCTCTCCACTGTTGTATATACTTGTTGTTATTGCTGTTCTGTTATTGGTTGTTGCTGTTGTACTGTTGGAATGTTATTATTGGTGCTGCTGTTGGCTCCGCCTGTGGCTCCGCCCAGCGGTGGGGGTATAGAGCCTGTTGACCTGGGTCAGCCCTGCAGTGCGGGAGGAGCTACAGGTCGGCACATATTTAGCTTATTGAAGCATCGGTTCACTGCTTCTCAGCGTCTCGTCTGAATTGATGTCCAGCAATTTAATAAACTAAAATTTTGATAATGGATGCTGCCCTCAAACCTGAACGCCTGGAACTGGACCCGCAGGCTGCTGAAACGCCGGCTATCTTTGAGCATTGGCTCAGCTGCTTCGAGACCTACCTCGAACCCTCGACTGCTGCAGTTTCCCCGGCAATCAAGCAATATCTCCTCAACGCCCGGGTGAGACACCGGATCTTCCAGTTAATCCGAGATGTGGGCTCGAATGCGGAGGCTGTAGGTGTACTCAAGGGATAGTTTGTGAGGCCGTTCAACGAGGTTCTCGCCCGACACCTCCTCACCACGCGGCGTCGGCGCCAGCGTGAGTCGCTCGGGGAGTATCTTCGGGAGTTGAGGGTACTCGCCCGCAGTTGTAACTGCCGGGCGGTCTCTGCACCGGAGCATTTGGAGCTAATGATTCGGGACACGTATGTGGCTGGAGTCCGGTCCAGCTATGTCCGGCACGTCTCCTCGGGAAAGGGACGATCAACCTCGAGGCGACAGTGAAGCTGGCGACCTCACCATAAGTGGCTTTCCAGAGCCTCGAGGCCTTCCCATCCGACCACGCGGCATCCTCGGGGACGTCAGACGTGAAGCCATCCCCCGACCCAGGCTTATCTCACTCCTGCGCCGCGCGGCTGCCAGCCAGCTCCGGGGGACCTTGCTGTTATCTCTGCGGGCAGGGTCAGCATCCCCGGCAGTGCTGCCCAGCTCCGGGGGACCTTGCTGTTATCTCTGCGGGCAGGGTCAGCATCCCCGGCAGTGCTGCCCAGCTCCGGGGGACCTTGCTGTTATCTCTGCGGGCAGGGCCGGCATCCCCGGCAGTGCTGCCCAGCTCCGGGGGACCTTGCTGTTATCTCTGCGGGCAGGGCCTGCATCCCCGGCAGTGCTGTCCAGCTCCGGGGGACCTTGCTGTTATCTCTGCGGGCAGGGCCGGCATCCCCGGCAGCGCTGCCCAGCTCCGGGGGACCTTGCTGTTATCTCTGCGGGCAGGGCCTGCATCCCCGGCAGTGCTGCCCAGCTCCGGGGGACCTTGCTGTTATCTCTGCGGGCAGGGCTGGCATCCCCGGCAGCGCTGCCCAGCTCCGGGGGACCTTGCTGTTATCTCTGCGGGCAGGGCCTGCATCCCCGGCAGCACTGTCCAGCTCCGGGGGACCTTGCTGTTATCTCTGCGGGCAGGGTCAGCATCCCCGGCAGTGCTGCCCAGCTCCGGGGGACCTTGCTGTTATCTCTGCGGGCAGGGCCTGCATCCCCGGCAGCACTGTCCAGCTCCGGGGGACCTTGCTGTTATCTCTGCGGGCAGGGTCAGCATCCCCGGCAGTGCTGCCCAGCTCCGGGGGACCTTGCTGTTATCTCTGCGGGCAGGGCCAGCATCCCCGGCAGTGCTGCCCAGCTCCGGGGGACCTTGCTGTTATCTCTGCGGGCAGGGTCAGCATCCCTGGCAGCGCTGCCCAGCTCCGGGGGACCTTGCTGTTATCTCTGCGGGCAGGGCCTGCATCCCCGGCAGCGCTGCCCAGCTCCGGGGGACCTTGCTGTTATCTCTGCGGGCAGGGCCAGCATCCCCGGCAGTGCTGCCCAGCTCCGGGGGACCTTGCTGTTATCTCTGCGGGCAGGGCCAGCATCCCCGGCAGTGCTGCCCAGCTCCGGGGGACCTTGCTGTTATCTCTGCGGGCAGGGCTGGCATCCCCGGCAGTGCTACCCAGCTCCGGGGGACCTTGCTGTTATCTCTGCGGGCAGGGCCAGCATCCCCGGCATTGCTACCCAGCTCCGGGGGACCTTGCTGTTATCTCTGCGGGCAGGGCCTGCATCCCCGGCAGTGCTGCCCAGCTCCGGGGGACCTTGCTGTTATCTCTGCGGGCAGGGCCTGCATCCCCGGCAGCGCTGCCCAGCTCTGGGGGACCTTGCTGTTATCTCTGCGGGCAGGGCTGGCATCCCCGGCAGTGCTGCCCAGCTCCGGGGGACCTTGCTGTTATCTCTGCGGGCAGTGTCAGCATCCCCGGCAGTGCTGCCCAGCTCCGGGGGACCTTGCTGTTATCTCTGCGGGCAGTGCCAGCATCCCCGGCAGTGCTGCCCAGCTCCGGGGGACCTTGCTGTTATCTCTGCGGGCAGGGCCAGCATCCCCGGCAGTGCTGTCCAGCTTCGGGGGACCTTGCTGTTATCTCTGCGGGCAGTGTCAGCATCCCCGGCAGTGCTGTCCAGCTCCGGGGGACCTTGCTGTTATCTCTGCGGGCAGGGTCAGCATCCCCGGCAGCACTGCCCAGCTCCGGGGGACCTTGCTGTTATCTCTGCGGGCAGGGCCTGCATCCCCGGCAGCGCTGCCCAGCTCCGGGGGACCTTGCTGTTATCTCTGCGGGCAGGACCAGCATCCCCGGCAGCGCTGCCCAGCTCCGGGGGACCTTGCTGTTATCTCTGCGGGCAGTGTCAGCATCCCCGGCAGTGCTGCCCAGCTCCGGGGGACCTTGCTGTTATCTCTGCGGGCAGGGCTGGCATCCCCGGCAGTGCTGCCCAGCTCCGGGGGACCTTGCTGTTATCTCTGCGGGCAGGGCTGGCATCCCCGGCAGTGCTGCCCAGCTCCGGGGGACCTTGCTGTTATCTCTGCGGGCAGGGCCTGCATCCCCGGCAGCGCTGTCCAGCTCCGGGGGACCTTGCTGTTATCTCTGCGGGCAGGGCCTGCATCCTCGGCAGTGCTGCCCAGCTCCGGGGGACCTTGCTGTTATCTCTGCGGGCAGGGCCTGCATCCCCGGCAGCGCTGCCCAGCTCCGGGGGACCTTGCTGTTATCTCTGCGGGCAGGGCCTGCATCCCCGGCAGTGCTGCCCAGCTCCGGGGGACCTTGCTGTTATCTCTGCGGGCAGGGTCAGCATCCCCGGCAGTGCTGTCCAGCTCCGGGGGACCTTGCTGTTATCTCTGCGGGCAGGGCTGGCATCCCCGGCAGCGCTGCCCAGCTCCGGGGGACCTTGCTGTTATCTCTGCGGGCAGGGCCAGCATCCCCGGCAGTGCTGCCCAGCTCCGGGGGACCTTGCTGTTATCTCTGCGGGCAGGGCCAGCATCCCCGGCAGCACTGCCCAGCTCCGGGGGACCTTGCTGTTATCTCTGCGGGCAGGACCAGCATCCCCGGCAGCACTGTCCAGCTCCGGGGGACCTTGCTGTTATCTCTGCGGGCAGGGCCTGCATCCCCGGCAGTGCTGCCCTGCTCCGGGGGACCTTGCTGTTATCTCTGCGGGCAGGACCAGCATCCCCGGCAGTGCTGTCCAGCTCCGGGGGACCTTGCTGTTATCTCTGCGGGCAGGGCCAGCATCCCCGGCAGTGCTGCCCAGCTCCGGGGGACCTTGCTGTTATCTCTGCGGGCAGGGCCAGCATCCCCGGCAGCGATGCCCAGCTCCGGGGGACCTTGCTGTTATCTCTGCGGGCAGGACCTGCATCCCCGGCAGTGCTGCCCAGCTCCGGGGGACCTTGCTGTTATCTCTGTGGGCAGGGCTGGCATCCCCGGCTGCGCTGCCCAGCTCCGGGGGACCTTGCTGTTATCTCTGCGGGCAGGGTCAGCATCCCTGGCAGTGCTGTCCAGCTCCGGAGGACCTTGCTGTTATCTCTGCGGGCAGGGCCTGCATCCCCGGCAGTGCTGTCCAGCTCCGGGGGACCTTGCTGTTATCTCTGCGGGCAGGGCCTGCATCCCCGGCAGTGCTGCCCAGCTCCGGGGGACCTTGCTGTTATCTCTGCGGGCAGGGCCTGCATCCCCGGCAGTGCTGCCCAGCTCCGGGGGACCTTGCTGTTATCTCTGCGGGCAGGGCTGGCATCACCGGCAGTGCTGCCCAGCTCCGGGGGACCTTGCTGTTATCTCTGCGGGCAGGGCTGGCATCACCGGCAGTGCTGCCCAGCTCCGGGGGACCTTGCTGTTATCTCTGCGGGCAGGACCAGCATCCCCGGCAGTGCTGCCCAGCTCCGGGGGACCTTGCTGTTATCTCTGCGGGCAGGGCCTGCATCCCCGGCAGTGCTGTCCAGCTCCGGGGGACCTTGCTGTTATCTCTGCGGGCAGGGCCTGCATCCCCGGCAGTGCTGCCCAGCTCCGGGGGACCTTGCTGTTATCTCTGCGGGCAGGGCCAGCATCCCCGGCAGCGCTGCCCAGCTCCGGGGGACCTTGCTGTTATCTCTGCGGGCAGGGCTGGCATCCCCGGCAGTGCTGCCCAGCTCCGGGGGACCTTGCTGTTATCTCTGCGGGCAGGGCTGGCATCCCCGGCAGTGCTGCCCAGCTCCGGGGGACCTTGCTGTTATCTCTGCGGGCAGTGTCAGCATCCCTGGCAGCGCTGCCCAGCTCCGGGGGACCTTGCTGTTATCTCTGCGGGCAGGGCTGGCATCCCCGGCAGCGCTGCCCAGCTCCGGGGGACCTTGCTGTTATCTCTGCGGGCAGGGCCAGCATCCCCGGCAGCACTGCCCAGCTCCGGGGGACCTTGCTGTTATCTCTGCGGGCAGGGCTGGCAGACCCGTCAGTGCTGCCCAGCTCCGGGGGACCTTGCTGTTATCTCTGCGGGCAGGGCCAGCATCCCCGGCAGTGCTGCCCAGCTCCGGGGGACCTTGCTGTTATCTCTGCGGGCAGGGCTGGCATCCCCGGCAGTGCTGCCCAGCTCCGGGGGACCTTGCTGTTATCTCTGCGGGCAGGGCCAGCATCCCCGGCAGCGCTGCCCAGCTCCGGGGGACCTTGCTGTTATCTCTGCGGGCAGGACCAGCATCCCCGGCAGTGCTGCCCAGCTCCGGGGGACCTTGCTGTTATCTCTGCGGGCAGGGCCAGCATCCCCGGCAGGGCTGCCCAGCTCCGGGGGACCTTGCTGTTATCTCTGCGGGCAGGGCCTGCATCCCCGGCAGCACTGTCCAGCTCCGGGGGACCTTGCTGTTATCTCTGCGGGCAGGGCCAGCATCCCCGGCAGTGCTACCCAGCTCCGGGGGACCTTGCTGTTATCTCTGCGGGCAGGACCTGCATCCCCGGCAGTGCTGCCCAGCTCCGGGGGACCTTGCTGTTATCTCTGCGGGCAGGGCCTGCATCCCCGGCAGCACTGTCCAGCTCCGGGGGACCTTGCTGTTATCTCTGCGGGCAGGGCCAGCATCCCCGGCAGTGCTACCCAGCTCCGGGGGACCTTGCTGTTATCTCTGCGGGCAGGGCCTGCATCCCCGGCAGTGCTGCCCAGCTCCGGGGGACCTTGCTGTTATCTCTGCGGGCAGGGCCAGCATCCCCGGCAGCACTGCCGAGCTCCGGGGGACCTTGCTGTTATCTCTGCGGGCAGGGCCAGCATCCCCGGCAGCACTGCCCAGCTCCGGGGGACCTTGCTGTTATCTCTGCGGGCAGGGCTGGCATCCCCGGCAGTGCTGCCCAGCTCCGGGGGATCTTGCTGTTATCTCTGCGGGCAGGGCCAGCATCCCCGGCAGTGCTGCCCAGCTCCAGGGGACCTTGCTGCTATCTCTGCGGGCAGGGCCAGCATCCCCGGCAGTGCTGCCCAGCTCCGGGGGACCTTGCTGTTATCTCTGCGGGCAGGGCCAGCATCCCCGGCAGTGCTGTCCAGCTCCGGGGGACCTTGCTGTTATCTCTGCGGGCAGGGCCAGCATCCCCGGCAGTGCTGTCCAGCTCCGGGGGACCTTGCTGTTATCTCTGCGGGCAGGGCCAGCATCCCCGGCAGTGCTGCCCAGCTCCGGGGGACCTTGCTGTTATCTCTGCGGGCAGGGCCAGCATCCCCGGCAGCACTGTCCAGCTCCGGGGGACTTTGCTGTTATCTCTGCGGGCAGGGCCAGCATCCCCGGCAGTGCTGCCCAGCTCCGGGGGACCTTGCTGTTATCTCTGCGGGCAGGGCCAGCATCCCCGGCAGCGCTGCCCAGCTCCGGGGGACCTTGCTGTTATCTCTGCGGGCAGGGCTGGCATCCCCGGCAACGCTGTCCAGCTCCGGGGGACCTTGCTGTTATCTCTGCGGGCAGGGCTGGCATCCCCGGCAGTGCTGCCCAGCTCCGGGGGACCTTGCTGTTATCTCTGCGGGCAGGGCCAGCATCCCCGGCAGTGCTGCCCAGCTCCGGGGGACCTTGCTGTTATCTCTGCGGGCAGTGTCAGCATCCCCGGCAGCGCTGCCCAGCTCCGGGGGACCTTGCTGTTATCTCTGCGGGCAGGGCTGGCATCCCCGGCAGCGCTGTCCAGCTCCGGGGGACCTTGCTGTTATCTCTGCGGGCAGGGCTGGCATCCCCGGCAGTGCTGCCCAGCTCCGGGGGACCTTGCTGTTATCTCTGCGGGCAGGGCCAGCATCCCCGGCAGTGCTGCCCAGCTCCGGGGGACCTTGCTGTTATCTCTGCGGGCAGGGCCTGCATCCCCGGCAGTGCTGTCCAGCTCCGGGGGACCTTGCTGTTATCTCTGCGGGCAGGGCTGGCATCCCCGGCAGCGCTGTCCAGCTCCGGGGGACCTTGCTGTTATCTCTGCGGGCAGGGCTGACATCCCCGGCAGTGCTGCCCAGCTCCGGGGGACCTTGCTGTTATCTCTGCGGGCAGGGCCAGCATCCCCGGCAGCGATGCCCAGCTCCGGGGGACCTTGCTGTTATCTCTGCGGGCAGGGCCAGCATCCCCGGCAGTGCTGCCCAGCTCCGGGGGACCTTGCTGTTATCTCTGCGGGCAGGGCTGGCATCCCCAGCAGCGCTGCCCAGCTCCGGGGGACCTTGCTGTTATCTCTGCGGGCAGGGCTGGCATCCCCGGCAGTGCTGCCCAGCTCCGGGGGACCTTGCTGTTATCTCTGCGGGCAGGGCTGGCATCCCCGGCAGCGCTGTCCAGCTCCGGGGGACCTTGCTGTTATCTCTGCGGGCAGGGCTGGCATCCCCGGCAGTGCTGCCCAGCTCCGGGGGACCTTGCTGTTATCTCTGCGGGCAGGGCTGGCATCCCCGGCAGTGCTGCCCAGCTCCGGGGGACCTTGCTGTTATCTCTGCGGGCAGGGCCTGCATCCCCGGCAGCGCTGTCCAGCTCCGGGGGACCTTGCTGTTATCTCTGCGGGCAGGGCCTGCATCCCCGGCAGCGCTGTCCAGCTCCGGGGGACCTTGCTGTTATCTCTGCGGGCAGGGCCTGCATCCCCGGCAGCGCTGTCCAGCTCCGGGGGACCTTGCTGTTATCTCTGCGGGCAGGGCTGGCATCCCCGGCAGTGCTGCCCAGCTCCGGGGGACCTTGCTGTTATCTCTGCGGGCAGGGCCGACATCCCCGGCAGTGCTGCCCAGCTCCGGGGGACCTTGCTGTTATCTCTGCGGGCAGGGCTGGCATCCCCGGCAGCGCTGCCCAGCTCCGGGGGACCTTGCTGTTATCTCTGCGGGCAGGGCTGGCATCCCCGGCAGTGCTGCCCAGCTCCGGGGGACCTTGCTGTTATCTCTGCGGGCAGGGCTGGCATCCCCGGCAGTGCTGCCCAGCTCCGGGGGACCTTGCTGTTATCTCTGCGGGCAGGGCTGGCATCCCCGGCAGTGCTGCCCAGCACGCAGCGCTGTGTGTAATGAGTCATTTTCTGGAGGTATGTCTGAGCCGCTCTAAAGCCCCAAAATCAAAAGCCGGTCGGCCTGAGGCTCACAGACCCCACAACGTGGCATCGTGCCTGCCGGGACCGCCCCCTTCCGACGCGTCATCCGCCGCGTGCGACCCGTGGCCGCCGCCATCTTGGCCGACATTGTCGATGCCGACATTTTATGATCACGCTGTTGCCACAGATAGTCATTCGCATTACCTCAGCTCGGTCCAGCTCGACCAGTCCCGGCCTTACCATCTGCCAAATTCGATGATGGCTGTCAAACGCAACGGGCAGGAGACGTCCTGCCTCTTCGACTCCGGGTGTTAGACGTTTTAGTTGCTGTGATATAAAGAGTCTAAAGTTCTATTCCTTTTTCACCAACACACATTTATTTCCTTCCAACAGCCTCTGCACAAAACTCTAACTACACATCACCTGACAGAGGCCACCTGAAGCCCCTTTACATATCTGTGTCAATTAATGGATACTTAACATAAATGAGACAACTAATTGCAATGTTTCTTAACCCATTACTTCACAGTCTCCCCTTCCTAGGAGAAAAAAAAATAATTAGGTGAAAATAAAATTTCAAGAAACTCAAAAACACACACATGATTTTCCCCTTTTGTTTTGTTTGGACGAGAAAGGGAAAAAAAACAGTCACAGAAACAAGCGCCCTTCATTAACAATATCCAAAAGTTTCTGTGAACTCGCCTTCGTGAAACAGTCTGACAGTTGATAGCTCCTGTTGACCCATTTAATTTTTGTTATTTCCCCTCTGTCCAACATCTGCTTCAAACTTGCGATGTCTATCCGTAACCTCTTTTCATTGACACTTTTTGTAGAGTGCACATTGTCCCACAGGGATTTATTGTCAATGTGACAGTCAATAGTTATATTACCCAAATCCCCTAATCCCAAAATTTCTGTCAATACCAGACTTATATAAAAGGCCATATCCACCGCCTCTACAAGGCTTAACGTCTCAGCAGCCAAAGTGCTTTTTACCACTCTCCTTATTTTCTTTGTTTCCCACACAAGCGGGCAACATTTACCATTGTACCCCAAAAGGAAAATTATAAAACCTCCTGCGCTTGAAACCCCAACATAAATTTGCGTCGGACGCATCACTATAAACTATGAGTTTCAAGTGCCTAAGGTCACCTAAAACCAGGAACTTCAAAACACACTCCTGCATTTTTAGTTTGGCCAACGCTTTATTTGCTCTTATTATGTCTTCCACTTTGGGATCATTCATTTTTGTACTCAACTCTGAGACATCAAAACTCACGTCCGGTCTAGTCTGTCTACCTAACCAATTCAGTTGCCCAATTAAACTTCGCAGTTGCTCTTTTTCTATCTTTGAAACCATTGCGTCTTTTTGTGAAACTCGGCCACGACTAATTGCTATTGGGCTGATGCTTTCCAAATAAGATTGCTGACGTAAAGTTGCCCCTAACTTAGTCTGTCCAATTTCCAGTCCAATATATTTAAATGCACCGGAAGCCTGACTTCCAACCCTGAATTCTTTCCTCAAACCAGAGATTACAATAGTTTCAAAATCACTAGTCCAACCCCACAAAAAATCATCGACATGCATCATAAAAATGCCAGAAAGGTTTCCTTTATAGTGCCCGTAAAACATTGCAGGATCTGCTTTCAACTGGTAACAGCCTAACTTTAACAAAACTGACCTTACCGAAAAATACCAGACTCTAGGTGCATCATTTAATCCATATACACACTTGTTCCACTTCCAGATTACCCCTTCTGTGTTAGCTCCTTCTTTAGGAGGTCAGAGAAAAATGTCTCTCTGGAGCTGATGCCCCTGCAAAAAGGCAGCTTTTATATCTATAGATTTGCATTCCCATGCCTTTGTGGCTAATAGAGCCAAGAAGATCTTTAAAATAACCTTTCCTGCTGTAGGTGAATCTACCCTTGAATCCTGATCTTCTAAGTTTTCTTCAAATCCCCTTGCCACAAGCCTGGCCTTTGCCTTATACGTTCCATCCGGAAGAACCTTTTTCGTGCAAATCCATCTGTGGGATAGAGCTCTTTGTCCCCTATCTGGTACTCCCGTGTATACCCCATATTCACTCCAACTATGCAATTCTTGCTGTTTAGCTTCTTTAATAACTTTTTCAGTCTTACTCATGTTCCGAGATCTTGATAAACTATGTCCCCTCTCCCGCCTGGTATCTCGTTCTATACTGCTACTGCTTGGTCTTTCCCTTCTGCTGTGGGATGTCCTTTCAATAGTTCTCGACCTTTTCCTGTGGACCTGTTCACTAACCGATGTACTATCTGAACTGGCACTGCGTTTCTGTGCCCTCCATTTTTGAACTTTGTTTTCCCAATCCATTGTCTTGACTCCTTCCCCTGAATGCTGTACATTCAACCAATGTTTATACTTTCCAGTGGCCTTCCCTGCTCTACTAATAACAGTTGCATCCTTCCATTGACTAGACCCTTCAGGCAAGTATGTCACTTTTGTACCAACTTTTGGCAGCTGCCCTTTTGGATAAATGGCCTGTTCTAATTCATCAGAAGTGTTGTGTTCCTCCGCAGAAACCCTGTCTATATCAGTTAATTGGTCCTCATAGTTCTGTAACACATGCGTACCAGATGACTCTGGTTCCTCGTCATGTCTGTCTGCTCTGTCTAAATTTGTAATCTGTACCCATTATCCTTGATGAATGTACCCTAACAGTTTGATTACCATGTTGCAAAATAATTGTTTTGCCATCTATGCCTATGATCTTCCCTGGGCCTTTCCATTCATTAGAATTGTCTCTCTTATAGTATACCATGCCTCCTTGCTGAAACATGGCATCTGATGGCCGTACGTTATGTCTTAAAGCTCTGCGAATTCTTTCAGAGACTTCTGCTTCCAAAAAAGTGTTTCTACTGCTTTGTAATGCATTTAAATGTTCAGCAAAACCAGAGACAATTGTAGTCCCCTCCCAAGCTGGAGGCTGGTCATCCAAAATGGACGGAATTTTAGGGTTTCTACCAAACACTAATTGATAAGGACTATAGCCCCCAACCATCTGCAATGAATTCTTTGCATGTACTGCCCATGCTAAAGCTGAATTTAGCCTGCAATTTGGTTGATCTGCCAAAATTTTCCGAAGCATGTCATTGATGACAGCATGATTTCTTTCACAGACACCATTACTAAATGGGCTTTCTGCAGCCGTATTCATAACTCCGATATTCATGTTTTCACACATATCCCTAAACTCATCATTAGCAAATTCTCCCCCATTGTCCGTAAGGAATTTTGCCGGTGGACCCATTCCTGTCCTTATGCATTTTTCCACGATTTGATCCAGAATTACTCTCTTTTCTTTACTTCATACAATCGTTGATTGACTATATCTGGTTGCTAATTCTACAAAATGCAAAATAAATATATTATTTGCTTTATCCCAGGTCTTAAGGTCCATGGCCACAATGTCGTTAAAATCCCTGGCCAAAGGTAGGGTTACTATCGGTCGTGCTGGTGTCCTACTGTACTTCCTACAAACTTCACAGCAGTCACCAACCTGTTCTATCAGTTTAGTATAGTCGCATCCCTTACCCCTGCATCCTTTAATACATTTTTCAGCCTCCGAGGAGACGGATGTGCAAATTGCCTATGCAGTTTTAATACCACAAGCTTTTTATCAGCTAAAGTCCCATTTTCAACTGCCTTAACACATCCTTAACCACTCTACTTGAAATAGTAAACTGAACTCCTGTCAAAACCAGGAGCCTATCCATGTTGCTCACTCTAGCACAGTCAAGTAATTTAAAGGCCAACACAGACTGTGGAAATTCCAGGTTGTGTTTCTGCAGCCGTTTATATAGTCTGCCAAATTCCATTATATAGTCTTCCATGGAGATATCCTCCATTTTCCGGAACTTATCAAATTCCGACCATGCTTCATACGCACTTAACAAGTCATCTTTCTTGTAAATCTTATCCATATAATGTAATAAAGTGTCCAGACCTTCTTCTGAGTCTAACTCTTCCAATTCCAGCTCAGAAAGCACTTTGTTTCGGATTTTACTGCCATATGGTAAAGAAAGAGCCAATGCCATGCCTTGTTTTCTCTTTCCCAAAGCAGTTACCTTAGTCCACATAACTACTGCACTTCTCCATTGGTCGTACGATTCCCTTTCAGAAAATAAGGGAGGATAGTCATATCCGGCCATCTTTATCCTCGGCTCAGCCATGTATCTTTTTCTCCCCCTTCTCACTCACTCCTTGGTTTGATCAGGAAAAGTTGTATCTTTCAAACCTTCACATTTACACAGCAACCACCCTCTGCTCCTATTGTTATACGTTTTAGTTACTGTTGTATGAAGAGTCAAAACTCCTGTTCCTTTTCACCAAACGCCATTTATTTCACTTCAACAGCCTCTGCACAAAACTCCGACAACACACCACCCGACAGAGGCCACCTGAAGTCCCTTTACATATCAGTGTCAATTAATGGATACTTAACATAAATGAGACAACTAATTGCAATGTCTCGTAACCCATTACTTAACACCGGGAGCACAGATAGTTTTGTCCAGCGGGATATGGTAAGGCTCTGCGCCCTCCGCGTCTCGCAGACCATATCCCTCGCATCCGGTTCGCACTCTGTACAGATCCGGGGGTATTGCGTCGCAAATCTGTCAATAGAAGGCGTAGAGTACACTAACTTTAAGCTCTACGTCCTCCCTCATCTCTGCGCTCCCCTCCTGCTCGGGTTAGATTTCCAGTGCAACCTCAGAAGCCTAACACTAAAATTCGGGAACCCCTGCCCCCTCTCACGATCTGCAGCCTCGCGACCCTGAAGGTCGCCCCTCCCTCGCTCTTCGCGAACCTCACCCCAGATTGTAAGCCCGTCGCCACCCGGAGCAGACGGTACAGTGCTCAGGACAGGGCCTTCATCAGGTCAGAGGTTCAGCGGCTCCTGGAGGAAGGGGTCATCAAGGCCAGCAACAGCCCCTGGAGAGCGCAAGTGGTGGTCGTCCGGACCAGGGAGAAGAACCGGATAGTAGTCGACTACAGTCAGACGATCAACCGGTACACGCAGCTCGATGCGTACCCCCTCCCACGCATATCTGACACGGTAAATCAGATTGTGCAGTATCGAGTCTTCTCTACGGTAGACTTGAAGCCCGTGTACCACCAGCTCCCTATCCGGCCGGAAGACCGCCAGTACACTGCCTTCGAGGCAGGTGGCCACCTCTTCCATTTCCTCAGGGTCCCCTTCGGGTCACCAATGGGGTTTCGGTCTTCCAACGAACAATGGACCGAATGGTGGACCAGTACGGGCTGCGGGCCACGTTCCCGTACTTGGATAATGTCACCATCTGCGGCCATGACCTGCAGGACCATGACGCGAACCTAGACAAATTCCTCCGCACCGCCCGACTCCTTAATTTAACCTGCAAAAAGGAGAAATGCGTTTTCCGCAGAACCCGGCCAGCCATCCTCGGCTATGTCGTGGAAAACGGTGTCCTAGGGCCCGACCCCAGCCGCATGCGCCCCCTTCTCCAGCTCCCCTTCCCCACTGCCCCAAGGCCCTAAAACGATGCCTGGGGTTTTTCTCGTATTATGCCCAGTGGGTCCCCAACTACGCGGACAAGGCCCGCCCACTCATTAAGTCCACCATTTTTCCCCTGGCGGCTGAGGGCCGCTTGGCTTTCAACCGCATCAGAGCCGACATTGCCAAGGCCGCGATGCCGCTGGGGATGAATCGCTTCCGTTCCAGGTGGAGAGCGATGCGTCTGACTTTCCCCTGGCCGCTACCATCAACCAGGCAGGAAGGCCAGTCGCCTCCCGTACCCTCCATGCCTCTGGGATTCGACACTCCTCCGTCGCGAAGGAGGCACAAGCCATTGTGGAAGCTGTGCGACACTGAAAAATGAAATGAAATGAAAATCGCTTATTGTCACAAGTAGGCTTCAATGAAGTTACTGTGAAAAGCCCCTAGTCGCCACATTCCGGCGCCTGTTCGGGGAGGCTGGTACAGGAATTGAACCATGCTGCTGGCCTGCCTTGGTCTGCTTTAAAAGCCAGCCCCACTGGAGGCATTACCTGGCTGACAGGAGATTCACTCTCCTCACAGACCAACGGTCAGTTGCCTTCATGTTTAATAACACGCAGCGGGGCAAGGTTAAGAAGGACAAGATTTTGCAGTGGAGAATCGAGCTCTCCACCTATAACTACGACATCTTGTATCGCCCTGGGAAGTTCAACGAGCCCCAGATGCCCTGTCCCGCAGTATATGCGCCAGTGCGCAAACAGACCGGTTACGGGCCATCCACAACGACCTCTGTCACCCGGGGGTCACCCGGCTTCTTCACTTCGTCAAGGCCCACAACCTGCCCGACTCCACTGAGGATGTCAGGGCTGTGACCAGGGATTGGTAAATCTGTGCAGAGTGCAAGCCGCACTTCTATCGGCCGGACAAGGCTCACCTGGTAAAGGCCTCCCACCCTTTTGAACGCCTCAGCGTGGACTTTAAAGGGCCACTCCCGCCCACTGACCATAATGTGTACTTTCTCAACGTTGTTGATGAGTACTCCCGCTTCCCGTTTGCAATCCCTCGTCCTGATATGTCCTCTGCCACTGTCATCAAGGCCCTGTGCGGCATTTTCTCCCTGTTTGGTTTCCCCGCCTATACACATAGCGATCGGAGTTCCTCTTTTATGAGTGATGAGCTGCGTCAGTACCTGCTCAGTAAGGGAGTCGCCTCGAGCAGGACTACCAGCTACAACCCCCAGGGGAACGGGCAGCTGGAGAGGGAGAATGCTACTGTCTGGAAGGCCGTCCTTCTGGCCCTACGGTCTGGAAGTCTCCCAGTCTCCCGCTGGCAGGAGGTCCTCCCAGACGCGCTCCACTCCATCCAGTCGCTTCTGTGCACTGCCACAAACGAGACCCCTCACAACCGTCTATTTGTCTTTCCCAGGACGTCGATCTCCGGGGTCTCGCTCCCGGCCTGGTTGACGAAACCTGGGCAAGTCCTCCTACGGAAACACGCGAGGAGCCATGAGGCCGATCCCCTGGTCGAGCGGGTTCAGCTTCTCCACGCGAACCCTCAGTACGCGTATGTGGCACACCGCGATGGACGACAGGACACAGTCTCCCTCCGGGACCTGGCTCCCACAGGTACCCCCGCGCCCATTATCACCGCGCCCCTCCCAGCCCCCTCCCCACCCACTTCCCCACCTACACCTTCACCAACATCTCCCACAGGGTCCTTTAGCCCTGCCTCTGCGTCGTCACCCTATCCGGGACCCTGTTGTGCGGACGATGTGCCCCCGGAGCCGAAGGTCTCGACGCCAGTGTCCCCGCCGCAGCCGGAGCTGAGGCGTGCGCAGCGAACAATTCATCCTCCGGTGAGACTGAACGTGTGAGTCCGCTTCAACCCCGCCGGACTTCCAACAGCAACAACCAATAACAGAACAGCAATAACAACAAGTATATACAACAGTGGAGAGAACAATACTAATAGATCAGAACAATATATACAACAGCCTTACGTAGCCATACGTGGCTCACCACAGCAGGAAATGGGGTTGAGGGCCCAGCACATTCAGCCATGACCACTGGCGGAGCAGGCTGGATGGTCGGAATCCTGCTGCTGTTTCCGAGGCGCCACTCCCACTCCGGTAGCCCTCAGCAAGGCACTTACAATTGGATCGGCCGGTTTCCGCTTGCAGATTTCTGTCAACCCAATCAGCAAGGTGGGGTTCACAAACTTGCTGAGATAGTCCACCGCAGCCTGGTCAGCGGGAAACGGCTCGATGGTCACTGTGGGGATTTGGAAAAGAAGCGGCAAGTCTCAGCGTTGCACAGCACTTCAGCATCTTTTCAAGAATAGAGGTGGCGTTAAACCAGCTCTTCGTCAAGACATTCCCCCCCAGGACATTCATGGTATGTTAATTATATATCGCGAAGACGCTCGGGTGAAGGGCATTGTTTAACTATGTACACAGACACCACAGGTGGTCATGTTTGGGGTGTTGGAAGACCCGCGGGGGGGGGGGGGGGGGGGGGGGGGGAGAGGTGTGGATGTTTTGGCCTTTGCCTCCCCGATAGCCCGGAGTTGGATCTCGTTATGGAACATAGAACACAGAACATAGATGTTGGAGGGACTCGGAGCCATTAAAGGCAGGGGGGGTGGTGTGATGACATGCATCACTGTAAATACACAAGGGGTTAATGTAAATACATTGTGACTAAGTAAACACTAGAGGGAGCTCCAGAGAAGTCATGACACGCAGACACACAGCTAATGAACACATAGAATAGGACACGACCAATGGGCAGTCAAGACACCCAGAGGTGACACTACCACAAGGGGGCTACCGATATAAAAGGACAGGGCACACATGCTCTTTCTCTGTCCACAGACGACACGTAGAGAGACAGGGGCAGATCAAGGAAGCATCACACCCACCGCATGGCTGAGAGCAGACTGGTTAGTTTGAGTTACTGTAGCAAGATTAGCAGGAGAGTCGAACTCAAGTAGGAGAATTGTTAACTGTTCAATAAATGTGTTGAACCGATCTCCAAGTCTGAACCTTCCTTTGTCAGAGTGCACATCAAGGAAGCAGCGTATGCTACGTGAAGAAGCAGAACACAACAGGAGGGTCAGGGACCTGCCTGAATTCCTCCGGTTAGAAAAGATTAAGCGGGGGTCGGTTGAAATGTGGTTCACTCGGAGGTGGAAACCATTCATCCATTTCTTCAAGGAGGATTGAGGGGTCAGTGAGGGAGTGGGGGGGGGGACTTTTGGTGGGATAAGGGGGTAAAAAAGGGGGAAGGCAGGACACGGTTGGGGGCCGGGCTCAGGGAGGCTGGAGGGTTTGGGGTTGTTGGGTTGATGTGATGTCCTTCCGATGCTCTTTGATTGCTCTTTTGATGTTTTGTATGTTTATATTTGAGTTGAAAAGCCGTGAATAAAAATATTTTTTAAAGTAATGATTATGTATTCAGAGCACTTATAAAGAGAGACCGTTGGGCCACTGTGTTGCTGGTAGTGAGCAGGCACATGTAATGTTGCATTCTGGGAATAAACCCATTGGTGTCTAGTTTCATCGTCAAATAGCTTGGGTTTGGGGTAACACGCAACCATTGTGACTCGATAATGTGTTGGTGTAGAGTCAGCAGGGTTTAGCATGGGCAGATATTAAATAAAGTTCAGATGCACTGGATCTAATTGATTGGCAAAATGGGCTCATCCTGTTCCAGTGTAACAGGCTCGAGGGGCTGAATGGGCCTCCTCCTGTTCCTGAGTAAAAGACTCGAGGGGCTGAATGGGCCTCCTCCTGTTCCAGTGTAACAGACTCGAGTGGCTGAATGGGCCTTCTCCTGTTCCTGAGTAACAGACTCGAGGGGCTGAATGGGCCTCCTCCTGTTCCTGTGTCACAGACTCGAGGGATAGAATGGGCCTCCTCCTGTTCTTGTGTAACAGACTCGAGGGGCTGAATACCCCTCCTCCTGTTCCAGTGTAACAGACTCGAGTGGCTGAATGGGCCTCCTCCTGTTCCTGTGTAACAGACATGAGGGGCTGAATGGGCCTCCTCCTGTTCCTGTGTCACAGACTCGAGGGATAGAATGGGCCTCCTCCTGTTCTTGTGTAACAGACTCGAGGGGCTGAATACCCCTCCTCCTGTTCCAGTGTAACAGACTCGAGTGGCTGAATGGGCCTCCTCCTGTTCCTGTGTAACAGACTCGAGGGGCTGAATGGGCCTCCTCCTGTTCCAGTGTAACAGGCTTGAGGGGCTGAATGGGCCTCCTCCTGTTCCTGTGTAACAGACTCAAGGGGCTGAATGGGCCTCCTCCTGTTCCAGTGTAACAGGCTTGAGGGGCTGAATGGGCCTCCTCCTGTTCCTGTGTAACAGACTCGAGGGGCTGAATACCCCTCCTCCTGTTCCAGTGTAACAGACTCGAGTGGCTGAATGGGCCTCCTCCTGTTCCTGTATAACAGGCTCGAGGGGCTGAGTGGGCCTCCTCCTGTTCCTGTGTAACAGACTCGAGGGGCTGAATGGGCCTCCTCCTGTTCCTGTGTAACAGACTCGAGGGGCCGAATGGGCCTCCTCCTGTTCCTGTGTAACAGGCTCGAGGGGCTGAATGGGCCTCCTCCTGTTCTTGTGTAACAGGCTTGAGGGGCTGAATGGGCCTCCTCCTGTTCCTGTGTAACAGACTTGAGGGGCTGAATGGGCTCCTCCTGTTCCTGTGTAACAGACTCGAGGGGCTGAATGGGCTCCTCCTGTTCCTGAGTAACAGGCTCGAGGGGCTGAATGGGCCTCCTCCTGTTCCTGTGTAACAGGCTTGAGGGGCTGAATGGGCTCCTCCTGTTCCTGTGTAACAGGCTCGAGGGGCTGAATGGGCTCCTCCTGTTCCTGAGTAACAGGCTCGAGGGACTGAATGGGCCTCCTCCTGTTCCTGTGTAACAGGCTCGAGGGGCTGAATGGGCCTCCTCCTGTTCCTGAGTAACAGACTCGAGGGGCTGAATGGGCCTCCTCCTGTTCCTGTGTCACAGACTCGAGGGGCTGAATGGGCCTCCTCCTGTTCCTGTGTAACAGGCTCGAGGAGGGGGCTGAATGGGCCTCCTCCTGTTCCTGTGTCACAGACTCGAGGGATAGAATGGCCTCCTCCTGTTCTTGTGTAACATACTCAAGGGGCTGAATGGGCCTCCTCCTGTTCCAGTGTAACAGGCTTGAGGGGCTGAATGGGCCTCCTCCTGTTCCTGTGTAACAGGCTCGAGGGGCTGAATGGGCCTCCTCCTATTCCTGTGTAACAGACTCGAGGGGCTGAATGGGCCTCCTCCTGTTCCTGTATAACAGGCTCGGGGGGCTGAATGGGCCTCCTCCTGTTCCGGTGTAACAGACTCGAGGGGCTGAATGGGCTCCTTCTGTTCCTGTGTAACAGGCTCGAGGGGCTGAATGGGCTCCTCCTGTTCCTGAGTAACAGGCTCGAGGGGCTGAATGGGCCTCCTCCTGTTCCTGTGTAACAGGCTCGAGGGGCCGAATGGGCCTCCTCCTGTTCCAGTGTAACAGGCTCGAGGGGCTGAATGGACCTCCTCCTGTTCCTGTGTAACAGACTCGAGGGGCTGAATGGGCCTCCTCCTGTTCCTGTGCAACAGGCTTGAGGGGCTGAATGGGCACCCCCTGTTCCTGTGTAACAGGCTCGAGGGGCTGAATGGGCTCCGCCTGTTCCTGAGTAACAGGCTCGACGGGCTGAATGGGCCTCCTCCTGTTCCTGTGTAACAGGCTTGAGGGGCTGAATGGGCTCCTCCTGTTCCAGTGTAACAGGCTCGAGGGGCTGAATGGGCCTCCTCCTGTTTCTGTGTAACAGACTCGAGGGGCTGAATACCCCTCCTCCTGTTCCAGTGTAACAGACTCGAGTGGCTGAATGGGCCTCCTCCTGTTCCTGTGTAACAGGCTCGAGGGGCTGAATTGGCCTCCTCCTGTTTCTGTGTAACAGACTCGAGGGGCTGAATACCCCTCCTCCTGTTCCAGTGTAACAGACTCGAGTGGCTGAATGGGCCTCCTCCTGTTCCTGTGTCACAGACTCGAGGGGCTGAATGGGCCTCCTCCTGTTCCTGTGTAACAGGCTCGAGGAGGGGGCTGAATGGGCCTCCTTCTGTTACTGTGTAACAGGCTTGAGGGGCTGAATGGGCTCCTCCTGTTCCTGTGTAACAGACTCGAGAGGCTGAATGGGCCTCCTCCTGTTCCTGTGTAACAGACTCGAGGGGCTGAATGGGCCTCCTCCTGTTCCGGTGTAACAGACTTGAGGGGCTGAATGGGCCTCCTCCTATTCCTGTGTAACAGACTCGAGGGGCCGAATGGGCCTCCTCCTGTTCCTGTGTAACAGGCTCGAGGGGCTGAATGGGCCTCCTCCTGTTCTTGTGTAACAGGCTTGAGGGGCTGAATGGGCCTCCTCCTGTTCCTGTGTAACAGACTTGAGGGGCTGAATGGGCTCCTCCTGTTCCTGTGTAACAGACTCGAGGGGCTGAATGGGCTCCTCCTGTTCCTGTGTAACAGACACGAGGGGCTGAATGGGCCTCCTCCTGTTCCTGTGTAACAGGCTTGAGGTGCTAAATGGGCTCCTCCTGTTCCTGTGTAACAGGCTCGAGGGGCTGAATGGGCTCCTCCTGTTCCTGAGTAACAGACTCGATGGGCTGAATGGGCCTCCTCCTGTTCCTGTGTCACAGACTGGAGGGGCTGAATACCCCTCCTCCTGTTCCAGTGTAACAGACTCGAGTGGCTGAATGGGCCTCCTCCTGTTCCTGTGTAACAGACTCGAGGGGCTGAATGGGCCTCCTCCTGTTCCAGTGTAACAGGCTTGAGGGGCTGAATGGGCCTCCTCCTGTTCCTGTGTAACAGACTCAAGGGGCTGAATGGGCCTCCTCCTGTTCCAGTGTAACAGGCTTGAGGGGCTGAATGGGCCTCCTCCTGTTCCTGTGTAACAGACTCGAGGGGCTGAATACCCCTCCTCCTGTTCCAGTGTAACAGACTCGAGTGGCTGAATGGGCCTCCTCCTGTTCCTGTGTAACAGGCTCGAGGGGCTGAGTGGGCCTCCTCCTGTTCCTGTGTAACAGACTCGAGGGGCTGAATGGGCCTCCTCCTGTTCCTGTGTAACAGACTCGAGGGGCCGAATGGGCCTCCTCCTGTTCCTATGTAACAGGCTCGACGTGCTGAATGGGCCTCCTCCTGTTCTTGTGTAACAGGCTTGAGGGGCTGAATGGGCCTCCTCCTGTTCCTGTGTAACAGACTTGAGGGGCTGAATGGGCTCCTCCTGTTCCTGTGTAACAGACTCGAGGGGCTGAATGGGCTCCTCCTGTTCCTGTGTAACAGACACGAGGGGCTGAATGGGCCTCCTCCTATTCCTGTGTAACAGGCTTGAGGGGCTGAATGGGCTCCTCCTGTTCCTGTGTAACAGGCTCGAGGGGCTGAATGGGCTCCTCCTGTTACTGAGTAACAGGCTCGAGGGACTGAATGGGCCTCCTCCTGTTCCTGTGTAACAGGCTCGAGGGGCTGAATGGGCCTCCTCCTGTTCCTGAGTAACAGACTCGAGGGGCTGAATGGGCCTCCTCCTGTTCCTGTGTCACAGACTCGAGGGGCTGAATGGGCCTCCTCCTGTTCCTGTGTAACAGGCTCGAGGAGGGGGCTGAATGGGCCTCCTCCTGTTCCTGTGTCACAGACTCGAGGGATAGAATGGCCTCCTCCTGTTCTTGTGTAACATACTCAAGGGGCTGAATGGGCCTCCTCCTGTTCCAGTGTAACAGGCTTGAGGGGCTGAATGGGCCTCCTCCTGTTCCTGTGTAACAGGCTCGAGGGGCTGAATGGGCCTCCTCCTATTCCTGTGTAACAGACTCGAGGGGCTGAATGGGCTCCTCCTGTTCCAGTGTAACAGGCTCGAGGGGCTGAATGGGCCTCCTCCTGTTTCTGTGTAACAGACGCGAGGGGCTGAATACCCCTCCTCCTGTTCCAGTGTAACAGACTCGAGTGGCTGAATGGGCCTCCTCCTGTTCCTGTGTAACAGGCTCGAGGGGCTGAATGGGCCTCCTCCTGTTTCTGTGTAACAGACTCGAGGGGCTGAATACCCCTCCTCCTGTTCCAGTGTAACAGACTCGAGTGGCTGAATGGGCCTCCTCCTGTTCCTGTGTCACAGACTCGAGGGGCTGAATGGGCCTCCTCCTGTTCCTGTGTAACAGGCTCGAGGAGGGGGCTGAATGGGCCTCCTTCTGTTACTGTGTAACAGGCTTGAGGGGCTGAATGGGCTCCTCCTGTTCCTGTGTAACAGACTCGAGAGGCTGAATGGGCCTCCTCCTGTTCCTGTGTAACAGACTCGAGGGGCTGAATGGGCCTCCTCCTGTTCCGGTGTAACAGACTTGAGGGGCTGAATGGGCCTCCTCCTGTTCCGGTGTAACAGACTCGAGGGGCTGAATGGGCCTCCTCCTGTTCCTGTGTAACAGACTCGAGGGGCCGAATGGGCCTCCTCCTGTTCCTGTGTAACAGGCTCGAGGGGCTGAATGGGCCTCCTCCTGTTCTTGTGTAACAGGCTTGAGGGGCTGAATGGGCCTCCTCCTGTTCCTGTGTAACAGACTTGAGGGGCTGAATGGGCTCCTCCTGTTCCTGTGTAACAGACTCGAGGGGCTGAATGGGCTCCTCCTGTTCCTGTGTAACAGACACGAGGGGCTGAATGGGCCTCCTCCTGTTCCTGTGTAACAGGCTTGAGGGGCTGAATGGGCTCCTCCTGTTCCTGTGTAACAGGCTCGAGGGGCTGAATGGGCTCCTCCTGTTCCTGAGTAACAGGCTCGAGGGACTGAATGGTCCTCCTCCTGTTCCTGTGTAACAGGCTCGAGGGGCTGAATGGGCCTCCTCCTGTTCCTGAGTAACAGACTCGAGGGGCTGAATGGGCCTCCTCCTGTTCCTGTGTCACAGACTGGAGGGGCTGAATGGGCCTCCTCCTGTTCCTGTGTAACAGGCTCGAGGAGGGGGCTGAATGGGCCTCCTCCTGTTCCTGTGTCACAGACTCGAGGGATAGAATGGCCTCCTCCTGTTCTTGTGTAACATACTCAAGGGGCTGAATGGGCCTCCTCCTGTTCCAGTGTAACAGGCTTGAGGGGCTGAATGGGCCTCCTCCTGTTCCTGTGTAACAGGCTCGAGGGGCTGAATGGGCCTCCTCCTATTCCTGTGTAACAGACTCGAGGGGCTGAATGGGCCTCCTCCTGTTCCTGTATAACAGGCTCGGGGGGCTGAATGGGCCTCCTCCTGTTCCGGTGTAACAGACTCGAGGGGCTGAATGGGCTCCTTCTGTTCCTGTGTAACAGGCTCGAGGGGTTGAATGGGCTCCTCCTGTTCCTGAGTAACAGGCTCGAGGGGCTGAATGGGCCTCCTCCTGTTCCTGTGTAACAGGCTCGAGGGGCCGAATGGGCCTCCTCCTGTTCCAGTGTAACAGGCTCGAGGGGCTGAATGGACCTCCTCCTGTTCCTGTGTAACAGACTCGAGGGGCTTAATGGGCCTCCTCCTGTTCCTGTGTAACAGGCTTGAGGGGCTGAATGGGCACCCCCTGTTCCTGTGTAACAGGCTCGAGGGGCTGAATGGGCTCCGCCTGTTCCTGAGTAACAGGCTCGACGGGCTGAATGGGCCTCCTCCTGTTCCTGTGTAACAGGCTTGAGGGGCTGAATGGGCTCCTCCTGTTCCAGTGTAACAGGCTCGAGGGGCTGAATGGGCCTCCTCCTGTTCCTGTGTAACAGGCTCGAGGGGCTGAATACCCCTCCTCCTGTTCCAGTGTAACAGACTCGAGGGGCTGAATGGGCCTCCTCCTGTTCCTGTGTAACAGGCTCGAGGGGCTGAATGGGCCTCCTCCTGTTCCTGTGTCACAGACTCGAGGGGCTGAATGGGCCTCCTCCTCTTCCTGTGTAACAGGCTCGAGGGGCTGAATGGGCCTCCTCCTGTTCCTGTGTAACAGGCTTGAGGGGCTGAATGGGCTCCTCCTGTTCCTGTGTAACAGACTCGAGAGGCTGAATGGGCCTCCTCCTGTTCCTGTGTAACAGACTCGAGGGGCTGAATGGGCCTCCTCCTGTTCCGGTGTAACAGACTCGAGGGGCTGAATGGGCCTCCTCCTGATCCTGTGTAACAGGCTCGAGGGGCCGAATGGGCCTCCGCCTGTTCCTGTGTAACAGGCTCGAGGGGCTGAATGGGCCTCCTCCTGTTCCTGTGTAACAGGCTTGAGGGGCTGAATGGGCCTCCTCCTGTTCCTGTGTAACAGGCTCGAGGGGCTGAATGGGCTCCGCCTGTTCCTGAGTAACAGGCTCGAGGGGCTGAATGGTCCTCCTCCT
This sequence comes from Scyliorhinus torazame, assembly GCF_047496885.1. Taxonomy (NCBI): domain Eukaryota; kingdom Metazoa; phylum Chordata; class Chondrichthyes; order Carcharhiniformes; family Scyliorhinidae; genus Scyliorhinus; species Scyliorhinus torazame. The sequence continues at coordinate 228,771,530 of NC_092720.1, forward strand.
GTTCCTGTGTAACAGGCTCGAGGAGGGGGCTGAATGGGCCTCCTCCTGTTCCTGTGTAACAGGCTCGAGGGGCTGAATGGGCCTCCTCCTGTTCCTGAGTAACAGACTCTTGGGGCTGAATGGGCCTCCTCCTGTTCCTGTGTCACAGACTGGAGGGGCTGAATGGGCCTCCTCCTGTTCCTGTGTAACAGACTCGAGGGGCTGAATGGGCTCCTCCTGTTCCTGTGTCACAGACTCGAGGGATAGAATGGCCTCCTCCTGTTCTTGTGTAACATACCCAAGGGGCTAAATGGGCCTCCTCCTGTTCCAGTGTAACAGGCTTGAGGGGCTGAATGGGCCTCCTCCTGTTCCTGTGTAACAGGCTCGAGGGGCTGAATGGGCCTCCTCCTGTTCCTGTGTAACAGGCTCGAGGGGCTGAATGGGCCTCCTCCTGTTCCTGTGTCACAGACGCAAGGGGCTGAATGGGGCTCCTCCTGTTCCTGTGTCACAGACTCGAGGGGCTGAATGGGCCTCCTCCTGTTCTGTGTAACAGGCTTGAGGGGCAGAATGGGCTCTCCTGTTCCTGTGTAACAGGCTCGAGGGGCTGAATGGGCTCCTCCTGTTCCTGAGTAACTGGCTCGAGGGGCTGAATGGGCCTCCTCCTGTTCCTGTGTAACAGGCTTGAGGGGCTGAATTGGCTCCTCCTGTTCCAGTGTAACAGACTTGAGGGGCTGAATGGGCCTCCTCCTGTTCCTGTGTAACAGACTCGAGGGGCTGAATGGGCCTCCTCCTGTTCCTGTGTAACAGGCTCGGGGGGCTGAATGGGCCTCCTCCTGTTCCGGTGTAACAGACTCGAGGGGCTGAATGGGCCTCCTCCTGTTCCTGTGTCACAGACGCAAGGGGCTGAATGGGCCTCCTCCTGTTCCTGTGTAACAGACTCGAGGGGCTGAATGGGCCTCCTCCTGTTCCTGTGTAACAGGCTTGAGGGGCTGAATGGGCTCCTCCTGTTCCTGTGTAACAGGCTCGAGGGGCTGAATGGGCTCCGCCTGTTCCTGAGTAACAGGCTCGACGGGCTGAATGGGCCTCCTCCTGTTCCTGTGTAACAGGCTTGAGGGGCTGAATGGGCTCCTCCTGTTCCAGTGTAACAGGCTCGAGGGGCTGAATGGGCTCCTCCTGTTCCTGAGTAACAGGCTCGAGGGGCTGAATGGGCTCCTCCTGTTCCTGAGTAATAGGCTCGAGGGGCTGAATGGGCCTCCTCCTGTTCCTGTGTAACAGACTCGAGGGGCTGAATGGGCCTCCTCCTGTTCCAGTGTAACAGGCTCGAGGGGCTGAATGGGCCTCCTCCTGGTCCTGTGTAACAGGCTCGAGGGGCTGAATGGGCCTCCTCCTGTTCCTGTGTAACAGACTCGAGGGGCTGAATGGGCCTCCTCCTGTTCCAGTGTAACAGGCTCGAGGGGCTGAATGGGCCTCCTCCTGGTCCTGTGTAACAGGCTCGAGGGGCTGAATGGGCCTCCTCCTGTTCCTGTGTAACAGACTCGAGGGGCTGAATGGGCCTCCTCCTGTTCCTGTGTAACAGACTCGAGGGGCTGAATGGGCCTCCTCCTGTTCCAGTGTAACAGGCTCGAGGGGCTGAATGGGCCTCCTCCTGTTCCAGTGTAACAGGCTCGAGGGGCTGAATGGGCCTCCTCCTGTTCCTGTGTAACAGACTCGAGGGGCTGAATGGGCCTCCTCCTGTTCCTGTGTAACAGGCTCGAGGGGCTGAATGGGCCTCCTCCTGTTCCTGTGTAACAGACTCGAGGGGCTGAATGGGCCTCCTCCTGTTCCAGTGTAACAGGCTCGAGGGGCTGAATGGGCCTCCTCCTGTTCCAGTGTAACAGGCTCGAGGGGCTGAATGGGCCTCCTCCTGTTCCTGAGTAACAGGCTCGAGGGGCTGAATGGGCCTCCTCCTGTTCCAGTGTAACAGGCTCGAGGGGCTGAATGGGCTCCTCCTGTTCCTGTTCTGGGTGGAAATGCTCATTTTGAGTTCGCCTGGATTCTGTAATGGGGTCTGGAGTGAGCAATGACGTTATCTCTATTCTTACCCTGGCCATCTCTAAATTAACGGATCAATTCTAAATCACTGCCTCTCTCTGAAACTCACCATTTGGGAACATAAAGTGAATCTCTCTCTCTGCCGTGTTAAAGCAGTCACTGCCGTGTAACGCATTCTGAATTTTATCAGTTCCGTATATTGCCCGTAAACTAGAAGCAATAAATATGAAGAGAGTCAAATTCATCACAGTGAATTCCATCAGCTCCTTCGAAACATTAAATATCTGAGACTAGAACCTGCAGGACTGAGGAGGTGCGGACCCCAAATGACGGAACAACACCTTCCAAATACTGTCCCATGTACACTCCCCCCGTATCCACCCCTCCCCTCAAATACTCCCCCACTATGAAAACTCACTCGGTATCCACCCCAGCCTCTCCAAATACTCCCCCACCCTCTGTATCCACCTCACTCCCTCCAAATACTCCCCCACCCTCTGTATCCACCTCACTCCCTCCAAATACTCCCCCACCCTCTGTATCCACCTCACTCCCTCCAAATACTCCCCCACCCTCTGTATCCACCTCACTCCCTCCAAATACTCCCCCACCCTCTGTATCCACCTCACTCCCTCCAAATACTCCCCCACCCTCTGTATCCACCTCACTCCCTCCAAATACTCCCCCACCCTCTGTATCCACCTCACTCCCTCCAAATACTCACCCACCCTCTGTATCCACCCCAGCCTCTCCAAATACTCCCCCACCCTCCGTATCCACCTCACTCCCTCCAAATACCCCCCACCCTCTGTACCCACCCCAGCCTCTCCAAATACTCCCCCACCCTCTGTATCCACCTCACTCCCTCCAAATACCCCCCACCCGCTGTATCCACCCCAGCCTCTCCAAATACTCCCCCACCCTCTGTATCCACCTCACTCCCTCCAAATACTCCCCCACCCTCTGTATCCACCCCAGCCTCTCCAAATACTCCCCCACCCTCTGTATCCACCTCACTCACTCCAAATACTCCCCCACCCTCTGTATCCACCTCACTCCCTCCAAATACTCCCCCACCCTCTGTATCCACCTCACTCCCTCCAAATACTCCCCCACCCTCTGTATCCACCTCACTCCCTCCAAATACTCCCCCACCCTCTGTATCCACCTCACTCCCTCCAAATACTCCCCCACCCTCTGTATCCACCCCAGCCTCTCCAAATACTCCCCCACCCTCCGTATCCACCTCACTCCCTCCAAATACCCCCCCACCCTCTGTACCCACCCCAGCCTCTCCAAATACTCCCCCACCCTCTGTATCCACCTCACTCCCTCCAAATACTCCCCCACCCTCTGTATCCACCCCAGCCTCTCCAAATACTCCCCCACCCTCTGTATCCACCCCACTCCCTCCAAATACTCCCCCACCCTCTGTATCCACCCACTCCCTCCAAATACTCCCTCACCCTCTGTAACCACCCCAGCCTCTCCAAATACTCCCCCACCCTCTGTATCCACCCCAGTGTCTCCAAATACTCCCCCACCCTCTGTATCCACCTCACTCTATCCAAATACTCCCCCACCCTCTGTATCCACCCCACTCCCTCCAAATACTCCCCCACCCTCTGTATCCCTCTCACTCACTCCAAATACTCCCCCACCCTCTGTATCCACCTCACTCTACCCAAATACTCCCCCACCCTCTGTATCCCTCTCACTCACTCCAAATACTCCCCCACCCTCTGTATCCACCCAGCCTCTCCAAATACTCCTCCACCCTCTGTATCCACCCCACTCCCTCCAAATACTCCCTCACCCTCTGTGTCCACCCCAGCCTCTCCAAATACTCCCACACCCTCTGTATCCACCTCACTCCCTCCAAATACGCCCCCACCCTCTGTATCCACCTCAGTCCCTCCAAATACTCCCCCACCCTCTGTATCCACCTCACTCCCTCCAAATACTCCCCCACCCTCTGTATCCACCTCACTCACTCCAAATACTCCCCCACCCTCTGTATCCACCTCACTCCCTCCAAATACGCCCCCACCCTCTGTATCCACCCAGCCTCTCCAAATACTCCCCCACCCTCTGTATCCACCTCACTCCCTCCAAATACTCCCCCACCCTCTGTATCCACCCCAGCCTCTCCAAATACTCCCCCACCCTCTGTATCCACCTCACTCCCTCCAAATACTCCCCCACCCTCTGTATCCACCTCACTCCCTCCAAATACTCCCCCACCCTCTGTATCCACCTCACTCCCTCCAAATACTCCCCCCACCCTCTGTATCCACCTCACTCCCTCCAAATACTCCCCCACCCTCTCTATCCACCCCAGCCTCTACAAATACTCCCCCACCCTCCGTATCCACCTCACTCCCTCCAAATACCCCCCCCCACCCTCTGTACCCACCCCAGCCTCTCCAAATACTCCCCCACCCTCTGTATCCACCTCACTCCCTCCAAATACTCCCCCACCCTCTGTATCCACCCCAGCCTCTCCAAATACTCCCCCACCCTCTGTATCCACCCCACTCCCTCCAAATACTCCCCCACCCTCTGTATCCACCCCACTCCCTCCAAATACTCCCTCACCCTCTGTAACCACCCCAGCCTCTCCAAATACTCCCCCACCCTCTGTATCCACCCCAGCGTCTCCAAATACTCCCCCACCCTCTGTATCCACCTCACTCTATCCAAATACTCCCCCACCCTCTGTATCCACCCCACTCCCTCCAAATACTCCCCCACCCTCTGTATCCCTCTCACTCACTCCAAATACTCCCCCACCCTCTGTATCCACCTCACTCCCTCCAAATACTCCCCCACCCTCTGTATCGCTCTCGCTCACTCCAAATACTCCCCCACCCTCTGTATCCACCTCACTCCCTGCAAATACTCCCCCACCCTCTGTATCCACCCCACTCCCTCCAAATACGCCCCCACCCTCTGTATCCACCCAGCCTCTCCAAATACTCCCCCACCCTCTGTATCCACCTCACTCCCTCCAAATACTCCCACACCCTCTGTATCCATCCCACTCCCTCCAAATACTCCCTCACCCTCTGTAACCACCCCAGCCTCTCCAAATACTCCCCCACCCTCTGTATCCACCCCAGCGTCTCCAAATACTCCCCCACCCTCTGTATCCACCTCACTCTATCCAAATACTCCCCCACCCTCTGTATCCACCCCACTCCCTCCAAATACTCCCCCACCCTCTGTATCCCTCTCACTCACTCCAAATACTCCCCCACCCTCTGTATCCACCTCACTCCCTCCAAATACTCCCCCACCCTCTGTATCGCTCTCGCTCACTCCAAATACTCCCCCACCCTCTGTATCCACCTCACTCCCTGCAAATACTCCCCCACCCTCTGTATCCACCCCACTCCCTCCAAATACTCCCCCACCCGCTGTATCCACCCCAGCCTCTCCAAATACTCCCACACCCTCTGTATCCACCTCACTCCCTCCAAATACGCCCCCACCCTCTGTATCCACCCAGCCTCTCCAAATACTCCTCCACCCTCTGTATCCACCCCACTCCCTCCAAATACTCCCCCACCCTCTGTGTCCACCCCACTCCCTCCAATAACTCCCCCACCCCCTGTATCCACCTCACTCCCTCCAAATACGCCCCCACCCTCTGTATCCACCCAGCCTCTCCAAATACTCCCCCACCCTCTGTATCCACCTCACTCCCTCCAAATACTCCCACACCCTCTGTATCCACCCCAGCCTCTCCAAATACTCCCCCACCCTCCGTATCCACCTCATTCCCTCCAAATACCCCCCCACCCTCTGTACCCACCCCAGCCTCTCCAAATACTCTCCCACCCTCTGTATCCACCTCACTCCCTCCAAATACTCCCCCACCCTCTGTATCCACCCCAGCCTCTCCAAATACTCCCCCACCCTCTGCATCCACTCCAGCGTCTCCAAATACTCCCCCACCCTCTGTATCCACCTCACTCTATCCAAATACTCCCCCACCCTCTGTATCCACCCCACTCCCTCCAAATACTCCCCCACCCTCTGTATCCCTCTCACTCACTCCAAATACTCCCCCACCCTCTGTATCCACCTCACTCCCTCCAAATACTCCCCCACCCTCTGTATCCCTCTCGCTCACTCCAAATACTCCCCCACCCTCTGTATCCACCTCACTCCCTGCAAATACTCCCCCACCCTCTGTATCCACCCCACTCCCTCCAAATACTCCCCCACCCTCTGTGTCCACCCCACTCCCTCCAATAACTCCCCCACCCCCTGTATCCACCTCACTCCCTCCAAATACGCCCCCACCCTCTGTATCCACCCAAGCCTCTCCAAATACTCCCCCACCCTCTGTATCCACCTCACTCCCTCCAAATACTCCCCGATCCTCTGTATCCACCCCAGCTTGTCCAAATACTCCCGCACCCTCTGTATCCACCTCACTCCCTCCAAATACTCCCCCACCCTCTGTATCCACCTCACTCCCTCCAAATACTCCCCCACCCTCTGTATCCACCCCAGCCTCTCCAAATACTCCCCCACCCTCCGTATCCACCTCACTCCCTCCAAATACCCCCCCACCCTCTGTACCCACCCCAGCCTCTCCAAATACTCCCCCACCCTCTGTATCCACCTCACTCCCTCCAAATACTCCCCCACCCTCTGTATCCACCCCAGCCTCTCCAAATACTCCCCCACCCTCTGTATCCACCCCACTCCCTCCAAATACTCCCCCACCCTCTGTATCCACCCCACTCCCTCCAAATACTCCCTCACCCTCTGTAACCACCCCAGCCTCTCCAAATACTCCCCCACGCTCTGTACCCACCCCAGCGTCTCCAAATACTCCCCCACCCTCTGTATCCACCTCACTCTATCCAAATACTCCCCCACCCTCTGTATCCACCCCACTCCCTCCAAATACTCCCCCACCCTCTGTATCCCTCTCACTCACTCCAAATACTCCCCCACCCTCTGTATCCACCTCACTCTATCCAAATACTCCCCCACCCTCTGTATCCCTCTCACTCACTCCATATACTCCCACACCCTCTGTATCCACCTCACTCCCTCCAAATACACCCCCACCATCTGTATCCACCCAGCCTTTCCAAATACTCCTCCACCCTCTGTATCCACCCCACTCCCTCCAAATACTCCCTCACCCTCTGTGTCCACCCCACTCCCTCCAATAACTCCCCCACCCCCTGTATCCACCTCACTCCCTCCAAATACGCCCCCACCCTCTGTATCCACCCAGCCTCTCCAAATACTCCCCCACCCTCTGTATCCACCTCACTCCCTCCAAATACTCCCCCACCCTCTGTATCCACCCCAGCCTCTCCAAATACTCCCCCACCCTCTGTATCCACCTCACTCCCTCCAAATACTCCCCCACCCTCTGTATCCACCTCACTCCCTCCAAATACTCCCCCACCCTCTGTATCCACCTCACTCCCTCCAAATACTCCCCCACCCTCTGTATCCACCTCACTCCCTCCAAATACTCCCCCACCCTCTGTATCCACCCCAGCCTCTCCAAATACTCCCCCACCCTCCGTATCCACCTCACTCCCTCCAAATGCCCCCCAACCCTCTGTACCCACCCCAGCCTCTCCAAATACTCCCCCACCCTCTGTATCCACCTCACTCCCTCCAAATACTCCCCCACCCTCTGTATCCACCCCAGCATCTCCAAATACTCCCCCACCCTCTGTATCCACCCCACTCACTCCAAATACTCCCCCACCCTCTGTATCCACCCCACTCCCTCCAAATACACCCTCCCCCTCTGTAACCACCCCAGCCTCTCCAAATACTCCCCCACCCTCTGTATCCACCCCAGCGTCTCCAAATACTCCCCCACCCTCTGTATCCACCTCACTCTATCCAAATACTCCCCCACCCTCTGTATCCACCCCACTCCCTCCAAATACTCCCCCACCCTCTGTATCCCTCTCACTCACTCCAAATACTCCCCCACCCTCTGTATCCACCTCACTCCCTCCAAATACTCCCCCACCCTCTGTATCCCTCTCGCTCACTCCAAATACTCCCCCACCCTCTGTATCCACCTCACTCCCTGCAAATACTCCCCCACCCTCTGTATCCACCCCACTCCCTCCAAATACTCCCCCACCCGCTGTATCCACCCCAGCCTCTCCAAATACTCCCACACCCTCTGTATCCACCTCACTCCCTCCAAATACGCCCCCACCCTCTGTATCCACCCAGCCTCTCCAAATACCCCTCCACCCTCTGTATCCACCCCACTCCCTCCAAATACTCCCTCACCCTCTGTGTCCACCCAACTCCCTCCAATAACTCCCCCACCCCCTGTATCCACCTCACTCCCTCCAAATACGCCCCCACCCTCTGTATCCACCCAGCCTCTCCAAATACTCCCCCACCCTCTGTATCCACCTCACTCCCTCCAAATACTCCCCCACCCTCTGTATCCACCCCAGCCTCTCCAAATACTCCCCCACCCTCTGTATCCACCTCACTCCCTCCAAATACTCCCCCACCCTCTGCATCCACCTCACTCCCTCCAAATACTCCCCCACCCTCTGTATCCATCTCACTCCCTCCAAATACTCCCCCCACCCTCTGTATCCACCTCACTCCCTCCAAATACTCCCCCACCCTATGTATCCACCCCAGCCTCTCCAAATACTCCCCCACCCTCCGTATCCACCTCACTCCCTCCAAATACCCCCCCACCCTCTGTACCCACCCCAGCCTCTCCAAATACTCCCCAACCCTCTGTATCCACCTCACTCCCTCCAAATACTCCCCCACCCTCTGTATCCACCCCAGCCTCTCCAAATACTCCCCCAACCTCTGTATCCACCCCACTCCCTCCAAATACTCCCCCACCCTCTGTGTCCACCCCACTCCCTCCAATAACTCCCCCACCCCCTGTATCCACCTCACTCCCTCCAAATACGCCCCCACCCTCTGTATCCACCCAGCCTCTCCAAATACGCCCCCACCCTCTGTATCCACCCCAGCCTCTCCAAATACTCCCCCACCCTCTGCATCCACCCCAGCGTCTCCAAATACTCCCCCACCCTCTGTATCCACCTCACTCTATCCAAATACTCCCCAACCCTCTGTATCCACCCCACTCCCTCCAAATACTCCCCCACCCTCTGTATCCCTCTCTCACTCCAAATACTCCCCCACCCTCTGTATCCACCTCACTCCCTCCAAATACTCCCCCACCCTCTGTACCCCTCTCGCTCACTCCAAATACTCCCCCACCCTCTGTATCCACCTCACTCCCTGCAAATACTCCCCCACCCTCTGTATCCACCCCACTCCCTCCAAATACTCCCCCACCCGCTGTATCCACCCCAGCCTCTCCAAATACTCCCACACCCTCTGTATCCACCTCACTCCCTCCAAATACGCCCCCACCCTCTGTATCCACCCAGCCTCTCCAAATACTCCTCCACCCTCTGTATCCACCCCACTCCCTCCAAATACTCCGCCACCCTCTGTGTCCACCCCACTCCCTCCAATAACTCCCCCACCCCCTGTATCCACCTCACTCCCTCCAAATACGCCCCCACCCTCTGTATACACCCAGCCTCTCCAAATACTCCCCCACCCTCTGTATCCACCTCACTCCCCCCAAATACTCCCCGATCCTCTGTATCCACCCCAGCTTGTCCAAATACTCCCGCACCCTCTGTATCCACCTCACTCCCTCCAAATACTCCCTCACCCTCTGTATCCACCTCACTCCCTCCAAATTCTCCCCCACCCTCTGTATCCACCCCAGCCTCTCCAAATACTCCCCCACCCTCCGTATCCACCTCACTCCCTCCAAATACCCCCCCACCCTCTGTCCCACCCCAGCCTCTCCAAATACTCCCCCACCCTCTGTATCCACCTCACTCCCTCCAAATACTCCCCCACCCGCAGTATCCACCCTAGCCTCTCCAAATACTCCCCCACCCTCTGTATCCACCCCACTCCCTCCAAATACTCCCCCACCCTCTGTATCCACCCCACTCCCTCCAAATACTCCCTCACCCTCTGTAACCACCCCAGCCTCTCCAAACACTCCCCCACCCTCTGTATCCACCCCAGCGTCTCCAAATACTCCCCCACCCTCTGTATCCCTCTCACTCACTCCAAATACTCCCCCACCCTCTGTATCCACCTCACTCTATCCAAATACTCCCCCACCCTCTGTGTCCCTCTCACTCACTCCAAATACTCCCACACCCTCTGTATCCACCTCACTCCCTCCAAATACGCCCCCACCATCTGTATCCACCCAGCCTCTCCAAATACTCCTCCACCCTCTGTATCCACCCCACTCCCTCCAAATACTCCCTCACCCTCTGTGTCCACCCCACTCCCTCCAATAACTCCCCCACCCCCTGTATCCACCTGACTCCCTCCAAATACGCCCCCACCCTCTGTATCCACCCAGCCTCTCCAAATACTCCCCCACCCTCTGTATCCACCTCACTCCCTCCAAATACTCCCCCACCCTCTGTATCCACCCCAGCCTCTCCAAATACTCCCCCACCCTCTGTATCCACCTCACTCCCTCCAAATACTCCCCCACCCTCTGTATCCACCTCACTCCCTCCAAATACTCCCCCACCCTCTGTATCCACCTCACTCCCTCCAAATACTCCCCCACCCTCTGTATCCACCTCACTCCCTCCAAATACTCCCCCACCCTCTGTATCCACCCCAGCCTCTCCAAATACTCCCCCACCCTCTGTATCCACCCCACTCCCTCCAAATACTCCCCCACCCTCTGTATCCACCCCACTCCCTCCAAATACTCCCTCACCCTCTGTAACCACCCCAGCCTCTCCAAATACTCCCCCACCCTCTGTATTCACCCCAGCGTCTCCAAATACTCCCCCACTCTCTGTATCCACCTCACTCTATCCAAATACTCCCCCACCCTCTGTATCCACCCCACTCCCTCCAAATACTCCCCCACCCTCTGTATCCCTCTCACTCACTCCAAATACTCCCCCACCCTCTGTATCCACCTCACTCCCTGCAAATACTCCCCCACCCTCTGTATCCACCCCACTCCCTCCAAATACTCCCCCACCCGCTGTATCCACCCCAGCCTCTCCAAATACTCCCACACCCTCTGTATCCACCTCACTCCCTCCAAATACGCCCCCACCCTCTGTATCCACCCAGCCTCTCCAAATACTCCTCCACCCTCTGTATCCACCCCACTCCCTCCAAATACTCCCCCACCCTCTGTATCCACCTCACTCCCTCCAAATACTCCCCGATCCTCTGTATCCACCCCAGCTTCTCCAAATACTCCCGCACCCTCTGTATCCACCTCACTCCCTCCAAATACTCCCTCACCCTCTGTATCCACCTCACTCCCTCCAAATACTCCCCCACCCTCTGTATCCACCCCAACCTCTCCAAATACTCCCCCACCCTCCGTATCCACCCCACTCCCTCCAAATGCTCCCCCACCCCCTGTATCCACCTCACTCCCTCCAAATACTCCCCCACCCTCTGTATCCACCCCAGCCTCTCCAAATACTCCCCCACCCTCCGTATCTACCCCACTCCCTCCAAATACTCCCCCACCCTCTGTATCCACCTCACTCCCTCCAAATACGCCCTCACCCTCTGAATCCACCCCAGCCTCTCCAAATACTCCGCCACCCTCTGTATCCACCTCACTCCCTCCAAATACTCCCCCACCCTCTGTATCCACCCCAGCCTCTCCAAATACTCCCACACCCTCTGTATCCACCTCACTCCCTCCAAATACTCCCCCACCCTCTGTATCCACCCCAGCCTCTCCAAATACTCCCCCACCCTCCGTATCCACCCCACTCCCTCCAAATGCTCGCCCACGCTCTGTATCCACCTCACTCCCTCCAAATACTCCCCCACCCTCTGTATCCACCCCAGCCTCTCCAAATACTCCCCCACCCTCCGTATCCACCCCACTCACTCCAAATACCCCCACCCTCTGTATCCACCTCACTCCCTCCAAATACTCCCCCACCCTCTGTATCCACCCCACTCCCTCCAAATACTCCCCCACCCTCTGTATCCCTTTCACTCACTCCAAATACTCCCCCACCCTCTGTATCCACCCCAGCCTCTACAAATACTCCCCCACCCTCTGTATCCACCCCAGCCTCTCAAAATACTCCCCCACCCTCTGTATCCACCCCACTCCCTCCAAATACTCCCCCACCCTCTGCATCCACCTCACTCCCTCCAAATACTCCCCCACCCTCTGTATCCACCGCAGCCTCTCCAAATACTCCCCCACCCTCTGTATCCACCTCACTCCCTCCAAATACTCCCCCACTCTCTGTATCCACCTCACTCCCTCCAAATACTCCCCCACCCTCTGTACCCACCCCAGCCTCTCCAAATACTCCCCCACCCTCTGTATCCACCTCACTCCCTCCAAATACTCCCCCACGCTTTGTATCCACCCTAGCCTCTCCAAATACTCCCCCACCCTCTGTATCCACCTCACTCCCTCCAAATACTCCCCCACCCTCTGTATCTACCTCACTCCCTCCAAATACTCCCTCACTCTCTGTATCCACCTCACTCCCTCCAAATACTCCCCCACCCTCTGTATCCACCCTAGCCTCTCCAAATACTCCACCACCCTCTGTATCCACCTCACTCCCTCCAAATACTCCCCCACCCTCTGTATCCACCTCACTCCCTCCAAATACTCCCCCACCCTCTGTATCCACCCCACTCCCTCCAAATACTCCCCCACCCGCTGTATCCACCCCAGCCTCTCCAAGTACTCCCACACCCTCTGTATCCACCTCACTCCCTCCAAATACGCCCCCACCCTCTGTATCCACCCAGCCTCTCCAAATACTCCTCCACCCTCTGTATCCACCCCACTCCCTCCAAATACTCCCCCACCCTCTGTGTCCACCCCACTCCCTCCAATAACTCCCCCACCCCCTGTATCCACCTCACTCCCTCCAAATACGCCCCCACCCTCTGTATCCACCCAGCCTCTCCAAATACTCCCCCACCCTCTGTATCCACCTCACTCCCTCCAAATACTCCCCGATCCTCTGTATCCACCCCAGCTTCTCCAAATACTCCCGCACCCTCTGTATCCACCTCACTCCCTCCAAATACTCCCTCACCCTCTGTATCCACCTCACTCCCTCCAAATACTCCCCCACCCTCTGTATCCACCCCAACCTCTCCAAATACTCCCCCACCCTCTGTATCCACCCCACTCCCTCCAAATGCTCCCCCACCCTCTGTATCCACCTCACTCCCTCCAAATACTCCCCCACCCTCTGTATCCACCCCAGCCTCTCCAAATACTCCCCCACCCTCCGTATCCACCCCACTCCCTCCAAATACTCCCCCACCCTCTGTATCCACCTCACTCCCTCCAAATACTCCCCCACCCTCTGTATCCCTCTCACTCACTCCAAATACTCCCCCACCCTCTGTATCCACCTCACTCCCTCCAAATACTCCCCCACCCTCTGTATCCCTCTCGCTCACTCCAAATACTCCCCCACCCTCTGTATCCACCTCACTCCCTGCAAATACTCCCCCACCCTCTGTATCCACCCCACTCCCTCCAAATACTCCCCCACCCGCTGTATCCACCCCAGCCTCTCCAAATACTCCCACACCCTCTGTATCCACCTCACTCCCTCCAAATACGCCCTCACCCTCTGTGTCCACCCCACTCCCTCCAATAACTCCCCCACCCCCTGTATCCACCTCACTCCCTCCAAATACGCCCCCACCCTCTGTATCCACCCAGCCTCTCCAAATACTCCCCCACCCTCTGTATCCACCTCACTCCCTCCAAATACTCCCCCACCCTCTGTATCCACCCCAGCCTCTCCAAATACTCCCCCACCCTCTGTATCCACCTCACTCCCTCCAAATACTCCCCCACCCTCTGTATCCACCTCACTCCCTCCAAATACTCCCCCACCCTCTGTATCCACCTCACTCCCTCCAAATACTCCCCCCACCCTCTGTAACCACCTCACTCCCTCCAAATACTCCCCCACCCTATGTATCCACCCCAGCCTCTCCAAATACTCCCCCACCCTCCGTATCCACCTCACTCCCTCCAAATACCCCCCCACCCTCTGTACCCACGCCAGCCTCTCCAAATACTCCCCAACCCTCTGTATCCACCTCACTCCCTCCAAATACTCCCCCACCCTCTGTATCCACCCCAGCCTCTCCAAATACTCCCCCACCCTCTGTATCCACCCCACTCCCTCCAAATACTCCCCCACCCTCTGTGTCCACCCCACTCCCTACAATAACTCCCCCACCCCCTGTATCCACCTCACTCCCTCCAAATACGCCCCCACCCTCTGTATCCACCCAGCCTCTCCAAATACTCCCCCACCCTCTGTATCCACCTCACTCCCTCCAAATACTCCCCCACCCTCTGTATCCACCCCAGCCTCTCCAAATACTCCCCCACCCTCCGTATCCACCTCACTCCCTCCAAATACCCCCCCACCCTCTGTACCCACCCCAGCCTCTCCAAATACTCTCCCACCCTCTGTATCCACCTCACTCCCTCCAAATACTCCCCCACCCTCTGTATCCACCCCAGCCTCTCCAAATACTCCCCCACCCTCTGCTTCCACCCCAGCGTCTCCAAATACTCCCCCACCCTCTGTATCCACCTCACTCTATCCAAATACCCCCCCACCCTCTGTACCCACCCCAGCCTCTCCAAATACTCCCCCACCCTCTGTATCCACCTCACTCCCTCCAAATACTCCCCCACCCTCTGTATCCACCCCAGCCTCTCCAAATACTCCCCCACCCTCTGTATCCACCCCACTCCCTCCAAATACTCCCCCACCCTCTGTATCCACCCACTCCCTCCAAATACTCCCTCACCCTCTGTAACCACCCCAGCCTCTCCAAATACTCCCCCACCCTCTGTATCCACCCCAGCGTCTCCAAATACTCCCCCACCCTCTGTATCCACCTCACTCTATCCAAATACTCCCCCACCCTCTGTATCCACCCCACTCCCTCCAAATACTCCCCCACCCTCTGTATCCCTCTCACTCACTCCAAATACTCCCCCACCCTCTGTATCCACCTCACTCTACCCAAATACTCCCCCACCCTCTGTATCCACCCAGCCTCTCCAAATACTCCTGCACCCTCTGTATCCACCCCACTCCCTCCAAATACTCCCTCACCCTCTGTGTCCACCCCAGCCTCTCCAAATACTCCCACACCCTCTGTATCCACCTCACTCCCTCCAAATACGCCCCCACCCTCTGTATCCACCTCAGTCCCTCCAAATACTCCCCCACCCTCTGTATCCACCTCACTCCCTCCAAATACTCCCCCACCCTCTGTATCCACCTCACTCACTCCAAATACTCCCCCACCCTCTGTATCCACCTCACTCCCTCCAAATACGCCCCCACCCTCTGTATCCACCCAGCCTCTCCAAATACTCCCCCACCCTCTGTATCCACCTCACTCCCTCCAAATACTCCCCCACCCTCTGTATCCACCCCAGCCTCTCCAAATACTCCCCCACCCTCTGTATCCACCTCACTCCCTCCAAATACTCCCCCACCCTCTGTATCCACCTCACTCCCTCCAAATACTCCCCCACCCTCTGTATCCACCTCACTCCCTCCAAATACTCCCCCCACCCTCTGTATCCACCTCACTCCCTCCAAATACTCCCCCACCCTCTCTATCCACCCCAGCCTCTCCAAATACTCCCCCACCCTCCGTATCCACCTCACTCCCTCCAAATACCCCCCCACCCTCTGTACCCACCCCAGCCTCTCCAAATACTCCCCCACCCTCTGTATCCACCTCACTCCCTCCAAATACTCCCCCACCCTCTGTATCCACCCCAGCCTCTCCAAATACTCCCCCACCCTCTGTATCCACCCCACTCCCTCCAAATACTCCCCCACCCTCTGTATCCACCCCACTCCCTCCAAATACTCCCTCACCCTCTGTAACCACCCCAGCCTCTCCAAATACTCCCCCACCCTCTGTATCCACCCCAGCGTCTCCAAATACTCCCCCACCCTCTGTATCCACCTCACTCTATCCAAATACTCCCCCACCCTCTGTATCCACCCCACTCCCTCCAAATACTCCCCCACCCTCTGTATCCCTCTCACTCACTCCAAATACTCCCCCACCCTCTGTATCCACCTCACTCCCTCCAAATACTCCCCCACCCTCTGTATCGCTCTCGCTCACTCCAAATACTCCCCCACCCTCTGTATCCACCTCACTCCCTGCAAATACACCCCCACCCTCTGTATCCACCCCACTCCCTCCAAATACTCCCCCACCCGCTGTATCCACCCCAGCCTCTCCAAATACTCCCACACCCTCTGTATCCACCTCACTCCCTCCAAATACGCCTCCCACCCTCTGTATCCACCCAGCCTCTCCAAATACTCCTCCACCCTCTGTATCCACCCCACTCCCTCCAAATACTCCCCCACCCTCTGTGTCCACCCCACTCCCTCCAATAACTCCCCCACCCCCTGTATCCACCTCACTCCCTCCAAATACGCCCCCACCCTCTGTATCCACCCAGCCTCTCCAAATACTCCCCCACCCTCTGTATCCACCTCACTCCCTCCAAATACTCCCACACCCTCTGTATCCACCCCAGCCTCTCCAAATACTCCCCCACCCTCCGTATCCACCTCATTCCCTCCAAATACCCCCCCACCCTCTGTACCCACCCCAGCCTCTCCAAATACTCTCCCACCCTCTGTATCCACCTCACTCCCTCCAAATACTCCCCCACCCTCTGTATCCACCCCAGCCTCTCCAAATACTCCCCCACCCTCTGCATCCACTCCAGCGTCTCCAAATACTACCCCACCCTCTGTATCCACCTCACTCTATCCAAATACTCCCCCACCCTCTGTATCCACCCCACTCCCTCCAAATACTCCCCCACCCTCTGTATCCCTCTCACTCACTCCAAATACTCCCCCACCCTCTGTATCCACCTCACTCCCTCCAAATACTCCCCCACCCTCTGTATCCCTCTCGCTCACTCCAAATACTCCCCCACCCTCTGTATCCACCTCACTCCCTGCAAATACTCCCCCACCCTCTGTATCCACCCCACTCCCTCCAAATACTCCCCCACCCTCTGTGTCCACCCCACTCCCTCCAATAACTCCCCCACCCCCTGTATCCACCTCACTCCCTCCAAATACGCCCCCACCCTCTGTATCCACCCAGCCTCTCCAAATACTCTCCCACCCTCTGTATCCACCTCACTCCCTCCAAATACTCCCCGATCCTCTGTATCCACCCCAGCTTGTCCAAATACTCCCGCACCCTCTGTATCCACCTCACTCCCTCCAAATACTCCCCCACCCTCTGTATCCACCTCACTCCCTCCAAATACTCCCCCACCCTCTGTATCCACCCCAGCCTCTCCAAATACTCCCCCACCCTCCGTATCCACCTCACTCCCTCCAAATACCCCCCCACCCTCTGTACCCACCCCAGCCTCTCCAAATACTCCCCCACCCTCTGTATCCACCTCACTCCCTCCAAATACTCCCCCACACTCTGTATCCACCCCAGCCTCTCCAAATACTCCCCCACCCTCTGTATCCACCCCACTCCCTCCAAATACTCCCCCACCCTCTGTATCCACCCCACTCCCTCCAAATACTCCCTCACCCTCTGTAACCACCCCAGCCTCTCCAAATACTCCCCCACGCTCTGTACCCACCCCAGCGTCACCAAATACTCCCCCACCCTCTGTATCCACCTCACTCTATCCAAATACTCCCCCACCCTCTGTATCCACCCCACTCCCTCCAAATACTCCCCCACCCTCTGTATCCCTCTCACTCACTCCAAATACTCCCCCACCCTCTGTATCCACCTCACTCTATCCAAATACTCCCCCACCCTCTGTATCCCTCTCACTCACTCCATATACTCCCACACCCTCTGTATCCACCTCACTCCCTCCAAATACACCCCCACCATCTGTATCCACCCAGCCTTTCCAAATACTCCTCCACCCTCTGTATCCACCCCACTCCCTCCAAATACTCCCTCACCCTCTGTGTCCACCCCACTCCCTCCAATAACTCCCCCACCCCCTGTATCCACCTCACTCCCTCCAAATACGCCCCCACCCTCTGTATCCACCCAGCCTCTCCAAATACTCCCCCACCCTCTGTATCCACCTCACTCCCTCCAAATACTCCCCCACCCTCTGTATCCACCCCAGCCTCTCCAAATACTCCCCCACCCTCTGTATCCACCTCACTCCCTCCAAATACTCCCCCACCCTCTGTATCCACCTCACTCCCTCCAAATACTCCCCCACCCTCTGTATCCACCTCACTCCCTCCAAATACTCCCCCACCCTCTGTATCCACCTCACTCCCTCCAAATACTCCCCCACCCTCTGTATCCACCCCAGCCTCTCCAAATACTCCCCCACCCTCCGTATCCACCTCACTCCCTCCAAATGCCCCCCAACCCTCTGTACCCACCCCAGCCTCTCCAAATACTCCCCACCCTCTGTATCCACCTCACTCCCTCCAAATACTCCCCCACCCTCTGTATCCACCCCAGCATCTCCAAATACTCCCCCACCCTCTGTATCCACCCCACTCACTCCAAATACTCCCCCACCCTCTGTATCCACCCCACTCCCTCCAAATACTCCCTCCCCCTCTGTAACCACCCCAGCCTCTCCAAATACTCCCCCACCCTCTGTATCCACCCCAGCGTCTCCAAATACTCCCCCACCCTCTGTATCCACCTCACTCTATCCAAATACTCCCCCACCCTCTGTATCCACCCCACTCCCTCCAAATACTACCCCACCCTCTGTATCCCTCTCACTCACTCCAAATACTCCCCCACCCTCTGTATCCACCTCACTCCCTCCAAATACTCCCCCACCCTCTGTATCGCTCTCGCTCACTCCAAATACTCCCCCACCCTCTGTATCCACCTCACTCCCTGCAAATACTCCCCCACCCTCTGTATCCACCCCACTCCCTCCAAATACTCCCCCACCCGCTGTATCCACCCCAGCCTCTCCAAATACTCCCACACCCTCTGTATCCACCTCACTCCCTCCAAATACGCCCCCACCCTCTGTATCCACCCAGCCTCTCCAAATACTCCTCCACCCTCTGTATCCACCCCACTCCCTCCAAATACTCCCTCACCCTCTGTGTCCACCCAACTCCCTCCAATAACTCCCCCACCCCCTGTATCCACCTCACTCCCTCCAAATACGCCCCCACCCTCTGTATCCACCCAGCCTCTCCAAATACTCCCCCACCCTCTGTATCCACCTCACTCCCTCCAAATACTCCCCCACCCTCTGTATCCACCCCAGCCTCTCCAAATACTCCCCCACCCTCTGTATCCACCTCACTCCCTCCAAATACTCCCCCACCCTCTGCATCCACCTCACTCCCTCCAAATACTCCCCCACCCTCTGTATCCACCTCACTCCCTCCAAATACTCCCCCCACCCTCTGTATCCACCTCACTCCCTCCAAATACTCCCCCACCCTATGTATCCACCCCAGCCTCTCCAAATACTCCCCCACCCTCCGTATCCACCTCACTCCCTCCAAATACCCCCCCACCCTCTGTACCCACCCCAGCCTCTCCAAATACTCCCCAACCCTCTGTATCCACCTCACTCCCTCCAAATACTCCCCCACCCTCTGTATCCACCCCAGCCTCTCCAAATACTCCCCCAACCTCTGTATCCACCCCACTCCCTCCAAATACTCCCCCACCCTCTGTGTCCACCCCACTCCCTCCAATAACTCCCCCACCCCCTGTATCCACCTCACTCCCTCCAAATACGCCCCCACCCTCTGTATTCACCCAGCCTCTCCAAATACGCCCCCACCCTCTGTATCCACCCCAGCCTCTCCAAATACTCCCCCACCCTCTGCATCCACCCCAGCGTCTCCAAATACTCCCCCACCCTCTGTATCCACCTCACTCTATCCAAATACTCCCCAACCCTCTGTATCCACCCCACTCCCTCCAAATACTCCCCCACCCTCTGTATCCCTCTCTCACTCCAAATACTCCCCCACCCTCTGTATCCACCTCACTCCCTCCAAATACTCCCCCACCCTCTGTACCCCTCTCGCTCACTCCAAATACTCCCCCACCCTCTGTATCCACCTCACTCCCTGCAAATACTCCCCCACCCTCTGTATCCACCCCACTCCCTCCAAATACGCCCCCACCCTCTGTATCCACCCAGCCTCTCCAAATACTCCTCCACCCTCTGTATCCACCCCACTCCCTCCAAATACTCCGCCACCCTCTGTGTCCACCCCACTCCCTCCAATAACTCCCCCACCCCCTGTATCCACCTCACTCCCTCCAAATACGCCCCCACCCTCTGTATACACCCAGCCTCTCCAAATACTCCCCCACCCTCTGTATCCACCTCACTCCCCCCAAATACTCCCCGATCCTCTGTATCCACCCCAGCTTGTCCAAATACTCCCGCACCCTCTGTATCCACCTCACTCCCTCCAAATACTCCCTCACCCTCTGTATCCACCTCACTCCCTCCAAATTCTCCCCCACCCTCTGTATCCACCCCAGCCTCTCCAAATACTCCCCCACCCTCCGTATCCACCTCACTCCCTCCAAATACCCCCCCACCCTCTGTCCCACCCCAGCCTCTCCAAATACTCCCCCACCCTCTGTATCCACCTCACTCCCTCCAAATACTCCCCCACCCGCTGTATCCACCCTAGCCTCTCCAAATACTCCCCCACCCTCTTTATCCACCCCACTCCCTCCAAATACTCCCCCACCCTCTGTATCCACCCCACTCCCTCCAAATACTCCCTCACCCTCTGTAACCACCCCAGCCTCTCCAAATACTCCCCCACCCTCTGTATCCACCCCAGCGTCTCCAAATACTCCCCCACCCTCTGTATCCCTCTCACTCACTCCAAATACTCCCCCACCCTCTGTATCCACCTCACTCTATCCAAATACTCCCCCACCCTCTGTGTCCCTCTCACTCACTCCAAATACTCCCACACCCTCTGTATCCACCTCACTCCCTCCAAATACGCCCCCACCATCTGTATCCACCCAGCCTCTCCAAATACTCCTCCACCCTCTGTATCCACCCCACTCCCTCCAAATACTCCCTCACCCTCTGTGTCCACCCCACTCCCTCCAATAACTCCCCCACCCCCTGTATCCACCTGACTCCCTCCAAATACGCCCCCACCCTCTGTATCCACCCAGCCTCTCCAAATACTCCCCCACCCTCTGTATCCACCTCACTCCCTCCAAATACTCCCCCACCCTCTGTATCCACCCCAGCCTCTCCAAATACTCCCCCACCCTCTGTATCCACCTCACTCCCTCCAAATACTCCCCCACCCTCTGCATCCACCTCACTCCCTCCAAATACTCCCCCACCCTCTGTATCCACCTCACTCCCTCCAAATACTCCCCCACCCTCTGTATCCACCTCACTCCCTCCAAATACTCCCCCACCCTCTGTATCCACCCCAGCCTCTCCAAATACTCCCCCACCCTCTGTATCCACCCCAATCCCTCCAAATACTCCCCCACCCTCTGTATCCACCCCACTCCCTCCAAATACTCCCTCACCCTCTGTAACCACCCCAGCCTCTCCAAATACTCCCCCACCCTCTGTATTCACCCCAGCGTCTCCAAATACTCCCCCACTCTCTGTATCCACCTCACTCTATCCAAATACTCCCCCACCCTCTGTATCCACCCCACTCCCTCCAAATACTCCCCCACCCTCTGTATCCCTCTCACTCACTCCAAATACTCCCCCACCCTCTGTATCCACCTCACTCCCTCCAAATACTCCCCCACCCTCTGTATCCCTCTCGCTCACTCCAAATACTCCCCCACCCTCTGTATCCACCTCACTCCCTGCAAATACTCCCCCACCCTCTGTATCCACCCCACTCCCTCCAAATACTCCCCCACCCGCTGTATCCACCCCAGCCTCTCCAAATACTCCCACACCCTCTGTATCCACCTCACTCCCTCCAAATACGCCCCCACCCTCTGTATCCACCCAGCCTCTCCAAATACTCCTCCACCCTCTGTATCCACCCCACTCCCTCCAAATACTCCCCCACCCTCTGTATCCACCTCACTCCCTCCAAATACTCCCCGATCCTCTGTATCCACCCCAGCTTCTCCAAATACTCCCGCACCCTCTGTATCCACCTCACTCCCTCCAAATACTCCCTCACCCTCTGTATCCACCTCACTCCCTCCAAATTCTCCCCCACCCTCTGTATCCACCCCAACCTCTCCAAATACTCCCCCACCCTCCGTATCCACCCCACTCCCTCCAAATGCTCCCCCACCCCCTGTATCCACCTCACTCCCTCCAAATACTCCCCCACCCTCTGTATCCACCCCAGCCTCTCCAAATACTCCCCCACCCTCCGTATCTACCCCACTCCCTCCAAATACTCCCCCACCCTCTGTATCCACCTCACTCCCTCCAAATACGCCCTCACCCTCTGAATCCACCCCAGCCTCTCCAAATACTCCGCCACCCTCTGTATCCACCTCACTCCCTCCAAATACTCCCCCACCCTCTGTATCCACCCCAGCCTCTCCAAATACTCCCTCACCCTCTGTATCCACCTCACTCCCTCCAAATACTCCCCCACCCTCTGTATCCACCCCAGCCTCTCCAAATACTCCCCCACCCTCCGTATCCACCCCACTCCCTCCAAATGCTCGCCCACGCTCTGTATCCACCTCACTCCCTCCAAATACTCCCCCACCCTCTGTATCCACCCCAGCCTCTCCAAATACTCCCCCACCCTCCGTATCCACCCCACTCCCTCCAAGTACCCCCACCCTCTGTATCCACCTCACTCCCTCCAAATACTCCCCCACCCTCTGTATCCACCCCACTCCCTCCAAATACTCCCCCACCCTCTGTATCCCTTTCACTCACTCCAAATACTCCCCCACCCTCTGTATCCACCCCAGCCTCTCCAAATACTCCCCCACCCTCTGTATCCACCCCAGCCTCTCAAAATACTCCCCCACCCTCTGTATCCACCCCACTCCCTCCAAATACTCCCCCACCCTCTGCATCCACCTCACTCCCTCCAAATACTCCCCCACCCTCTGTATCCACCGCAGCCTCTCCAAATACTCCCCCACCCTCTGTATCCACCTCACTCCCTCCAAATACTCCCCCACTCTCTGTATCCACCTCACTCCCTCCAAATACTCCCCCACCCTCTGTACCCACCCCAGCCTCTCCAAATACTCCCCCACCCTCTGTATCCACCTCACTCCCTCCAAATACTCCCCCACGCTTTGGATCCACCCTAGCCTCTCCAAATACTCCCCCACCCTCTGTATCCACCTCACTCCCTCCAAATACTCCCCCACCCTCTGTATCTACCTCACTCCCTCCAAATACTCCCTCACTCTCTGTATCCACCTCACTCCCTCCAAATACTCCCCCACCCTCTGTATCCACCCTAGCCTCTCCAAATACTCCCCCACCCTCTGTATCCACCTCACTCCCTCCAAATACTCCCCCACCCTCTGTATCCACCTCACTCCCTCCAAATACTCCCCCACCCTCTGTATCCACCCCACTCCCTCCAAATACTCCCCCACCCGCTGTATCCACCCCAGCCTCTCCAAGTACTCCCACACCCTCTGTATCCACCTCACTCCCTCCAAATACGCCCCCACCCTCTGTATCCACCCAGCCTCTCCAAATACTCCTCCACCCTCTGTATCCACCCCACTCCCTCCAAATACTCCCCCACCCTCTGTGTCCACCCCACTCCCTCCAATAACTCCCCCACCCCCTGTATCCACCTCACTCCCTCCAAATACGCCATCACCCTCTGTATCCACCCAGCCTCTCCAAATACTCCCCCACCCTCTGTATCCACCTCACTCCCTCCAAATACTCCCCGATCCTCTGTATCCACCCCAGCTTCTCCAAATACTCCCGCACCCTCTGTATCCACCTCACTCCCTCCAAATACTCCCTCACCCTCTGTATCCACCTCACTCCCTCCAAATACTCCCCCACCCTCTGTATCCACCCCACCCTCTGTATCCACCCCACTCCCTCCAAATGCTCCCCCACCCTCTGTATCCACCTCACTCCCTCCAAATACTCCCCCACCCTCTGTATCCACCCCAGCCTCTCCAAATACTCCCCCACCCTCCGTATCCACCCCACTCCCTCCAAATACTCCTCCACCCTCTGTATCCACCTCACTCCCTCCAAATACTCCCCCACCCTCTGTATCCCTCTCACTCACTCCAAATACTCCCCCACCCTCTGTATCCACCTCACTCCCTCCAAATACTCCCCCACCCTCTGTATCCCTCTCGCTCACTCCAAATACTCCCCCACCCTCTGTATCCACCTCACTCCCTGCAAATACTCCCCCACCCTCTGTATCCACCCCCCTCCCTCCAAATACTCCCCCACCCGCTGTATCCACCCCAGCCTCTCCAAATACTCCCACACCCTCTGTATCCACCTCACTCCCTCCAAATACGCCCTCACCCTCTGTGTCCACCCCACTCCCTCCAATAACTCCCCCACCCCCTGTATCCACCTCACTCCCTCCAAATACGCCCCCACCCTCTGTATCCACCCAGCCTCTCCAAATACTCCCCCACCCTCTGTATCCACCTCACTCCCTCCAAATACTCCCCCACCCTCTGTATCCACCCCAGCCTCTCCAAATACTCCCCCACCCTCTGTATCCACCTCACTCCCTCCAAATACTCCCCCACCCTCTGTATCCACCTCACTCCCTCCAAATACTCCCCCACCCTCTGTATCCACCTCACTCCCTCCAAATACTCCCCCCACCCTCTGTAACCACCTCACTCCCTCCAAATACTCCCCCACCCTATGTATCCACCCCAGCCTCTCCAAATACTCCCCCACCCTCCGTATCCACCTCACTCCCTCCAAATACCCCCCCACCCTCTGTACCCACGCCAGCCTCTCCAAATACTCCCCAACCCTCTGTATCCACCTCACTCCCTCCAAATACTCCCCCACCCTCTGTATCCACCCCAGCCTCTCCAAATACTCCCCCACCCTCTGTATCCACCCCACTCCCTCCAAATACTCCCCCACCCTCTGTGTCCACCCCACTCCCTACAATAACTCCCCCACCCCCTGTATCCACCTCACTCCCTCCAAATACGCCCCCACCCTCTGTATCCACCCAGCCTCTCCAAATACTCAACCACCCTCTGTATCCACCTCACTCCCTCCAAATACTCCCCCACCCTCTGTATCCACCCCAGCCTCTCCAAATACTCCCCCACCCTCCGTATCCACCTCACTCCCTCCAAATATCCCCCCACCCTCTGTACCCACCCCAGCCTCTCCAAATACTCTCCCACCCTCTGTATCCACCTCACTCCCTCCAAATACTCCCCCACCCTCTGTATCCACCCCAGCCTCTCCAAATACTCCCCCACCCTCTGCATCCACCCCAGCGTCTCCAAATACTCCCCCACCCTCTGTATCCACCTCACTCTATCCAAATACTCCCCCACCCTCTGTATCCACCACACTCCCTCCAAATACTCCCCCACCCTCTGTATCCCTCTCACTCACTCCAAATACTCCCCCACCCTCTGTATCCACCTCACTCCCTCCAAATACTCCCCCACCCTCTGTACCCCTCTCGCTCACTCCAAATACTCCCCCACCCTCTGTATCCACCTCACTCCCTGCAAATACTCCCCCACCCTCTGTATCCACCCCACTCCCTCCAAATACTCCCCCACCCGCTGTATCCACCCCAGCCTCTCCAAATACTCCCACACCCTCTGTATCCACCTCACTCCCTCCAAATACTCCCCCACCCTCTGTATCCACCCAGCCTCTCCAAATACTCCTCCACCCTCTGTATCCACCCCACTCCCTCCAAATACTCCCCCACCCTCTGTGTCCACCCCACTCCCTCCAATAACTCCCCCACCCCCTGTATCCACCTCACTCCCTCCAAATACGCCCCCACCCTCTGTATACACCCAGCCTCTCCAAATACTCCCCCACCCTCTGTATCCACCTCACTCCCTCCAAATACTCCCCGATCCTCTGTATCCACCCCAGCTTGACCAAATACTCCCGCACCCTCTGTATCCACCTCACTCCCTCCAAATACTCCCCCACCCTCTGTATCCACCTCACTCCCTCCAAATACTCCCCCACCCTCTGTATCCACCCCAGCCTCTCCAAATACTCCCCCACCCTCCGTATCCACCTCACTCCCTCCAAATACCCCCCCACCCTCTGTACCCACCCCAGCCTCTCCAAATACTCCCCCACCCTCTGTATCCACCTCACTCCCTCCAAATACTCCCCCACCCTCTGTATCCACCCCACTCCCTCCAAATACTCCCCCACCCTCTGTATCCACCCCACTCCCTCCAAATACTCCCTCACCCTCTGTAACCACCCCAGCCTCTCCAAATACTCCCCCACCCTCTGTATCCACCCCAGCGTCTCCAAATACTCCCCCACCCTCTGTACCCACCTCACTCTATCCAAATACTCCCCCACCCTCTGTATCCACCCCACTCCCTCCAAATACTCCCCCACCCTCTGTATCCCTCTCACTCACTCCAAATACTCCCCCACCCTCTGTATCCACCTCACTCTATCCAAATACTCCCCCACCCTCTGTATCCCTCTCACTCACTCCAAATACTCCCACACCCTCTGTATCCACCTCACTCCCTCCAAATACGCCCCCACCATCTGTATCCACCCAGCCTCTCCAAATACTCCTCCACCCTCTGTATCCACCCCACTCCCTCCAAATACTCCCTCACCCTCTGTGTCCACCCCACTCCCTGCAATAACTCCCCCACCCCCTGTATCCACCTCACTCCCTCCAAATACGCCCCCACCCTCTGTATCCACCCAGCCTCTCCAAATACTCCCCCACCCTCTGTATCCACCTCACTCCCTCCAAATACTCCCCCACCCTCTGTATCCACCCCAGCCTCTCCAAATACTCCCCCACCCTCTGTATCCACCTCACTCCCTCCAAATACTCCCCCACCCTCTGTATCCACCTCACTCCCTCCAAATACTCCCCCACCCTCTGTATCCACCTCACTCCCTCCAAATACTCCCCCACCCTCTGTATCCACCTCACTCCCTCCAAATACTCCCCCACCCTCTGTATCCACCCCAGCCTCTCCAAATACTCCCCCACCCTCCGTATCCACCTCACTCCCTCCAAATGCCCCCCCACCCTCTGTACCCACCCCAGCCTCTCCAAATACTCCCCCACCCTCTGTATCCACCTCACTCCCTCCAAATACTCCCCGACCCTCTGTATCCACCCCAGCCTCTCCAAATACTCCCCCACCCTCTGTATCCACCCCACTCCCTCCAAATACTCCCCCACCCTCTGTATCCACCCCACTCCCTCCAAATACTCCCTCACCCTCTGTAACCACCCCAGCCTCTCCAAATACTCCCCCACCCTCTGTATCCACCCCAGCGTCTCCAAATACTCCCCCACCCTCTGTATCCACCTCACTCTATCCAAATACTCCCCCACCCTCTGTGTCCACCCCACTCCCTCCAAATACTCCCCCACCCTCTGTATCCCTCTCACTCACTCCAAATACTCCCCCACCCTCTGTATCCACCTCACTCCCTCCAAATACTCCCCCACCCTCTGTATCCCTCTCGCTCACTCCAAATACTCCCCCACCCTCTGTATCCACCTCACTCCCTGCAAATACTCCCCCACCCTCTGTATCCACCCCACTCCCTCCAAATACTCCCCCACCCGCTGTATCCACCCCAGCCTCTCCAAATACTCCCACACCCTCTGTATCCACCTCACTCCCTCCAAATACGCCCCCACCCTCTGTATCCACCCAGCCTCTCCAAATACTCCTCCACCCTCTGTATCCACCCCACTCCCTCCAAATACTCCCCCACCCTCTGTGTCTACCCCACTCCCTCCAATAACTCCCCCACCCCTTCTATCCACCTCACTCCCTCCAAATACGCCCCCACCCTCTGTATCCACCCAGCCTCTCCAAATACTCCCCCACCCTCTGTATCCACCTCACTCCCTCCAAATACTCCCCCACCCTCTGTACCCCTCTCGCTCACTCCAAATACTCCCCCACCCTCTGTATCCACCTCACTCCCTGCAAATACTCCCCCACCCTCTGTATCCACCCCACTCCCTCCAAATACTCCCCCACCCGCTGTATCCACCCCAGCCTCTCCAAATACTCCCACACCCTCTGTATCCACCTCACTCCCTCCAAATACTCCCCCACCCTCTGTATCCACCCAGCCTCTCCAAATACTCCTCCACCCTCTGTATCCACCCCACTCCCTCCAAATACTCCCCCACCCTCTGTGTCCACCCCACTCCCTCCAATAACTCCCCCACCCCCTGTATCCACCTCACTCCCTCCAAATACGCCCCCACCCTCTGTATACACCCAGCCTCTCCAAATACTCCCCCACCCTCTGTATCCACCTCACTCCCTCCAAATACTCCCCGATCCTCTGTATCCACCCCAGCTTGTCCAAATACTCCCGCACCCTCTGTATCCACCTCACTCCCTCCAAATACTCCCCCACCCTCTGTATCCACCTCACTCCCTCCAAATACTCCCCCACCCTCTGTATCCACCCCAGCCTCTCCAAATACTCCCCCACCCTCCGTATCCACCTCACTCCCTCCAAATACCCCCCCACCCTCTGTACCCACCCCAGCCTCTCCAAATACTCCCCCACCCTCTGTATCCACCTCACTCCCTCCAAATACTCCCCCACCCTCTGTATCCACCCCACTCCCTCCAAATACTCCCCCACCCTCTGTATCCACCCCACTCCCTCCAAATACTCCCTCACCCTCTGTAACCACCCCAGCCTCTCCAAATACTCCCCCACCCTCTGTATCCACCCCAGCGTCTCCAAATACTCCCCCACCCTCTGTACCCACCTCACTCTATCCAAATACTCCCCCACCCTCTGTATCCACCCCACTCCCTCCAAATACTCCCCCACCCTCTGTATCCCTCTCACTCACTCCAAATACTCCCCCACCCTCTGTATCCACCTCACTCTATCCAAATACTCCCCCACCCTCTGTATCCCTCTCACTCACTCCAAATACTCCCACACCCTCTGTATCCACCTCACTCCCTCCAAATACGCCCCCACCATCTGTATCCACCCAGCCTCTCCAAATACTCCTCCACCCTCTGTATCCACCCCACTCCCTCCAAATACTCCCTCACCCTCTGTGTCCACCCCACTCCCTGCAATAACTCCCCCACCCCCTGTATCCACCTCACTCCCTCCAAATACGCCCCCACCCTCTGTATCCACCCAGCCTCTCCAAATACTCCCCCACCCTCTGTATCCACCTCACTCCCTCCAAATACTCCCCCACCCTCTGTATCCACCCCAGCCTCTCCAAATACTCCCCCACCCTCTGTATCCACCTCACTCCCTCCAAATACTCCCCCACCCTCTGTATCCACCTCACTCCCTCCAAATACTCCCCCACCCTCTGTATCCACCTCACTCCCTCCAAATACTCCCCCACCCTCTGTATCCACCTCACTCCCTCCAAATACTCCCCCACCCTCTGTATCCACCCCAGCCTCTCCAAATACTCCCCCACCCTCCGTATCCACCTCACTCCCTCCAAATGCCCCCCCACCCTCTGTACCCACCCCAGCCTCTCCAAATACTCCCCCACCCTCTGTATCCACCTCACTCCCTCCAAATACTCCCCGACCCTCTGTATCCACCCCAGCCTCTCCAAATACTCCCCCACCCTCTGTATCCACCCCACTCCCTCCAAATACTCCCCCACCCTCTGTATCCACCCCACTCCCTCCAAATACTCCCTCACCCTCTGTAACCACCCCAGCCTCTCCAAATACTCCCCCACCCTCTGTATCCACCCCAGCGTCTCCAAATACTCCCCCACCCTCTGTATCCACCTCACTCTATCCAAATACTCCCCCACCCTCTGTGTCCACCCCACTCCCTCCAAATACTCCCCCACCCTCTGTATCCCTCTCACTCACTCCAAATACTCCCCCACCCTCTGTATCCACCTCACTCCCTCCAAATACTCCCCCACCCTCTGTATCCCTCTCGCTCACTCCAAATACTCCCCCACCCTCTGTATCCACCTCACTCCCTGCAAATACTCCCCCACCCTCTGTATCCACCCCACTCCCTCCAAATACTCCCCCACCCGCTGTATCCACCCCAGCCTCTCCAAATACTCCCACACCCTCTGTATCCACCTCACTCCCTCCAAATACGCCCCCACCCTCTGTATCCACCCAGCCTCTCCAAATACTCCTCCACCCTCTGTATCCACCCCACTCCCTCCAAATACTCCCCCACCCTCTGTGTCTACCCCACTCCCTCCAATAACTCCCCCACCCCTTCTATCCACCTCACTCCCTCCAAATACGCCCCCACCCTCTGTATCCACCCAGCCTCTCCAAATACTCCCCCACCCTCTGTATCCACCTCACTCCCTCCAAATACTCCCCGATCCTCTGTATCCACCCCAGCTTCTCCAAATACTCCCGCACCCTCTGTATCCACCTCACTCCCTCCAAATACTCCCTCACCCTCTGTATCCACCTCACTCCCTCCAAATACTCCGCCACCCTCTGTATCCACCCCAACCTCTCCAAATACTCCCCCACCCTCCGTATCCACCCCACTCCCTCCAAATGCTCCCCCACCCTCTGTATCCACCTCACTCCCTCCAAATACTCCCCCACCCTCTGTATCCACCCCAGCCTCTCCAAATACTCCCCCACCCTCCGTATCCACCCCACTCCCTCCAAATACTCCCCCACCCTCTGTATCCACCTCACTCCCTCCAAATGCGCCCCCACCCTCTGAATCCACCCCAGCCTCTCCAAATACTCCGCCACCCTCTGTATCCACCTCACTCCCTCCAAATACTCCCCCACCCTCTGTATCCACCCCAGCCTCTGCAAATACTCCCTCACCCTCTGTATCCACCTCACTCCCTCCAAATACTCCCCCACCCTCTGTATCCACCCCAGCCTCTCCAAATACTCCCCCACCCTCCGTATCCACCCCACTCCCTCCAAATGCTCGCCCACCCTCTGTATCCACCTCACTCCCTCCAAATACTCCCCCACCCTCTGTATCCACCCCAGCCTCTCCAAATACTCCCCCACCCTCCGTATCCACCCCACTCCCTCCAAATACCCCCACCCTCTGTATCCACCTCACTCCCTCCAAATACTCCCCCACCCTCTGTATCCACCCCACTCCCTCCAAATACTCCCCCACCCTCTGTATCCCTCTCACTCACTCCAAATACTCCCCCACCCTCTGTATCCACCCCAGCCTCTCCAAATACTCCCCCACCCTCTGTATCCACCCCAGCCTCTCCAAATACTCCCCCAACCTCTGTATCCACCCCACTCCCTCCAAATACTCCCCCACCCTCTGCATCCACCTCACTCCCTCCAAATACTCCCCCACCCTCTGTATCCACCCCAGCCTCTCCAAATACTCCCCCACCCTCTGTATCCACCTCACTCCCTCCAAATACTCCCCCACTCTCTGTATCCACCTCACTCCCTCCAAATACTCCCCCACCCTCTGGACCCACCCCAGCCTCTCCAAATACTCCCCCACCCTCTGTATCCACCTCACTCCCTCCAAATACTCCCCCACGCTTTGTATCCACCCTAGCCTCTCCAAATACTCCCCCACCCTCTGTATCCACCTCACTCCCTCCAAATACTCCCCCACCCTCTGTATCCACCTCACTCCCTCCAAATACTCCCTCACTCTCTGTATCCACCTCACTCCCTCCAAATACTCCCCCACCCTCTGTATCCACCCTAGCCTCTCCAAATACTCCCCCACCCTCTGTATCCACCTCACTCCCTCCAAATACTCCCCCACCCTCTGTATCCACCTCACTCCCTCCAAATACTCCCCCACCCTCTGTATCCACCCCACTCCCTCCAAATACTCCCCCACCCGCTGTATCCACCCCAGCCTCTCCAAATACTCCCACACCCTCTGTATCCACCTCACTCCCTCCAAATACGCCCCCACCCTCTGTATCCACCCAGCCTCTCCAAATACTCCTCCACCCTCTGTATCCACCCCACTCCCTCCAAATACTCCCCCACCCTCTGTGTCCACCCCACTCCCTCCAATAACTCCCCCACCCCCTGTATCCACCTCACTCCCTCCAAATACGCCCCCACCATCTGTATCCACCCAGCCTCTCCAAATACTCCCCCACCCTCTGTATCCACCTCACTCCCTCCAAATACTCCCCGATCCTCTGTATCCACCCCAGCTTCTCCAAATACTCCCGCACCCTCTGTATCCACCTCACTCCCTCCAAATACTCCCTCACCCTCTGTATCCACCTCACTCCCTCCAAATACTCCCCCACCCTCTGTATCCACCCCAACCTCTCCAAATACTCCCCCACCCTCTGTATCCACCCCACTCCCTCCAAATGCTCCCCCACCCTCTGTATCCACCTCACTCCCTCCAAATACTCCCCCACCCTCTGTATCCACCCCAGCCTCTCCAATACTCCCCCACCCTCCGTATCCACCCCACTCCCTCCAAATACTCCCCCACCCTCTGTATCCACCTCACTCCCTCCAAATACGCCCCCACCCTCTGAATCCACCCCAGCCTCTCTAAATACTCCCCCACCCTCTGTATCCACCTCAATCCCTCCAAATACTCCCCCACCCTCTGTATCCACCCCAGCCTCTCCAAATACTCCCTCACCCTCTGTATCCACCTCACTCCCTCCAAATACTCCCCCACCCTCTGTATCCACCCCAGCCTCTCCAAATACTCCCCCACCCTCCGTATCCACCCCACTCCCTCCAAATGCTCGCCCACCCTCTGTATCCACCTCACTCCCTCCAAATACTCCCCCACCCTCTGTATCCACCCCAGCCTCTCCAAATACTCCCCCACCCTCCGTATCCACCCCACTCCCTCCAAATACCCCCCACCCTCTGTATCCACCTCACTCCCTCCAAATACTCCCCCACCCTCTGTATCCACCCCACTCCCTCCAAATACTCCCCCACCCTCGATATCCCTCTCACTCACTCCAAATACTCCTCCACCCTCTGTATCCACCCCACTCCCTCCAAATACTCCCCCACCCTCTGTGTCCACCCCACTCCCTCCAATAACTCCCCCACCCCCTCTATCCACCTCACTCCCTCCAAATACGCCCCCACCCTCTGTATCCACCCAGCCTCTCCAAATACTCCCCCACCCTCTGTATCCACCTCACTCCCTCCAAATACTCCCCGATCCTCTGTATCCACCCCAGCTTCTCCAAATACTCCCGCACCCTCTGTATCCACCTCACTCCCTCCAAATACTCCCTCACCCTCTGTATCCACCTCACTCCCTCCAAATACTCCGCCACCCTCTGTATCCACCCCAACCTCTCCAAATACTCCCCCACCCTCCGTATCCACCCCACTCCCTCCAAATGCTCCCCCACCCTCTGTATCCACCTCACTCCCTCCAAATACTCCCCCACCCTCTGTATCCACCCCAGCTTCTCCAAATACTCCCGCACCCTCTGTATCCACCTCACTCCCTCCAAATACTCCCTCACCCTCTGTATCCACCTCACTCCCTCCAAATACTCCGCCACCCTCTGTATCCACCCCAACCTCTCCAAATACTCCCCCACCCTCCGTATCCACCCCACTCCCTCCAAATGCTCCCCCACCCTCTGTATCCACCTCACTCCCTCCAAATACTCCCCCACCCTCTGTATCCACCCCAGCCTCTCAAAATACTCCCCCACCCTCTGTATCCACCCCACTCCCTCCAAATACTTCCCCACCCTCTGCATCCACCTCACTCCCTCCAAATACTCCCCCACCCTCTGTATCCACCGCAGCCTCTCCAAATACTCCCCCACCCTCTGTATCCACCTCACTCCCTCCAAATACTCCCCCACTCTCTGTATCCACCTCACTCCCTCCAAATACTCCCCCACCCTCTGTACCCACCCCAGCCTCTCCAAATACTCCCCCACCCTCTGTATCCACCTCACTCCCTCCAAATACTCCCCCACGCTTTGTATCCACCCTAGCCTCTCCAAATACTCCCCCACCCTCTGTATCCACCTCACTCCCTCCAAATACTCCCCCACCCTCTGTATCTACCTCACTCCCTCCAAATACTCCCTCACTCTCTGTATCCACCTCACTCCCTCCAAATACTCCCCCACCCTCTGTATCCACCCTAGCCTCTCCAAATACTCCCCCACCCTCTGTATCCACCTCACTCCCTCCAAATACTCCCCCACCCTCTGTATCCACCTCACTCCCTCCAAATACTCCCCCACCCTCTGTATCCACCCCACTCCCTCCAAATACTCCCCCACCCGCTGTATCCACCCCAGCCTCTCCAAGTACTCCCACACCCTCTGTATCCACCTCACTCCCTCCAAATACGCCCCCACCCTCTGTATCCACCCAGCCTCTCCAAATACTCCTCCACCCTCTGTATCCACCCCACTCCCTCCAAATACTCCCCCACCCTCTGTGTCCACCCCACTCCCTCCAATAACTCCCCCACCCCCTGTATCCACCTCACTCCCTCCAAATACGCCCCCACCCTCTGTATCCACCCAGCCTCTCCAAATACTCCCCCACCCTCTGTATCCACCTCACTCCCTCCAAATACTCCCCGATCCTCTGTATCCACCCCAGCTTCTCCAAATACTCCCGCACCCTCTGTATCCACCTCACTCCCTCCAAATACTCCCTCACCCTCTGTATCCACCTCACTCCCTCCAAATACTCCCCCACCCTCTGTATCCACCCCAACCTCTCCAAATACTCCCCCACCCTCTGTATCCACCCCACTCCCTCCAAATGCTCCCCCACCCTCTGTATCCACCTCACTCCCTCCAAATACTCCCCCACCCTCTGTATCCACCCCAGCCTCTCCAAATACTCCCCCACCCTCCGTATCCACCCCACTCCCTCCAAATACTCCCCCACCCTCTGTATCCACCTCACTCCCTCCAAATACTCCCCCACCCTCTGTATCCCTCTCACTCACTCCCAATACTCCCCCACCCTCTGTATCCACCTCACTCCCTCCAAATACTCCCCCACCCTCTGTATCCCTCTCGCTCACTCCAAATACTCCCCCACCCTCTGTATCCACCTCACTCCCTGCAAATACTCCCCCACCCTCTGTATCCACCCCACTCCCTCCAAATACTCCCCCACCCGCTGTATCCACCCCAGCCTCTCCAAATACTCCCACACCCTCTGTATCCACCTCACTCCCTCCAAATACGCCCTCACCCTCTGTGTCCACCCCACTCCCTCCAATAACTCCCCCACCCCCTGTATCCACCTCACTCCCTCCAAATACGCCCCCACCCTCTGTATCCACCCAGCCTCTCCAAATACTCCCCCACCCTCTGTATCCACCTCACTCCCTCCAAATACTCCCCCACCCTCTGTATCCACCCCAGCCTCTCCAAATACTCCCCCACCCTCTGTATCCACCTCACTCCCTCCAAATACTCCCCCACCCTCTGTATCCACCTCACTCCCTCCAAATACTCCCCCACCCTCTGTATCCACCTCACTCCCTCCAAATACTCCCCCCACCCTCTGTAACCACCTCACTCCCTCCAAATACTCCCCCACCCTATGTATCCACCCCAGCCTCTCCAAATACTCCCCCACCCTCCGTATCCACCTCACTCCCTCCAAATACCCCCCACCCTCTGTACCCACGCCAGCCTCTCCAAATACTCCCCAACCCTCTGTATCCACCTCACTCCCTCCAAATACTCCCCCACCCTCTGTATCCACCCCAGCCTCTCCAAATACTCCCCCACCCTCTGTATCCACCCCACTCCCTCCAAATACTCCCCCACCCTCTGTGTCCACCCCACTCCCTCCAATAACTCCCCCACCCCCTGTATCCACCTCACTCCCTCCAAATACGCCCCCACCCTCTGTATCCACCCAGCCTCTCCAAATACTCCCCCACCCTCTGTATCCACCTCACTCCCTCCAAATACTCCCCCACCCTCTGTATCCACCCCAGCCTCTCCAAATACTCCCCCACCCTCCGTATCCACCTCACTCCCTCCAAATACCCCCCCACCCTCTGTACCCACCCCAGCCTCTCCAAATACTCTCCCACCCTCTGTATCCACCTCACTCCCTCCAAATACTCCCCCACCCTCTGTATCCACCCCAGCCTCTCCAAATACTCCCCCACCCTCTGCATCCACCCCAGCGTCTCCAAATACTCCCCCACCCTCTGTATCCACCTCACTCTATCCAAATACTCCCCCACCCTCTGTATCCACCACACTCCCTCCAAATACTCCCCCACCCTCTGTATCCCTCTCACTCACTCCAAATACTCCCCCACCCTCTGTATCCACCTCACTCCCTCCAAATACTGCCCCACCCTCTGTACCCCTCTCGCTCACTCCAAATACTCCCCCACCCTCTGTATCCACCTCACTCCCTGCAAATACTCCCCCACCCTCTGTATCCACCCCACTCCCTCCAAATACTCCCCCACCCGCTGTATCCACCCCAGCCTCTCCAAATACTCCCACACCCTCTGTATCCACCTCACTCCCTCCAAATACTCCCCCACCCTCTGTATCCACCCAGCCTCTCCAAATACTCCTCCACCCTCTGTATCCACCCCACTCCCTCCCAATACTCCCCCACCCTCTGTGTCCACCCCACTCCCTCCAATAACTCCCCCACCCCCTGTATCCACCTCACTTCCTCCAAATACGCCCCCACCCTCTGTATACACCCAGCCTCTCCAAATACTCCCCCACCCTCTGTATCCACCTCACTCCCTCCAAATACTCCCCGATCCTCTGTATCCACCCCAGCTTGTCCAAATACTCCCGCACCCTCTGTATCCACCTCACTCCCTCCAAATACTCCCCCACCCTCTGTATCCACCTCACTCCCTCCAAATACTCCCCCACCCTCTGTATCCACCCCAGCCTCTCCAAATACTCCCCCACCCTCCGTATCCACCTCACTCCCTCCAAATACCCCCCCACCCTCTGTACCCACCCCAGCCTCTCCAAATACTCCCCCACCCTCTGTATCCACCTCACTCCCTCCAAATACTCCCCCACCCGCTGTATCCACCCCAGCCTCTCCAAATACTCCCCCACCCTCTGTATCCACCCCACTCCCTCCAAATACTCCCCCACCCTCTGTATCCACCCCACTCCCTCCAAATACTCCCTCACCCTCTGTAACCACCCCAGCCTCTCCAAATACTCCCCCACCCTCTGTATCCACCCCAGCGTCTCCAAATACTCCCCCACCCTCTGTACCCACCTCACTCTATCCAAATACTCCCCCACCCTCTGTATCCACCCCACTCCCTCCAAATACTCCCCCACCCTCTGTATCCCTCTCACTCACTCCAAATACTCCCCCACCCTCTGTATCCACCTCACTCTATCCAAATACTCCCCCACCCTCTGTATCCCTCTCACTCACTCCAAATACTCCCACACCCTCTGTATCCACCTCACTCCCTCCAAATACGCCCCCACCATCTGTATCCACCCAGCCTCTCCAAATACTCCTCCACCCTCTGTATCCACCCCACTCCCTCCAAATACTCCCTCACCCTCTGTGTCCACCCCACTCCCTGCAATAACTCCCCCACCCCCTGTATCCACCTCACTCCCTCCAAATACGCCCCCACCCTCTGTATCCACCCAGCCTCTCCAAATACTCCCCCACCCTCTGTATCCACCTCACTCCCTCCAAATACTCCCCCACCCTCTGTATCCACCCCAGCCTCTCCAAATACTCCCCCACCCTCTGTATCCACCTCACTCCCTCCAAATACTCCCCCACCCTCTGTATCCACCTCACTCCCTCCAAATACTCCCCCACCCTCTGTATCCACCTCACTCCCTCCAAATACTGCCCCTCCCTCTGTATCCACCTCACTCCCTCCAAATACTCCCCCACCCTCTGTATCCACCCCAGCCTCTCCAAATACTCCCCCACCCTCCGTATCCACCTGACTCCCTCCAAATGCCCCCCCACCCTCTGTACCCACCCCAGCCTCTCCAAATACTCCCCCACCCTCTGTATCCACCTCACTCCCTCCAAATACTCCCCTACCCTCTGTATCCACCCCAGCCTCTCCAAATACTCCCCCACCCTCTGTATCCACCCCACTCCCTCCAAATACTCCCCCACCCTCTGTATCCACCCCACTCCCTCCAAATACTCCCTCACCCTCTGTAACCACCCCAGCCTCTCCAAATACTCCCCCACCCTCTGTATCCACCCCAGCGTCTCCAAATACTCCCCCACCCTCTGTATCCACCTCACTCTATCCAAATACTCCCCCACCCTCTGTGTCCACCCCACTCCCTCCAAATACTCCCCCACCCTCTGTATCCCTCTCACTCACTCCAAATACTCCCCCACCCTCTGTATCCACCTCACTCCCTCCAAATACTCCCCCACCCTCTGTATCCCTCTCGCTCACTCCAAATACTCCCCCACCCTCTGTATCCACCTCACTCCCTGCAAATACTCCCCCACCCTCTGTATCCACCTCACTCCCTCCAAATACTCCCCCCACCCTCTGTAACCACCTCACTCCCTCCAAATACTCCCCCACCCTATGTATCCACCCCAGCCTCTCCAAATACTCCCCCACCCTCCGTATCCACCTCACTCCCTCCAAATACCCCCCACCCTCTGTACCCACGCCAGCCTCTCCAAATACTCCCCAACCCTCTGTATCCACCTCACTCCCTCCAAATACTCCCCCACCCTCTGTATCCACCCCAGCCTCTCCAAATACTCCCCCACCCTCTGTATCCACCCCACTCCCTCCAAATACTCCCCCACCCTCTGTGTCCACCCCACTCCCTCCAATAACTCCCCCACCCCCTGTATCCACCTCACTCCCTCCAAACACGCCCCCACCCTCTGTATCCACCCAGCCTCTCCAAATACTCCCCCACCCTCTGTATCCACCTCACTCCCTCCAAATACTCCCCCACCCTCTGTATCCACCCCAGCCTCTCCAAATACTCCCCCACCCTCCGTATCCACCTCACTCCCTCCAAATACTCCCCCACCCTCTGTATCCACCCCAGCCTCTCCAAATACTCCCCCACCCTCCGTATCCACCTCACTCCCTCCAAATACCCCCCCACCCTCTGTACCCACCCCAGCCTCTCCAAATACTCTCCCACCCTCTGTATCCACCTCACTCCCTCCAAATACTCCCCCACCCTCTGTATCCACCCCAGCCTCTCCAAATACTCCCCCACCCTCTGCATCCACCCCAGCGTCTCCAAATACTCCCCCACCCTCTGTATCCACCTCACTCTATCCAAATACTCCCCCACCCTCTGTATCCACCACACTCCCTCCAAATACTCCCCCACCCTCTGTATCCCTCTCACTCACTCCAAATACTCCCCCACCCTCTGTATCCACCTCACTCCCTCCAAATACTCCCCCACCCTCTGTACCCCTCTCGCTCACTCCAAATACTCCCCCACCCTCTGTATCCACCTCACTCCCTGCAAATACTCCCCCACCCTCTGTATCCACCCCACTCCCTCCAAATACTCCCCCACCCGCTGTATCCACCCCAGCCTCTCCAAATACTCCCACACCCTCTGTATCCACCTCACTCCCTCCAAATACTCCCCCACCCTCTGTATCCACCCAGCCTCTCCAAATACTCCTCCACCCTCTGTATCCACCCCACTCCCTCCAAATACTCCCCCACCCTCTGTGTCCACCCCACTCCCTCCAATAACTCCCCCACCCCCTGTATCCACCTCACTTCCTCCAAATACGCCCCCACCCTCTGTATACACCCAGCCTCTCCAAATACTCCCCCACCCTCTGTATCCACCTCACTCCCTCCAAATACTCCCCGATCCTCTGTATCCACCCCAGCTTGTCCAAATACTCCCGCACCCTCTGTATCCACCTCACTCCCTCCAAATACTCCCCCACCCTCTGTATCCACCTCACTCCCTCCAAATACTCCCCCACCCTCTGTATCCACCCCAGCCTCTCCAAATACTCCCCCACCCTCCGTATCCACCTCACTCCCTCCAAATACCCCCCCACCCTCTGTACCCACCCCAGCCTCTCCAAATACTCCCCCACCCTCTGTATCCACCTCACTCCCTCCAAATACTCCCCCACCCGCTGTATCCACCCCAGCCTCTCCAAATACTCCCCCACCCTCTGTATCCACCCCACTCCCTCCAAATACTCCCCCACCCTCTGTATCCACCCCACTCCCTCCAAATACTCCCTCACCCTCTGTAACCACCCCAGCCTCTCCAAATACTCCCCCACCCTCTGTATCCACCCCAGCGTCTCCAAATACTCCCCCACCCTCTGTACCCACCTCACTCTATCCAAATACTCCCCCACCCTCTGTATCCACCCCACTCCCTCCAAATACTCCCCCACCCTCTGTATCCCTCTCACTCACTCCAAATACTCCCCCACCCTCTGTATCCACCTCACTCTATCCAAATACTCCCCCACCCTCTGTATCCCTCTCACTCACTCCAAATACTCCCACACCCTCTGTATCCACCTCACTCCCTCCAAATACGCCCCCACCATCTGTATCCACCCAGCCTCTCCAAATACTCCTCCACCCTCTGTATCCACCCCACTCCCTCCAAATACTCCCTCACCCTCTGTGTCCACCCCACTCCCTGCAATAACTCCCCCACCCCCTGTATCCACCTCACTCCCTCCAAATACGCCCCCACCCTCTGTATCCACCCAGCCTCTCCAAATACTCCCCCACCCTCTGTATCCACCTCACTCCCTCCAAATACTCCCCCACCCTCTGTATCCACCCCAGCCTCTCCAAATACTCCCCCACCCTCTGTATCCACCTCACTCCCTCCAAATACTCCCCCACCCTCTGTATCCACCTCACTCCCTCCAAATACTCCCCCACCCTCTGTATCCACCTCACTCCCTCCAAATACTGCCCCTCCCTCTGTATCCACCTCACTCCCTCCAAATACTCCCCCACCCTCTGTATCCACCCCAGCCTCTCCAAATACTCCCCCACCCTCCGTATCCACCTGACTCCCTCCAAATGCCCCCCCACCCTCTGTACCCACCCCAGCCTCTCCAAATACTCCCCCACCCTCTGTATCCACCTCACTCCCTCCAAATACTCCCCTACCCTCTGTATCCACCCCAGCCTCTCCAAATACTCCCCCACCCTCTGTATCCACCCCACTCCCTCCAAATACTCCCCCACCCTCTGTATCCACCCCACTCCCTCCAAATACTCCCTCACCCTCTGTAACCACCCCAGCCTCTCCAAATACTCCCCCACCCTCTGTATCCACCCCAGCGTCTCCAAATACTCCCCCACCCTCTGTATCCACCTCACTCTATCCAAATACTCCCCCACCCTCTGTGTCCACCCCACTCCCTCCAAATACTCCCCCACCCTCTGTATCCCTCTCACTCACTCCAAATACTCCCCCACCCTCTGTATCCACCTCACTCCCTCCAAATACTCCCCCACCCTCTGTATCCCTCTCGCTCACTCCAAATACTCCCCCACCCTCTGTATCCACCTCACTCCCTGCAAATACTCCCCCACCCTCTGTATCCACCTCACTCCCTCCAAATACTCCCCCCACCCTCTGTAACCACCTCACTCCCTCCAAATACTCCCCCACCCTATGTATCCACCCCAGCCTCTCCAAATACTCCCCCACCCTCCGTATCCACCTCACTCCCTCCAAATACCCCCCACCCTCTGTACCCACGCCAGCCTCTCCAAATACTCCCCAACCCTCTGTATCCACCTCACTCCCTCCAAATACTCCCCCACCCTCTGTATCCACCCCAGCCTCTCCAAATACTCCCCCACCCTCTGTATCCACCCCACTCCCTCCAAATACTCCCCCACCCTCTGTGTCCACCCCACTCCCTCCAATAACTCCCCCACCCCCTGTATCCACCTCACTCCCTCCAAACACGCCCCCAACCTCTGTATCCACCCAGCCTCTCCAAATACTCCCCCACCCTCTGTATCCACCTCACTCCCTCCAAATACTCCCCCACCCTCTGTATCCACCCCAGCCTCTCCAAATACTCCCCCACCCTCCGTATCCACCTCACTCCCTCCAAATACCCCCCCACCCTCTGTACCCACCCCAGCCTCTCCAAATACTCTCCCACCCTCTGTATCCACCTCACTCCCTCCAAATACTCCCCCACCCTCTGTATCCACCCCAGCCTCTCCAAATACTCCCCCACCCTCTGCATCCACCCCAGCGTCTCCAAATACTCCCCCACCCTCTGTATCCACCTCACTCTATCCAAATACTCCCCCACCCTCTGTATCCACCACACTCCCTCCAAATACTCCCCCACCCTCTGTATCCCTCTCACTCACTCCAAATACTCCCCCACCCTCTGTATCCACCTCACTCCCTCCAAATACTCCCCCACCCTCTGTACCCCTCTCGCTCACT
The DNA here is from genome assembly GCF_047496885.1 of Scyliorhinus torazame. Lineage (NCBI taxonomy): Eukaryota > Metazoa > Chordata > Chondrichthyes > Carcharhiniformes > Scyliorhinidae > Scyliorhinus > Scyliorhinus torazame. The sequence continues at coordinate 228,814,246 of NC_092720.1, forward strand.
CCAAATACTCCCCCACCCTCTGTATCCACCTCACTCCCTGCAAATACTCCCCCACCCTCTGTATCCACCCCACTCCCTCCAAATACTCCCCCACCCGCTGTATCCACCCCAGCCTCTCCAAATACTCCCACACCCTCTGTATCCACCTCACTCCCTCCAAATACTCCCCCACCCTCTGTATCCACCCAGCCTCTCCAAATACTCCTCCACCCTCTGTATCCACCCCACTCCCTCCAAATACTCCCCCACCCTCTGTGTCCACCCCACTCCCTCCAATAACTCCCCCACCCCCTGTATCCACCTCACTCCCTCCAAATACGCCCCCACCCTCTGTATACACCCAGCCTCTCCAAATACTCCCCCACCCTCTGTATCCACCTCACTCCCTCCAAATACTCCCCGATCCTCTGTATCCACCCCAGCTTGTCCAAATACTCCCGCACCCTCTGTATCCACCTCACTCCCTCCAAATACTCCCCCACCCTCTGTATCCACCTCACTCCCTCCAAATACTCCCCCACCCTCTGTATCCACCCCAGCCTCTCCAAATACTCCCCCACCCTCCGTATCCACCTCACTCCCTCCAAATACCCCCCCACCCTCTGTACCCACCCCAGCCTCTCCAAATACTCCCCCACCCTCTGTATCCACCTCACTCCCTCCAAATACTCCCCCACCCGCTGTATCCACCCCAGCCTCTCCAAATACTCCCCCACCCTCTGTATCCACCCCACTCCCTCCAAATACTCCCCCACCCTCTGTATCCACCCCACTCCCTCCAAATACTCCCTCACCCTCTGTAACCACCCCAGCCTCTCCAAATACTCCCCCACCCTCTGTATCCACCCCAGCGTCTCCAAATACTCCCCCACCCTCTGTACCCACCTCACTCTATCCAAATACTGCCCCACCCTCTGTATCCACCCCACTCCCTCCAAATACTCCCCCACCCTCTGTATCCCTCTCACTCACTCCAAATACTCCCCCACCCTCTGTATCCACCTCACTCTATCCAAATACTCCCCCACCCTCTGTATCCCTCTCACTCACTCCAAATACTCCCACACCCTCTGTATCCACCTCACTCCCTCCAAATACGCCCCCACCATCTGTATCCACCCAGCCTCTCCAAATACTCCTCCACCCTCTGTATCCACCCCACTCCCTCCAAATACTCCCTCACCCTCTGTGTCCACCCCACTCCCTGCAATAACTCCCCCACCCCCTGTATCCACCTCACTCCCTCCAAATACGCCCCCACCCTCTGTATCCACCCAGCCTCTCCAAATACTCCCCCACCCTCTGTATCCACCTCACTCCCTCCAAATACTCCCCCACCCTCTGTATCCACCCCAGCCTCTCCAAATACTCCCCCACCCTCTGTATCCACCTCACTCCCTCCAAATACTCCCCCACCCTCTGTATCCACCTCACTCCCTCCAAATACTCCCCCACCCTCTGTATCCACCTCACTCCCTCCAAATACTGCCCCTCCCTCTGTATCCACCTCACTCCCTCCAAATACTCCCCCACCCTCTGTATCCACCCCAGCCTCTCCAAATACTCCCCCACCCTCCGTATCCACCTGACTCCCTCCAAATGCCCCCCCACCCTCTGTACCCACCCCAGCCTCTCCAAATACTCCCCCACCCTCTGTATCCACCTCACTCCCTCCAAATACTCCCCTACCCTCTGTATCCACCCCAGCCTCTCCAAATACTCCCCCACCCTCTGTATCCACCCCACTCCCTCCAAATACTCCCCCACCCTCTGTATCCACCCCACTCCCTCCAAATACTCCCTCACCCTCTGTAACCACCCCAGCCTCTCCAAATACTCCCCCACCCTCTGTATCCACCCCAGCGTCTCCAAATACTCCCCCACCCTCTGTATCCACCTCACTCTATCCAAATACTCCCCCACCCTCTGTGTCCACCCCACTCCCTCCAAATACTCCCCCACCCTCTGTATCCCTCTCACTCACTCCAAATACTCCCCCACCCTCTGTATCCACCTCACTCCCTCCAAATACTCCCCCACCCTCTGTATCCCTCTCGCTCACTCCAAATACTCCCCCACCCTCTGTATCCACCTCACTCCCTGCAAATACTCCCCCACCCTCTGTATCCACCTCACTCCCTCCAAATACTCCCCCCACCCTCTGTAACCACCTCACTCCCTCCAAATACTCCCCCACCCTATGTATCCACCCCAGCCTCTCCAAATACTCCCCCACCCTCCGTATCCACCTCACTCCCTCCAAATACCCCCCACCCTCTGTACCCACGCCAGCCTCTCCAAATACTCCCCAACCCTCTGTATCCACCTCACTCCCTCCAAATACTCCCCCACCCTCTGTATCCACCCCAGCCTCTCCAAATACTCCCCCACCCTCTGTATCCACCCCACTCCCTCCAAATACTCCCCCACCCTCTGTGTCCACCCCACTCCCTCCAATAACTCCCCCACCCCCTGTATCCACCTCACTCCCTCCAAACACGCCCCCACCCTCTGTATCCACCCAGCCTCTCCAAATACTCCCCCACCCTCTGTATCCACCTCACTCCCTCCAAATACTCCCCCACCCTCTGTATCCACCCCAGCCTCTCCAAATACTCCCCCACCCTCCGTATCCACCTCACTCCCTCCAAATACCCCCCCACCCTCTGTACCCACCCCAGCCTCTCCAAATACTCTCCCACCCTCTGTATCCACCTCACTCCCTCCAAATACTCCCCCACCCTCTGTATCCACCCCAGCCTCTCCAAATACTCCCCCACCCTCTGCATCCACCCCAGCGTCTCCAAATACTCCCCCACCCTCTGTATCCACCTCACTCTATCCAAATACTCCCCCACCCTCTGTATCCACCACACTCCCTCCAAATACTCCCCCACCCTCTGTATCCCTCTCACTCACTCCAAATACTCCCCCACCCTCTGTATCCACCTCACTCCCTCCAAATACTCCCCCACCCTCTGTACCCCTCTCGCTCACTCCAAATACTCCCCCACCCTCTGTATCCACCTCACTCCCTGCAAATACTCCCCCACCCTCTGTATCCACCCCACTCCCTCCAAATACTCCCCCACCCGCTGTATCCACCCCAGCCTCTCCAAAAACTCCCACACCCTCTGTATCCACCTCACTCCCTCCAAATACTCCCCCACCCTCTGTATCCACCCAGCCTCTCCAAATACTCCTCCACCCTCTGTATCCACCCCACTCCCTCCAAATACTCCCCCACCCTCTGTGTCCACCCCACTCCCTCCAATAACTCCCCCACCCCCTGTATCCACCTCACTCCCTCCAAATACGCCCCCACCCTCTGTATACACCCAGCCTCTCCAAATACTCCCCCACCCTCTGTATCCACCTCACTCCCTCCAAATACTCCCCGATCCTCTGTATCCACCCCAGCTTGTCCAAATACTCCCGCACCCTCTGTATCCACCTCACTCCCTCCAAATACTCCCCCACCCTCTGTATCCACCTCACTCCCTCCAAATACTCCCCCACCCTCTGTATCCACCCCAGCCTCTCCAAATACTCCCCCACCCTCCGTATCCACCTCAATCCCTCCAAATACCCCCCCACCCTCTGTACCCACCCCAGCCTCTCCAAATACTCCCCCACCCTCTGTATCCACCTCACTCCCTCCAAATACTCCCCCACCCGCTGTATCCACCCCAGCCTCTCCAAATACTCCCCCACCCTCTGTATCCACCCCACTCCCTCCAAATACTCCCCCACCCTCTGTATCCACCCCACTCCCTCCAAATACTCCCTCACCCTCTGTAACCACCCCAGCCTCTCCAAATACTCCCCCACCCTCTGTATCCACCCCAGCGTCTCCAAATACTCCCCCACCCTCTGTACCCACCTCACTCTATCCAAATACTCCCCCACCCTCTGTATCCACCCCACTCCCTCCAAATACTCCCCCACCCTCTGTATCCCTCTCTCACTCCAAATACTTCCCCACCCTCTGTATCCACCTCACTCTATCCAAATACTCCCCCACCCTCTGTATCCCTCTCACTCACTCCAAATACTCCCACACCCTCTGTATCCACCTCACTCCCTCCAAATACGCCCCCACCATCTGTATCCACCCAGCCTCTCCAAATACTCCTCCACCCTCTGTATCCACCTCACTCCCTCCAAATACTCCCCCACCCTCTGTATCCACCCCAGCCTCTCCAAATACTCCCCCACCCTCTGTATCCACCTCACTCCCTCCAAATACTCCCCCACCCTCTGTATCCACCTCACTCCCTCCAAATACTCCCCCACCCTCTGTATCCACCTCACTCCCTCCAAATACTGCCCCACCCTCTGTATCCACCTCACTCCCTCCAAATACTCCCCCACCCTCTGTATCCACCCCAGCCTCTCCAAATACTCCCCCACCCTCCGTATCCACCTCACTCCCTCCAAATGCCCCCCCACCCTCTGTACCCACCCCAGCCTCTCCAAATACTCCCCCACCCTCTGTATCCACCTCACTCCCTCCAAATACTCCCCTACCCTCTGTATCCACCCCAGCCTCTCCAAATACTCCCCCACCCTCTGTATCCACCCCACTCCCTCCAAATACTCCCCCACCCTCTGTATCCACCCCACTCCCTCCAAATACTCCCTCACCCTCTGTAACCACCCCAGCCTCTCCAAATACTCCCTCACCCTCTGTAACCACCCCACTCCCTCCAAATACTCCCCCACCCTCTGTATCCCTCTCACTCACTCCAAATACTCCCCCACCCTCTGTATCCACCTCACTCCCTCCAAATACTCCCCCACCCTCTGTATCCCTCTCGCTCACTCCAAATACTCCCCCACCCTCTGTATCCACCTCACTCCCTGCAAATACTCCCCCACCCTCTGTATCCACCCCACTCCCTCCAAATACTCCCCCACCCGCTGTATCCACCCCAGCCTCTCCAAATACTCCCACACCCTCTGTATCCACCTCACTCCCTCCAAATACGCCCCCACCCTCTGTATCCACCCAGCCTCTCCAAATACTCCTCCACCCTCTGTATCCACCCCACTCCCTCCAAATACTCCCCCACCCTCTGTGTCCACCCCACTCCCTCCAATAACTCCCCCACCCCCTCTATCCACCTCACTCCCTCCAAATACGCCCCCACCCTCTGTATCCACCCAGCCTCTCCAAATACTCCCCCACCCTCTGTATCCACTTCACTCCCTCCAAATACTCCCCGATCCTCTGTATCCACCCCAGCTTCTCCAAATACTCCCGCACCCTCTGTATCCACCTCACTCCCTCCAAATACTCCCTCACCCTCTGTATCCACCTCACTCCCTCCAAATACTCCGCCACCCTCTGTATCCACCCCAACCTCTCCAAATACTCCCCCACCCTCCGTATCCACCCCACTCCCTCCAAATGCTCCCCCACCCTCTGTATCCACCTCACTCCCTCCAAATACTCCCCCACCCTCTGTATCCACCCCAGCCTCTCCAAATACTCCCCCACCCTCCGTATCCACCCCACTCCCTCCAAATACTCCCCCACCCTCTGTATCCACCTCACTCCCTCCAAATGCGCCCCCACCCTCTGAATCCAGCCCAGCCTCTCCAAATACTCCGCCACCCTCTGTATCCACCTCACTCCCTCCAAATACTCCCCCACCCTCTGTATCCACCCCAGCCTCTGCAAATACTCCCTCACCCTCTGTATCCACCTCACTCCCTCCAAATACTCCCCCACCCTCTGTATCCACCCCAGCCTCTCCAAATACTCCCCCACCCTCCGTATCCACCCCACTCCCTCCAAATGCTCGCCCACCCTCTGTATCCACCTCACTCCCTCCAAATACTCCCCCACCCTCTGTATCCACCCCAGCCTCTCCAAATACTCCCCCACCCTCCGTATCCACCCCACTCCCTCCAAATACCCCCACCCTCTGTATCCACCTCACTCCCTCCAAATACTCCCCCACCCTCTGTATCCACCCCACTCCCTCCAAATACTCCCCCACCCTCTGTATCCCTCTCACTCACTCCAAATACTCCCCCACCCTCTGTATCCACCCCAGCCTCTCCAAATACTCCAAAAACCCTCTGTATCCACCCCAGCCTCTCCAAATACTCCCCCACCCTCTGTATCCACCCCACTCCCTCCAAATACTCCCCCACCCTCTGCATCCACCTCACTCCCTCCAAATACTCCCCCACCCTCTGTATCCACCCCAGCCTCTCCAAATACTCCCCCACCCTCTGTATCCACCTCACTCCCTCCAAATACTCCCCCACTCTCTGTATCCACCTCACTCCCTCCAAATACTCCCCCACCCTCTGTACCCACCCCAGCCTCTCCAAATACTTTCCCACCCTCTGTATCCACCTCACTCCCTCCAAATACTCCCCCACGCTTTGTATCCACCCTAGCCTCTCCAAATACTCCCCCACCCTCTGTATCCACCTCACTCCCTCCAAATACTCCCCCACCCTCTGTATCCACCTCACTCCCTCCAAATACTCCCTCACTCTCTGTATCCACCTCACTCCCTCCAAATACTCCCCCACCCTCTGTATCCACCCTAGCCTCTCCAAATACTCCCCCACCCTCTGTATCCACCTCACTCCCTCCAAATACTCCCCCACCCTCTGTATCCACCTCACTCCCTCCAAATACTCCCCCACCCTCTGTATCCACCCCACTCCCTCCAAATACTCCCCCACCCGCTGTATCCACCCCAGCCTCTCCAAATACTCCCACACCCTCTGTATCCACCTCACTCCCTCCAAATACGCCCCCACCCTCTGTATCCACCCAGCCTCTCCAAATACTCCTCCACCCTCTGTATCCACCCCACTCCCTCCAAATACTCCCGCACCCTCTGTGTCCACCCCACTCCCTCCAATAACTCCCCCACCCCCTGTATCCACCTCACTCCCTCCAAATACGCCCCCACCCTCTGTATCCACCCAGCCTCTCCAAATACTCCCCCACCCTCTGTATCCACCTCACTCCCTCCAAATACTCCCTCACCCTCTGTATCCACCTCACTCCCTCCAAATACTCCCCCACCCTCTGTATCCACCCCAACCTCTCCAAATACTCCACCACCCTCTGTATCCACCCCACTCCCTCCAAATGCTCCCCCACCCTCTGTATCCACCTCACTCCCTCCAAATACTCCCCCACCCTCTGTATCCACCCCAGCCTCTCCAAATACTCCCCCACCCTCCGTATCCACCCCACTCCCTCCAAATACTCCCCCACCCTCTGTATCCACCTCACTCCCTCCAAATACGCCCCCACCCTCTGAATCCACCCCAGCCTCTCTAAATACTCCCCCACCCTCTGTATCCACCTCAATCCCTCCAAATACTCCCCCACCCTCTGTATCCACCCCAGCCTCTCCAAATACTCCCCCACCCTCCGTATCCACCCCACTCCCTCCAAATGCTCGCCCACCCTCTGTATCCACCTCACTCCCTCCAAATACTCCCCCACCCTCTGTATCCACCCCAGCCTCTCCAAATACTCCCCCACCCTCCGTATCCACCCCACTCCCTCCAAATACCCCCCACCCTCTGTATCCACCTCACTCCCTCCAAATACTCCCCCACCCTCTGTATCCACCCCACTCCCTCCAAATACTCCCCCACCCTCGATATCCCTCTCACTCACTCCAAATACTCCTCCACCCTCTGTATCCACCCCACTCCCTCCAAATACTCCCCCACCCTCTGTGTCCACCCCACTCCCTCCAATAACTCCCCGACCCCCTCTATCCACCTCACTCCCTCCAAATACGCCCCCACCCTCTGTATCCACCCAGCCTCTCCAAATACTCCCCCACCCTCTGTATCCACCTCACTCCCTCCAAATACTCCCCGATCCTCTGTTTCCACCCCAGCTTCTCCAAATACTCCCGCACCCTCTGTATCCACCTCACTCCCTCCAAATACTCCCTCACCCTCTGTATCCACCTCACTCCCTCCAAATACTCCGCCACCCTCTGTATCCACCCCAACCTCTCCAAATACTCCCCCACCCTCCGTATCCACCCCACTCCCTCCAAATGCTCCCCCACCCTCTGTATCCACCTCACTCCCTCCAAATACTCCCCCACCCTCTGTATCCACCCCAGCCTCTTCAAATACTCCCCCACCCTCCGTATCCACCCCACTCCCTCCAAATACTCCCCCACCCTCTGTATCCACCTCACTCCCTCCAAATGCGCCCCCACCCTCTGAATCCACCCCAGCCTCTCCAAATACTCCGCCACCCTCTGTATCCACCTCACTCCCTCCAAATACTCCCCCACCCTCTGTATCCACCCCAGCCTCAGCAAATACTCCCTCACCCTCTGTATCCACCTCACTCCCTCCAAATACTCCCCCACCCTCTGTATCCACCCCAGCCTCTCCAAATACTCCCCCACCCTCTCCATCCACCCCAGCGTCTCCAAATACTCCCCCACCCTCTGTATCCACCTCACTCTATCCAAATACTCCCCCACCCTCTGTATCCACCACACTCCCTCCAAATACTCCCCCACCCTCTGTATCCCTCTCACTCACTCCAAATACTCCCCCACCCTCTGTATCCACCTCACTCCCTCCAAATACTCCCCCACCCTCTGTACCCCTCTCGCTCACTCCAAATACTCCCCCACCCTCTGTATCCACCTCACTCCCTGCAAATACTCCCCCACCCTCTGTATCCACCCCACTCCCTCCAAATACTCCCCCACCCGCTGTATCCACCCCAGCCTCTCCAAATACTCCCACACCCTCTGTATCCACCTCACTCCCTCCAAATACTCCCCCACCTTCTGTATCCACCCAGCCTCTCCAAATACTCCTCCACCCTCTGTATCCACCCCACTCCCTCCAAATACTCCCCCACCCTCTGTGTCCACCCCACTCCCTCCAATAACTCCCCCACCCCCTGTATCCACCTCACTCCCTCCAAATACGCCCCCACCCTCTGTATACACCCAGCCTCTCCAAATACTCCCCCACCCTCTGTATCCACCTCACTCCCTCCAAATACTCCCCGATCCTCTGTATCCACCCCAGCTTGTCCAAATACTCCCGCACCCTCTGTATCCACCTCACTCCCTCCAAATACTCCCCCACCCTCTGTATCCACCTCACTCCCTCCAAATACTCCCCCACCCTCTGTATCCACCCCAGCCTCTCCAAATACTCCCCCACCCTCCGTATCCACCTCACTCCCTCCAAATACCCCCCCACCCTCTGTACCCACCCCAGCCTCTCCAAATACTCCCCCACCCTCTGTATCCACCTCACTCCCTCCAAATACTCCCCCACCCGCTGTATCCACCCCAGCCTCTCCAAATACTCCCCCACCCTCTGTATCCACCCCACTCCCTCCAAATACTCCCCCACCCTCTGTATCCACCCCACTCCCTCCAAATACTCCCTCACCCTCTGTAACCACCCCAGCCTCTCCAAATACTCCCCCACCCTCTGTATCCACCCCAGCGTCTCCAAATACTCCCCCACCCTCTGTACCCACCTCACTCTATCCAAATACTCCCCCACCCTCTGTATCCACCCCACTCCCTCCAAATACTCCCCCACCCTCTGTATCCCTCTCACTCACTCCAAATACTTCCCCACCCTCTGTATCCACCTCACTCTATCCAAATACTCCCCCACCCTCTGTATCCCTCTCACTCACTCCAAATACTCCCACACCCTCTGTATCCACCTCACTCCCTCCAAATACGCCCCCACCATCTGTATCCACCCAGCCTCTCCAAATACTCCTCCACCCTCTGTATCCACCTCACTCCCTCCAAATACTCCCCCACCCTCTGTATCCACCCCAGCCTCTCCAAATACTCCCCCACCCTCTGTATCCACCTCACTCCCTCCAAATACTCCCCCACCCTCTGTATCCACCTCACTCCCTCCAAATACTCCCCCACCCTCTGTATCCACCTCACTCCCTCCAAATACTGCCCCACCCTCTGTATCCACCTCACTCCCTCCAAATACTCCCCCACCCTCTGTATCCACCCCAGCCTCTCCAAATACTCCCCCACCCTCCGTATCCACCTCACTCCCTCCAAATGCCCCCCCACCCTCTGTACCCACCCCAGCCTCTCCAAATACTCCCCCACCCTCTGTATCCACCTCACTCCCTCCAAATACTCCCCTACCCTCTGTATCCACCCCAGCCTCTCCAAATACTCCCCCACCCTCTGTATCCACCCCACTCCCTCCAAATACTCCCCCACCCTCTGTATCCACCCCACTCCCTCCAAATACTCCCTCACCCTCTGTAACCACCCCAGCCTCTCCAAATACTCCCCCACCCTCTGTATCCACCCCAGCGTCTCCAAATACTCCCCCACCCTCTGTATCCACCTCACTCTATCCAAATACTCCCCCACCCTCTGTGTCCACCCCACTCCCTCCAAATACTCCCCCACCCTCTGTATCCCTCTCACTCACTCCAAATACTCCCCCACCCTCTGTATCCACCTCACTCCCTCCAAATACTCCCCCACCCTCTGTATCCCTCTCGCTCACTCCAAATACTCCCCCACCCTCTGTATCCACCTCACTCCCTGCAAATACTCCCCCACCCTCTGTATCCACCCCACTCCCTCCAAATACTCCCCCACCCGCTGTATCCACCCCAGCCTCTCCAAATACTCCCACACCCTCTGTATCCACCTCACTCCCTCCAAATACGCCCCCACCCTCTGTATCCACCCAGCCTCTCCAAATACTCCTCCACCCTCTGTATCCACCCCACTCCCTCCAAATACTCCCCCACCCTCTGTGTCCACCCCACTCCCTCCAATAACTCCCCCACCCCCTCTATCCACCTCACTCCCTCCAAATACGCCCCCACCCTCTGTATCCACCGAGCCTCTCCAAATACTCCCCCACCCTCTGTATCCACCTCACTCCCTCCAAATACTCCCCGATCCTCTGTATCCACCCCAGCTTCTCCAAATACTCCCGCACCCTCTGTATCCACCTCACTCCCTCCAAATACTCCCTCACCCTCTGTATCCACCTCACTCCCTCCAAATACTCCGCCACCCTCTGTATCCACCCCAACCTCTCCAAATACTCCCCCACCCTCCGTATCCACCCCACTCCCTCCAAATGCTCCCCCACCCTCTGTATCCACCTCACTCCCTCCAAATACTCCCCCACCCTCTGTATCCACCCCAGCCTCTCCAAATACTCCCCCACCCTCCGTATCCACCCCACTCCCTCCAAATACTCCCCCACCCTCTGTATCCACCTCACTCCCTCCAAATGCGCCCCCACCCTCTGAATCCAGCCCAGCCTCTCCAAATACTCCGCCACCCTCTGTATCCACCTCACTCCCTCCAAATACTCCCCCACCCTCTGTATCCACCCCAGCCTCTGCAAATACTCCCTCACCCTCTGTATCCACCTCACTCCCTCCAAATACTCCCCCACCCTCTGTATCCACCCCAGCCTCTCCAAATACTCACCCACCCTCCGTATCCACCCCACTCCCTCCAAATGCTCGCCCACCCTCTGTATCCACCTCACTCCCTCCAAATACTCCCCCACCCTCTGTATCCACCCCAGCCTCTCCAAATACTCCCCCACCCTCCGTATCCACCCCACTCCCTCCAAATACCCCCACCCTCTGTATCCACCTCACTCCCTCCAAATACTCCCCCACCCTCTGTATCCACCCCACTCCCTCCAAATACTCCCCCACCCTCTGTATCCCTCTCACTCACTCCAAATACTCCCCCACCCTCTGTATCCACCCCAGCCTCTCCAAATACTCCAAAAACCCTCTGTATCCACCCCAGCCTCTCCAAATACTCCCCCACCCTCTGTATCCACCCCACTCCCTCCAAATACTCCCCCACCCTCTGCATCCACCTCACTCCCTCCAAATACTCCCCCACCCTCTGTATCCACCCCAGCCTCTCCAAATACTCCCCCACCCTCTGTATCCACCTCACTCCCTCCAAATACTCCCCCACTCTCTGTATCCACCTCACTCCCTCCAAATACTCCCCCACCCTCTGTACCCACCCCAGCCTCTCCAAATACTTTCCCACCCTCTGTATCCACCTCACTCCCTCCAAATACTCCCCCACGCTTTGTATCCACCCTAGCCTCTCCAAATACTCCCCCACCCTCTGTATCCACCTCACTCCCTCCAAATACTCCCCCACCCTCTGTATCCACCTCACTCCCTCCAAATACTCCCTCACTCTCTGTATCCACCTCACTCCCTCCAAATACTCCCCCACCCTCTGTATCCACCCTAGCCTCTCCAAATACTCCCCCACCCTCTGTATCCACCTCACTCCCTCCAAATACTCCCCCACCCTCTGTATCCACCTCACTCCCTCCAAATACTCCCCCACCCTCTGTATCCACCCCACTCCCTCCAAATACTCCCCCACCCGCTGTATCCACCCCAGCCTCTCCAAATACTCCCACACCCTCTGTATCCACCTCACTCCCTCCAAATACGCCCCCACCCTCTGTATCCACCCAGCCTCTCCAAATACTCCTCCACCCTCTGTATCCACCCCACTCCCTCCAAATACTCCCGCACCCTCTGTGTCCACCCCACTCCCTCCAATAACTCCCCCACCCCCTGTATCCACCTCACTCCCTCCAAATACGCCCCCACCCTCTGTATCCACCCAGCCTCTCCAAATACTCCCCCACCCTCTGTATCCACCTCACTCCCTCCAAATACTCCCTCACCCTCTGTATCCACCTCACTCCCTCCAAATACTCCCCCACCCTCTGTATCCACCCCAACCTCTCCAAATACTCCACCACCCTCTGTATCCACCCCACTCCCTCCAAATGCTCCCCCACCCTCTGTATCCACCTCACTCCCTCCAAATACTCCCCCACCCTCTGTATCCACCCCAGCCTCTCCAAATACTCCCCCACCCTCCGTATCCACCCCACTCCCTCCAAATACTCCCCCACCCTCTGTATCCACCTCACTCCCTCCAAATACGCCCCCACCCTCTGAATCCACCCCAGCCTCTCTAAATACTCCCCCACCCTCTGTATCCACCTCAATCCCTCCAAATACTCCCCCACCCTCTGTATCCACCCCAGCCTCTCCAAATACTCCCTCACCCTCTGTATCCACCTCACTCCCTCCAAATACTCCCCCACCCTCTGTATCCACCCCAGCCTCTCCAAATACTCCCCCACCCTCCGTATCCACCCCACTCCCTCCAAATGCTCGCCCACCCTCTGTATCCACCTCACTCCCTCCAAATACTCCCCCACCCTCTGTATCCACCCCAGCCTCTCCAAATACTCCCCCACCCTCCGTATCCACCCCACTCCCTCCAAATACCCCCCACCCTCTGTATCCACCTCACTCCCTCCAAATACTCCCCCACCCTCTGTATCCACCCCACTCCCTCCAAATACTCCCCCACCCTCGATATCCCTCTCACTCACTCCAAATACTCCTCCACCCTCTGTATCCACCCCACTCCCTCCAAATACTCCCCCACCCTCTGTGTCCACCCCACTCCCTCCAATAACTCCCCGACCCCCTCTATCCACCTCACTCCCTCCAAATACGCCCCCACCCTCTGTATCCACCCAGCCTCTCCAAATACTCCCCCACCCTCTGTATCCACCTCACTCCCTCCAAATACTCCCCGATCCTCTGTATCCACCCCAGCTTCTCCAAATACTCCCGCACCCTCTGTATCCACCTCACTCCCTCCAAATACTCCCTCACCCTCTGTATCCACCTCACTCCCTCCAAATACTCCGCCACCCTCTGTATCCACCCCAACCTCTCCAAATACTCCCCCACCCTCCGTATCCACCCCACTCCCTCCAAATGCTCCCCCACCCTCTGTATCCACCTCACTCCCTCCAAATACTCCCCCACCCTCTGTATCCACCCCAGCCTCTCCAAATACTCCCCCACCCTCCGTATCCACCCCACTCCCTCCAAATACTCCCCCACCCTCTGTATCCACCTCACTCCCTCCAAATGCGCCCCCACCCTCTGAATCCACCCCAGCCTCTCCAAATACTCCGCCACCCTCTGTATCCACCTCACTCCCTCCAAATACTCCCCCACCCTCTGTATCCACCCCAGCCTCAGCAAATACTCCCTCACCCTCTGTATCCACCTCACTCCCTCCAAATACTCCCCCACCCTCTGTATCCACCCCAGCCTCTCCAAATACTCCCCCACCCTCCGTATCCACCCCACTCCCTCCAAATGCTCGCCCACCCTCTGTATCCACCTCACTCCCTCCAAATACTCCCCCACCCTCTGTATCCACCCCAGCCTCTCCAAATACTCCCCCACCCTCCGTATCCACCCCACTCCCTCCAAATACCCCCACCCTCTGTATCCACCTCACTCCCTCCAAATACTCCCCCACCCTCTGTATCCACCCCACTCCCTCCAAATACTCCCCCACCCTCTGTATCCCTCTCACTCACTCCAAATACTCCCCCACCCTCTGTATCCACCCCAGCCTCTCCAAATACTCCCCCACCCTCTGTATCCACCCCAGCCTCTCCAAATACTCCCCCACCCTCTGTATCCACCCCACTCCCTCCAAATACTCCCCCACCCTCTGCATCCACCTCACTCCCTCCAAATACTCCCCCACCCTCTGTATCCACCCCAGCCTCTCCAAATACTCCCCCACCCTCTGTATCCACCTCACTCCCTCCAAATACTCCCCCACTCTCTGTATCCACCTCACTCCCTCCAAATACTCCCCCACCCTCTGTACCCACCCCAGCCTCTCCAAATACTCCCCCACCCTCTGTATCCACCTCACTCCCTCCAAATACTCCCCCACGCTTTGTATCCACCCTAGCCTCTCCAAATACTCCCCCACCCTCTGTATCCACCTCACTCCCTCCAAATACTCCCCCACCCTCTGTATCCACCTCACTCCCTCCAAATACTCCCTCACTCTCTGTATCCACCTCACTCCCTCCAAATACTCCCCCACCCTCTGTATCCACCCTAGCCTCTCCAAATACTCCCCCACCCTCTGTATCCACCTCACTCCCTCCAAATACTCCCCCACCCTCTGTATCCACCTCACTCCCTCCAAATACTCCCCCACCCTCTGTATCCACCCCACTCCCTCCAAATACTCCCCCACCCGCTGTATCCACCCCAGCCTCTCCAAATACTCCCACACCCTCTGTATCCACCTCACTCCCTCCAAATACGCCCCCACCCTCTGTATCCACCCAGCCTCTCCAAATACTCCTCCACCCTCTGTATCCACCCCACTCCCTCCAAATACTCCCCCACCCTCTGTGTCCACCCCACTCCCTCCAATAAATCCCCCACCCCCTGTATCCACCTCACTCCCTCCAAATACGCCCCCACCCTCTGTATCCACCCAGCCTCTCCAAATACTCCCCCACCCTCTGTATCCACCTCACTCCCTCCAAATACTCCCCGATCCTCTGTATCCACCCCAGCTTCTCCAAATACTCCCGCACCCTCTGTATCCACCTCACTCCCTCCAAATACTCCCTCACCCTCTGTATCCACCTCACTCCCTCCAAATACTCCCCCACCCTCTGTATCCACCCCAACCTCTCCAAATACTCCCCCACCCTCTGTATCCACCCCACTCCCTCCAAATGCTCCCCCACCCTCTGTATCCACCTCACTCCCTCCAAATACTCCCCCACCCTCTGTATCCACCCCAGCCTCTCCAAATACTCCCCCACCCTCCGTATCCACCCCACTCCCTCCAAATACTCCCCCACCCTCTGTATCCACCTCACTCCCTCCAAATACGCCCCCACCCTCTGAATCCACCCCAGCCTCTCTAAATACTCCCCCACCCTCTGTATCCACCTCAATCCCTCCAAATACTCCCCCACCCTCTGTATCCACCCCAGCCTCTCCAAATACTCCCTCACCCTCTGTATCCACCTCACTCCCTCCAAATACTCCCCCACCCTCTGTATCCACCCCAGCCTCTCCAAATACTCCCCCACCCTCCGTATCCACCCCACTCCCTCCAAATGCTCGCCCACCCTCTGTATCCACCTCACTCCCTCCAAATACTCCCCCACCCTCTGTATCCACCCCAGCCTCTCCAAATACTCCCCCACCCTCCGTATCCACCCCACTCCCTCCAAATACCCCCCACCCTCTGTATCCACCTCACTCCCTCCAAATACTCCCCCACCCTCTGTATCCACCCCACTCCCTCCAAATACTCCCCCACCCTCGATATCCCTCTCACTCACTCCAAATACTCCTCCACCCTCTGTATCCACCCCAGCCTCTCCAAATACTCCCCCACCCTCTGTATCCACCCCAGCCTCTCCAAATACTCCCCCACCCTCTGTATCCACCCCACTCCCTCCAAATACTCCCCCACGCTCTGCATCCACCTCACTCCCTCCAAATACTCCCCCACCCTCTGTATCCACCCCAGCCTCTCCAAATACTCCCCCACCCTCTGTATCCACCTCACTCCCTCCAAATACTCCCCGATCCTCTGTATCCACCCCAGCTTCTCCAAATACTCCCGCACCCTCTGTATCCACCTCACTCCCTCCAAATACTCCCTCACCCTCTGTATCCACCTCACTCCCTCCAAATACTCCCCCACCCTCTGTATCCACCCCAACCTCTCCAAATACTCCCCCACCCTCTGTATCCACCCCACTCCCTCCAAATGCTCCCCCACCCTCTGTATCCACCTCACTCCCTCCAAATACTCCCCCACCCTCTGTATCCACCCCAGCCTCTCCAAATACTCCCCCACCCTCCGTATCCACCCCACTCCCTCCAAATACTCCCCCACCCTCTGTATCCACCTCACTCCCTCCAAATACGCCCCCACCCTCTGAATCCACCCCAGCCTCTCTAAATACTCCCCCACCCTCTGTATCCACCTCAATCCCTCCAAATACTCCCCCACCCTCTGTATCCACCCCAGCCTCTCCAAATACTCCCTCACCCTCTGTATCCACCTCACTCCCTCCAAATACTCCCCCACCCTCTGTATCCACCCCAGCCTCTCCAAATACTCCCCCACCCTCCGTATCCACCCCACTCCCTCCAAATGCTCGCCCACCCTCTGTATCCACCTCACTCCCTCCAAATACTCCCCCACCCTCTGTATCCACCCCAGCCTCTCAAAATACTCCCCCACCCTCCGTATCCACCCCACTCCCTCCAAATACCCCCCACCCTCTGTATCCACCTCACTCCCTCCAAATACTCCCCCACCCTCTGTATCCACCCCACTCCCTCCAAATACTCCCCCACCCTCGATATCCCTCTCACTCACTCCAAATACTCCTCCACCCTCTGTATCCACCCCACTCCCTCCAAATACTCCCCCACCCTCTGTGTCCACCCCACTCCCTCCAATAACTCCCCCACCCCCTCTATCCACCTCACTCCCTCCAAATACGCCCCCACCCTCTGTATCCACCCAGCCTCTCCAAATACTCCCCCACCCTCTGTATCCACCTCACTCCCTCCAAATACTCCCCGATCCTCTGTATCCACCCCAGCTTCTCCAAATACTCCCGCACCCTCTGTATCCACCTCACTCCCTCCAAATACTCCCTCACCCTCTGTATCCACCTCACTCCCTCCAAATACTCCGCCACCCTCTGTATCCACCCCAACCTCTCCAAATACTCCCCCACCCTCCGTATCCACCCCACTCCCTCCAAATGCTCCCCCACCCTCTGTATCCACCTCACTCCCTCCAAATACTCCCCCACCCTCTGTATCCACCCCAGCCTCTCCAAATACTCCCCCACCCTCCGTATCCACCCCACTCCCTCCAAATACTCCCCCACCCTCTGAATCCACCCCAGCCTCTCCAAATACTCCGCCACCCTCTGTATCCACCTCACTCCCTCCAAATACTCCCCCACCCTCTGTATCCACCCCAGCCTCTGCAAATACTCCCTCACCCTCTGTATCCACCTCACTCCTTCCAAATACTCCCCCACCCTCTGTATCCACCCCAGCCTCTCCAAATACTCCCCCACCCTCCGTATCCACCCCACTCCCTCCAAATGCTCGCCCACCCTCTGTATCCACCTCACTCCCTCCAAATACTCCCCCACCCTCTGTATCCACCCCAGCCTCTCCAAATACTCCCCCACCCTCCGTATCCACCCCACTCCCTCCAAATACCCCCACCCTCTGTATCCACCTCACTCCCTCCAAATACTCCCCCACCCTCTGTATCCACCCCACTCCCTCCAAATACTCCCCCACCCTCTGTATCCCTCTCACTCACTCCAAATACTCCCCCACCCTCTGTATCCACCCCAGCCTCTCCAAATACTCCCCCACCCTCTGTATCCACCCCAGCCTCTCCAAATACTCCCCCACCCTCTGTATCCACCCCACTCCCTCCAAATACTCCCCCACCCTCTGCATCCACCTCACTCCCTCCAAATACTCCCCCACCCTCTGTATCCACCCCAGCCTCTCCAAATACTCCCCCACCCTCTGTATCCACCTCACTCCCTCCAAATACTCCCCCACTCTCTGTATCCACCTCACTCCCTCCAAATACTCCCCCACCCTCTGTACCCACCCCAGCCTCTCCAAATACTCCCCCACCCTCTGTATCCACCTCACTCCCTCCAAATACTCCCCCACGCTTTGTATCCACCCTAGCCTCTCCAAATACTCCCCCACCCTCTGTATCCACCTCACTCCCTCCAAATACTCCCCCACCCTCTGTATCCACCTCACTCCCTCCAAATACTCCCTCACTCTCTGTATCCACCTCACTCCCTCCAAATACTCCCCCACCCTCTGTATCCACCCTAGCCTCTCCAAATACTCCCCCACCCTCTGTATCCACCTCACTCCCTCCAAATACTCCCCCACCCTCTGTATCCACCTCACTCCCTCCAAATACTCCCCCACCCTCTGTATCCACCCCACTCCCTCCAAATACTCCCCCACCCGCTGTATCCACCCCAGCCTCTCCAAATACTCCCACACCCTCTGTATCCACCTCACTCCCTCCAAATACGCCCCCACCCTCTGTATCCACCCAGCCTCTCCAAATACTCCTCCACCCTCTGTATCCACCCCACTCCCTCCAAATACTCCCCCACCCTCTGTGTCCACCCCACTCCCTCCAATAAATCCCCCACCCCCTGTATCCACCTCACTCCCTCCAAATACGCCCCCACCCTCTGTATCCACCCAGCCTCTCCAAATACTCCCCCACCCTCTGTATCCACCTCACTCCCTCCAAATACTCCCCGATCCTCTGTATCCACCCCAGCTTCTCCAAATACTCCCGCACCCTCTGTATCCACCTCACTCCCTCCAAATACTCCCTCACCCTCTGTATCCACCTCACTCCCTCCAAATACTCCCCCACCCTCTGTATCCACCCCAACCTCTCCAAATACTCCCCCACCCTCTGTATCCACCCCACTCCCTCCAAATGCTCCCCCACCCTCTGTATCCACCTCACTCCCTCCAAATACTCCCCCACCCTCTGTATCCACCCCAGCCTCTCCAAATACTCCCCCACCCTCCGTATCCACCCCACTCCCTCCAAATACTCCCCCACCCTCTGTATCCACCTCACTCCCTCCAAATACGCCCCCACCCTCTGAATCCACCCCAGCCTCTCTAAATACTCCCCCACCCTCTGTATCCACCTCAATCCCTCCAAATACTCCCCCACCCTCTGTATCCACCCCAGCCTCTCCAAATACTCCCTCACCCTCTGTATCCACCTCACTCCCTCCAAATACTCCCCCACCCTCTGTATCCACCCCAGCCTCTCCAAATACTCCCCCACCCTCCGTATCCACCCCACTCCCTCCAAATGCTCGCCCACCCTCTGTATCCACCTCACTCCCTCCAAATACTCCCCCACCCTCTGTATCCACCCCAGCCTCTCCAAATACTCCCCCACCCTCCGTATCCACCCCACTCCCTCCAAATACCCCCCACCCTCTGTATCCACCTCACTCCCTCCAAATACTCCCCCACCCTCTGTATCCACCCCACTCCCTCCAAATACTCCCCCACCCTCGATATCCCTCTCACTCACTCCAAATACTCCTCCACCCTCTGTATCCACCCCAGCCTCTCCAAATACTCCCCCACCCTCTGTATCCACCCCAGCCTCTCCAAATACTCCCCCACCCTCTGTATCCACCCCACTCCCTCCAAATACTCCCCCACCCTCTGCATCCACCTCACTCCCTCCAAATACTCCCCCACCCTCTGTATCCACCCCAGCCTCTCCAAATACTCCCCCACCCTCTGTATCCACCTCACTCCCTCCAAATACTCCCCCACTCTCTGTATCCACCTCAATCCCTCCAAATACTCCCCCACCCTCTGTACCCACCCCAGCCTCTCCAAATACTCCCCCACCCTCTGTATCCACCTCACTCCCTCCAAATACTCCCCCACGCTTTGTATCCACCCTAGCCTCTCCAAATACTCCCCCACCCTCTGTATCCACCTCACTCCCTCCAAATACTCCCCCACCCTCTGTATCCACCTCACTCCCTCCAAATACTCCCTCACTCTCTGTATCCACTTCACTCCCTCCAAATACTCCCCCACCCTCTGTATCCACCCTAGCCTCTCCAAATACTCCCCCACCCTCTGTATCCACCTCACTCCCTCCAAATACTCCCCCACCCTCTGTATCCACCTCACTCCCTCCAAATACTCCCCCACCCACTGTATCCACCTCACTCCCTCCAAATACTCCCCAACCCTCTGTATCCACCTCACTCCCTCCAAATACTCCCCCACTCTCTGTACCCACCCCAGCCTCTCCAAATACTCCCCCACCCTCTGTATCCACCTCACTCCCTCCAAATACTCCCCCACCCTCTGTATCCACCTCACTCCCTCCAAATACTCCCCCACCCTCTGTATCCACCCCAGCCTCTCCAAATACTCCCCCACCCTCTGTATTCACCCCAGCCTCTCCAAATATTCCCCCACCCTCTGTATCCACCTCACTCCCTCCAAATACTCCCCCACCCTCTGTATCCACCTCACTCCCTCCAAATACTCCCCACCCTCTGTATCCACCCCAGCCTCTCCAAATACTCCCCCACCCTCTGTATCCACCCCAGCGTCTCCAAATACTCCCCCACCCTCTGTATCCACCTCACTCCCTCCAAATACTCCCCCACCCTCTGTATCCACCTCACTCCCTCCAAATACTCCCCCACCCTCTGTATCCACCCCAGCCTCTACAAATACTCCCCCACCCTCTGTATCCACCTCACTCACTCCAAATACTCCCCCACCCTCTGTATCCACGTCACTCCCTCCAAATACTCCCCCACCCTCTGTATCCACCTCACTCCCTCCAAATACTCCCCCACCCTCTGTATCCACCTCACTCCCTCCAAATACTCCCCCACCCTCTGTATCCACCCCAGCCTCTCCAAATGCTCCCCCACCCTCCGTATCCACCTCACTCCCTCCAAATACTCCCCCACCCTCTGTATCCACCTCACTCCCTCCAAATACTCCCCCACCCTCTGTATCCACCTCACTCACTCCAAATACTCCCCCACCCTCTGTATCCACCCCAGCCTCTCCAAATACTCCCCCACCCTCTGTATCCACCCCAGTCTCTCCAAATACTCCCCCACCCTCTGTATCCACCCCAGCCTCTCCAAATACTCCCCCACCCTCTGTATCCACCCCAGTCTCTCCAAATACTCCCCCACCCTCTGTATCCACCTCACTCCCTCCAAATACTCCCTCACCCTCTGTATCCACCTCACTCCCTCCAAATACTCCCCCACCCTCTGTATCCACCTCACTCACTCCAAAAACTCCCCCACCCTCTGTATCCACCCCAGCCTCTCCAAATACTCCCCCACCCTCTGTATCCACCCCAGTCTCTCCAAATACTCCCCCACCCTCTGTATCCACCCCAGCCTCTACAAATACTCCCCCACCCTCTGTATCCACCTCACTCACTCCAAATACTCCCCCACCCTCTGTATCCACGTCACTCCCTCCAAATACTCCCCCACCCTCTGTATCCACCTCACTCCCTCCAAATACTCCCCCACCCTCTGTATCCACCTCACTCCCTCCAAATACTCCCCCACCCTCTGTATCCACCCCAGCCTCTCCAAATGCTCCCCCACCCTCCGTATCCACCTCACTCCCTCCAAATACTCCCCCACCCTCTGTATCCACCTCACTCCCTCCAAATACTCCCCCACCCTCTGTATCCACCTCACTCACTCCAAATACTCCCCCACCCTCTGTATCCACCCCAGCCTCTCCAAATACTCCCCCACCCTCTGTATCCACCCCAGTCTCTCCAAATACTCCCCCACCCTCTGTATCCACCCCAGCCTCTCCAAATACTCCCCCACCCTCTGTATCCACCCCAGTCTCTCCAAATACTCCCCCACCCTCTGTATCCACCTCACTCCCTCCAAATACTCCCTCACCCTCTGTATCCACCTCACTCCCTCCAAATACTCCCCCACCCTCTGTATCCACCTCACTCACTCCAAAAACTCCCCCACCCTCTGTATCCACCCCAGCCTCTCCAAATACTCCCCCACCCTCTGTATCCACCCCAGTCTCTCCAAATACTCCCCCACCCTCTGTATCCACCCCAGCCTCTCCAAATACTCCCCCACCCTCTGTATCCACCCCAGCCTCTCCAAATACTCCCCCACCCTCTGTATCCACCTCAGTCCCTCCAAATACTCCCCCACCCTCTGTATCCACCCCAGCCTCTCCAAATACTCCCCCACCCTCTGTATCCACCCCAGTCTCTCCAAATACTCCCCCACCCTCTGTATCCACCCCAGCCTCTCCAAATACTCCCCCACCCTCTGTATCCACCCCAGCCTCTCCAAATACTCCCCCACCCTCTGTATCCACCTCAGTCCCTCCAAATACTCCCTCACCCTCTGTATCCACCTCACTCCCTCCAAATACTCCCCCACCCTCTGTATCCACCTCACTCACTCCAAATACTCCCCCACCCTCTGTATCCACCCCAGCCTCTCCAAATACTCCCCCACCCTCTGTATCCACCCCAGTCTCTCCAAATACTCCCCCACCCTCTGTATCCACCCCAGCCTCTCCAAATACTCCCCCACCCTCTGTATCCACCCCAGCCTCTCCAAATACTCCCTCACCCTCTGTATCCACCTCACTCCCTCCAAATACTCCCCCACCCTCTGTATCCACCTCACTCACTCCAAATACTCCCCCACCCTCTGTATCCACCTCACTCCCTCCAAATACTCCCCCACCCTCTGTATCCACCCCAGCCTCTCCAAATACTCCCCCACCCTCTGTATCCACCCCAGTCTCTCCAAATACTCCCCCACCCTCTGTATCCACCTCAGTCCCTCCAAATACTCCCCCACCCTCTGTATCCACCTCAGTCCCTCCAAATACTCCCCCACCCTCTGTATCCACCTCACTCCCTCCAAATACTCCCCCACCCTCTGTATCCACCCCACTCACTCCAAATACTCCCCCACCCTCTGTATCCACCTCAGTCCCTCCAAATACTCCCCCACCCTCTGTATCCACCTCAGTCCCTCCAAATACTCATACACACACTAAGCCAGGTGTTTAACCCTTACTGCACCATGTACCTGTGATACAATGGGTCTGAAATTCCTCCATTCATCACATCCACCCTTCCAAATCCTTTCCCAGCCTCCGCTCTGTACATCCCCTCCGGATCCACCCCATTCCCGCCCGGAGCCGGGAACACTCACCTTTTGGGATGTGTCTCCTTTGCTTTCTGACTGTCCGTGGGGCCCAGCAGTTCGTTCCATTGCTTAATGGCAGCGTGTCTGGTGAGCATCATGGCAACGAGTGGGCCGGAGCACAGGTGTGCTGTCAAGCTCGGGTAGAACAGCTTCCCGCTGTACGCAGCATAGAATTCGCTGGCTTGCTCCGGACTCAAGAGCATTTTTCTTCTCTGAGTAAGAAAGCTGATTTAGTTCAATAACATCGCCAGCGGCATTTCATGCAGTAAGTCAGGTTCTAGCATCATGTATGTACAGCAGCACATTATCGGAGCGCTGCCTCAAAACTGCGATCACTTAAGAACAAAGGACAAAGACAAAGAACAATCCAGCACAGGAACAGGCCCTTCGGCCCTCCAAGCCTGCACCGATCTATCTAGACCAACCGCCTGTGTCCTTCTGTACCCCGACTGTTCATGTGTCTATCCAGATAAGTCTTAAAGGTCACTAACGTATCTGCCTCACCCACCTCACTGGGCCGTGCATTCCAGGCCACCACCACCCTCTGTGTAAAAACCTCCCCCGCACATCTCCACTGGACCTTTCCCCCCTCACCTTGAACTTGTGCCCCCTTGTAATTGTCATTTCCACCCTGGGAAAAAGCCTCCAACTGTTCACCCTATCTATACCCCTAATAATTTTATAAACCTCTATCAGGTCGCCCCTCAGCCTCCGTCTCTCCAGGGAGAACAATCCCAGTTTATTCAATCTCTCCTCATAGCGAACACCCTCCATCCCAGACAACATCCTGGTAACCCTTTTCTGTACTCTCTCCAGAGCCTCCACGTCCTTCTGGTAATGCGGTGACCAGAATTGGACCCAGTATTCCAAATGTGGCCGCACCAACGTTCTATATAACTGTAACATAATTTTCGCGTTTTACACTCGATACCCCGTCTGATGAAGGCAAGCATGCCGTATGCTTTCTTTACCACCATTTCCACCTGTGCTGCCACTGTTAAGGCTCTGTGGACCTGCTCGGCCAGATCTCTCTGTGTCTCTCTGCTCCTGATGGTTCTGACATTTATTTTATAGCTCCCACCTGAATTGGATCCACCAAAATGCATCACCTCACATTTGTCCAGGTTAAACTCCATCTGCCATTTCTCTGCCCAATTTTGCAGCCTATCTGCAATCTTAGTATCATCCGCAAACTTGCTAATCAGACCCACTACGTTTTCTTCCAAGTCCTTTATATATATTACAAAGAGCAGAGGTCCCAGTACTGATCCCTGCGGAACACCACTAGTTACAGACGTCCATTCGGAAAAAGCCTACCCATTTGGATATGCACTGTCAGAGGGTCAGTACTGAGGGAGTGCCGCATTGTCAGAGGTCAGTACTGAGGGAGTGCCGCACTGTCAGAGGGTCAGTACTGGGGAGTGCTGCACTGTCAGAGGGTCAGTACTGAGGGAGTGCTGCACTGTCAGAGGGTCAGTACTGAGGGAGTGCCGCACTGTCAGAGGGTCAGTACTGAGGGAGTGCTGCACTGTCAGAGGGTCAGTACTGAGGGAGTGCCGCACTGTCAGAAGGTCAGTACTAAGGGAGTGCTGCACTGTCAGAGGGTCAGTACTGAGGGAGTGCTGCACTGTCAGAGAGTCAGTACTGAGGGAGTGCTGCACTGTCAGAGGGTCAGTACTGAAGGAGTGCCGCACTGTCAGAGGGTCAGTACTGAGGGAGTGCTGCACTGTCAGAGGGTCAGTACTGAGGGAGTGCTGCACTGTCAGAGGGTCAGTACTGAGGGAGCGCCGCACTGTCAGAGGGTCAGTACTGAGGGAGTGCTGCACTGTCAGAGGGTCAGTACTGAAGGAGTGCCGCACTGTCAGAGGGTCAGTACTGAGGGAGTGCTGCACTGTCAGAGGGTCAGTACTGAGGGAGTGCCGCACTGTCAGAGGGTCAGTACTGAGGGAGTGCCGCACTGTCAGAGGGTCAGTACTGAGGGAGTGCTGCACTGTCAGAGGGTCAGTACTGAAGGAGTGCCGCACTGTCAGAGGGTCAGTACTGAGGGAGTGCTGCACTGTCAGAGGGTCAGTACTGAGGGAGTGCTGCACTGTCAGAGGGTCAGTACTGAGGGAGCGCCGCACTGTCAGAGGGTCAGTACTGAGGGAGTGCTGCACTGTCAGAGGGTCAGTACTGAAGGAGTGCCGCACTGTCAGAGGGTCAGTACTGAGGGAGTGCTGCACTGTCAGAGGATCAGTACTGAGGGAGTGCCGCACTGTCAGAGGGTCAGTACTGAGGGAGTGCCGCACTGTCAGAGGGTCAGTACTGAGGGAGTGCCGCACTGTCAGAGGGTCAGGACTGAGGGAGCGCCGCACTGTCAGAGGGTCAGTACTGAGGGAGTGCCGCACTGTCAGAGGGTCATACTGAGGGAGTGCCGCACTGTCAGAGGGTCAGTACTGAGCTAGTGCTGCACTGTCAGAGGGTCAGTACTGAGGGAGTGCTGCACTGTCAGAGGGTCAGTACTGAGGGAGAGCGGCACTGTCAGAGGGTCAGTACTGAGGGAATGCCGCACTGTCAGAAGGTCAGTACTGAGGGAGTGCCGCACTGTCAGAGGGTCAGTACTGAGGGAGTGCTGCACTGTCAGAGGGTCAGTACTGCGGGAGTGCGGCACTGTCAGAGGGTCAGTACTGAGGGAGTGCCGCACTGTCAGAGGGTCAGTACTGAGGGAGTGCCGCACTGTCAGAGGGTCAGTACTGAGGGGGTGCCGCACTGTCAGAGGGTCAGTACTGAGGGAGTGCCGCACTGTCAGAGGGTCAGTACTGAGGGAGTGCCGCACTGTCAGAGGGTCAGTACTGAGGGAGTGCCACACTGTCAGAGGGTCAGTACTGAGGGAGTGCCGCACTGTCAGAGGGTCAGTACTGAGGGAGTGCCGCACTGTCAGAGGGTCAGTACTGAGGGAGTGCTGCACTGTCAGAGGGTCAGTACTGAGGGAGTGCCGCACTGTCAGAGGGTCAGTACTGAGGGAGTGCTGCACTGTCAGAGGGTCAGGACTGAGGGAGTGCTGCACTGTCAGAGGGTCAGGACTGAGGGAGTGCTGCACTGTCAGAGGGTCAGTACTGAGGGAGTGCGGCACTGTCAGAGGGTCAGTACTGAGGGAATGCCGCACTGTCAGAGGGTCAGTACTGAGGGAGTGCGCACTGTCAGAGGGTCAGTACTGAGGGAGTGCTGCACTGTCAGAGGGTCAGTACTGAGGGAGTGCGGCACTGTCAGAGGGTCAGTACTGAGGGAGTGCCGCACTGTCAGAGTGTCAGTACTGAGGGAGTGCCGCACTGTCAGAGGGTCAATACTGAGGGTGTGCCGCACTGTCAGAGGGTCAGTACTGAGGGAGTGCCGCACTGTCAGAGGGTCAGTACTGAGGGAGTGCCGCACTGTCAGAGGGTCAGTACTGAGGGAGTGCCGCACTGTCAGAGGGTCAGTACTGAGGGAGTGCTGCACTGTCAGAGGGTCAGTACTGAGGGAGTGCCGCACTGTCAGAGGGTCAGT
Organism: Scyliorhinus torazame; assembly: GCF_047496885.1. Lineage (NCBI taxonomy): Eukaryota > Metazoa > Chordata > Chondrichthyes > Carcharhiniformes > Scyliorhinidae > Scyliorhinus > Scyliorhinus torazame. The sequence goes on from NC_092720.1 coordinate 228,841,537, forward strand.
ACTGAGGGAGTGCTGCACTGTCAGAGGGTCAGTACTGAGGGAGTGCTGCACTGTCAGAGGGTCAGTACTGAGGGAGTGCTACACTGTCAGAGGGTCAGTATTGAGGGAGTGCTGCACTGTCAGAGGGTCAGTACTGAGGGAGTGCTGCACTGTCAGAGGGTCAGTACTGAGGGAGTGCTACACTGTCAGAGGGTCAGTACTGAGGGAGTGCCACACTGTCAGAGGGTCAGTACTGAGGGAGTGCTCCACTGTCAGAGGGTCAGTACTGAGGGAGTGCTGCCCTGTCAGAGGGTCAGTACTGAGGGAGTGCTGCACTGTCAGAGGGTCAGTACTGAGGGAGTGCCGCACTGTCAGAGGGTCAGTACTGAGGGAGTGCTGCACTGTCAGAGGGTCAGTACTGAGGGAGTGCCGCACTGTCAGAGGGTCAGTACTGAGGGAGTGCCGCACTGTCAGAGGGTCAGTACTGAGGGAGTGCTGCACTGTCAGAGGGTCAGTACTGAGGGAGTGCCGCACTGTCAGAGGGTCAGTATTGAGGGAGTGCCGCACTGTCAGAGGGTCAGTACTGAGGGAGTGCCGCACTGTCAGAGGGTCAGTACTGAGGGAGTGCCGCACTGTCAGATGGTCAGTACTGCACTGTCAGAGGGTCAGCACTGAGGGAGTGCTGCACTGTCAGAGGGTCAGTACTGAGGGAGTGCTGCACTGTCAGAGGGTCAGTACTGAGGGAGTGCCGCACTGTCAGAGGGTCAGTACTGAGGAGGTGCTGCACTGTCAGAGGGTCAGTACTGAGGGAGTGCCGCACTGTCAGAGGGTCAGTACTGAGGGAGTGCCGCACTGTCAGAGGGTCAGTACTGAGGGAGTGCCGCACTGTCAGAGGGTCAGTACTGAGGGAGTGCCGCACTGTCAGATGGTCAGTACTGAGGGAGTGCCGCACTGTCAGAGGGTCAGTACTGAGGGAGTGCCGCACTGTCAGAGGGTCAGTACTGAGGGAGTGCCGCACTGTCAGAGGGTCAGTACTGAGAGAGTGCCGCACTGTCAGAGGGTCAGTACTGAGGGAGTGCCGCACTGTCAGAGGGTCAGTACTGAGGGAGTGCCGCGCTGTCAGAGAGTCAGTACTGAGGGAGTGCCGCGCTGTCAGAGGGTCAGTACTGAGGGAGTGCCGCACTGTAGAGGGTCAGTACTGAGGGAGTGCCGCACTGTCAGAGGGTCAGTACTGAGGGAGTGCCGCACTGTCAGAGGGTCAGTACTGAGGGAGTGCCGCACTGTCAGAGGGTCAGTACTGAGGGAGTGCCGCACTGTCAGATGGTCAGTACTGAGGGAGTGCCGCACTGTCAGAGGGTCAGTACTGAGGGAGTGCCGCACTGTCAGAGGGTCAGTACTGAGGGAGTGCCGCACTGTCAGAGGGTCAGTACTGAGAGAGTGCCGCACTGTCAGAGGGTCAGTACTGAGGGAGTGCTGCACTGTCAGAGGGTCAGTACTGAGGGAGTGCCGCACTGTCAGAGGGTCAGTACTGAGGGGGTGCTGCACTGTCAGAGGTTCAGTACTGAGGGAGTGCTGCACTGTCAGAGGGTCAGTACTGAGGGAGCGCCGCACTGTCAGAGGGTCAGTACTGAGGGAGTGCCGCACTGTCAGAGGGTCAGTACTGAGGGAGTGCCGCACTGTCAGAGTGTCAGTACTGAGGGAGTGCCGCACTGTCAGAGGGTCAGTACTGAGGGAGTGCGGCACTGTCAGAGGGTCAGTACTGAGGGAGTGCGGCAGTGTCAGAGGATCAGTACTGAGGGAGTGCCGCACTGTCAGAGGGTCAGTACTGAGGGAGTGCCGCACTGTCAGAGGGTCAGTACTGAGGGAGTGCCGCACTGTCAGAGGGTCAGTACTGAGGGAGTGCCGCACTGTCAGAGGGTCAGTACTGAGGGAGTGCCGCACTGTCAGAGGGTCAGTACTGAGGGAGTGCCGCACTGTCAGAGGGTCAGTACTGAGGGAGTGCCGCACTGTCAGAGGGTCAGTACTGAGGGAGTGCTGCACTGTCAGAGGGTCAGTACTGAGGGAGTGCTGCACTGTCAGAGGGTCAGTACTGAGGGAGTGCTACACTGTCAGAGGGTCAGTACTGAGGGAGTGCTGCACTGTCAGAGGGTCAGTACTGAGGGAGTGCGGCACTGTCAGAGGGTCAGTACTGAGGGAATGCCGCACTGTCAGAGGGTCAGTACTGAGGGAGTGCGCACTGTCAGAGGGTCAGTACTGAGGGAGTGCTGCACTGTCAGAGGGTCAGTACTGAGGGAGTGCGGCACTGTCAGAGGGTCAGTACTGAGGGAGTGCCGCACTGTCAGAGTGTCAGTACTGAGGGAGTGCCGCACTGTCAGAGGGTCAATACTGAGGGTGTGCCGCACTGTCAGAGGGTCAGTACTGAGGGAGTGCCGCACTGTCAGAGGGTCAGTACTGAGGGAGTGCCGCACTGTCAGAGGGTCAGTACTGAGGGAGTGCCGCACTGTCAGAGGGTCAGTACTGAGGGAGTGCTGCACTGTCAGAGGGTCAGTACTGAGGGAGTGCCGCACTGTCAGAGGGTCAGTACTGAGGGAGTGCTGCACTGTCAGAGGGTCAGTACTGAGGGAGTGCTGCACTGTCAGAGGGTCAGTACTGAGGGAGTGCTACACTGTCAGAGGGTCAGTATTGAGGGAGTGCTGCACTGTCAGAGGGTCAGTACTGAGGGAGTGCTGCACTGTCAGAGGGTCAGTACTGAGGGAGTGCTACACTGTCAGAGGGTCAGTACTGAGGGAGTGCCACACTGTCAGAGGGTCAGTACTGAGGGAGTGCTCCACTGTCAGAGGGTCAGTACTGAGGGAGTGCTGCCCTGTCAGAGGGTCAGTACTGAGGGAGTGCTGCACTGTCAGAGGGTCAGTACTGAGGGAGTGCCGCACTGTCAGAGGGTCAGTACTGAGGGAGTGCTGCACTGTCAGAGGGTCAGTACTGAGGGAGTGCCGCACTGTCAGAGGGTCAGTACTGAGGGAGTGCCGCACTGTCAGAGGGTCAGTACTGAGGGAGTGCTGCACTGTCAGAGGGTCAGTACTGAGGGAGTGCCGCACTGTCAGAGGGTCAGTATTGAGGGAGTGCCGCACTGTCAGAGGGTCAGTACTGAGGGAGTGCCGCACTGTCAGAGGGTCAGTACTGAGGGAGTGCCGCACTGTCAGATGGTCAGTACTGCACTGTCAGAGGGTCAGCACTGAGGGAGTGCTGCACTGTCAGAGGGTCAGTACTGAGGGAGTGCAGCACTGTCAGAGGGTCAGTACTGAGGGAGTGCCGCACTGTCAGAGGGTCAGTACTGAGGAGGTGCTGCACTGTCAGAGGGTCAGTACTGAGGGAGTGCCGCACTGTCAGAGGGTCAGTACTGAGGGAGTGCCGCACTGTCAGAGGGTCAGTACTGAGGGAGTGCCGCACTGTCAGAGGGTCAGTACTGAGGGAGTGCCGCACTGTCAGATGGTCAGTACTGAGGGAGTGCCGCACTGTCAGAGGGTCAGTACTGAGGGAGTGCCGCACTGTCAGAGGGTCAGTACTGAGGGAGTGCCGCACTGTCAGAGGGTCAGTACTGAGAGAGTGCCGCACTGTCAGAGGGTCAGTACTGAGGGAGTGCCGCACTGTCAGAGGGTCAGTACTGAGGGAGTGCCGCGCTGTCAGAGAGTCAGTACTGAGGGAGTGCCGCGCTGTCAGAGGGTCAGTACTGAGGGAGTGCCGCACTGTAGAGGGTCAGTACTGAGGGAGTGCCGCACTGTCAGAGGGTCAGTACTGAGGGAGTGCCGCACTGTCAGAGGGTCAGTACTGAGGGAGTGCCGCACTGTCAGAGGGTCAGTACTGAGGGAGTGCCGCACTGTCAGATGGTCAGTACTGAGGGAGTGCCGCACTGTCAGAGGGTCAGTACTGAGGGAGTGCCGCACTGTCAGAGGGTCAGTACTGAGGGAGTGCCGCACTGTCAGAGGGTCAGTACTGAGAGAGTGCCGCACTGTCAGAGGGTCAGTACTGAGGGAGTGCTGCACTGTCAGAGGGTCAGTACTGAGGGAGTGCCGCACTGTCAGAGGGTCAGTACTGAGGGGGTGCTGCACTGTCAGAGGTTCAGTACTGAGGGAGTGCTGCACTGTCAGAGGGTCAGTACTGAGGGAGCGCCGCACTGTCAGAGGGTCAGTACTGAGGGAGTGCCGCACTGTCAGAGGGTCAGTACTGAGGGAGTGCCGCACTGTCAGAGTGTCAGTACTGAGGGAGTGCCGCACTGTCAGAGGGTCAGTACTGAGGGAGTGCGGCACTGTCAGAGGGTCAGTACTGAGGGAGTGCGGCAGTGTCAGAGGATCAGTACTGAGGGAGTGCCGCACTGTCAGAGGGTCAGTACTGAGGGAGTGCCGCACTGTCAGAGGGTCAGTACTGAGGGAGTGCCGCACTGTCAGAGGGTCAGTACTGAGGGAGTGCCGCACTGTCAGAGGGTCAGTACTGAGGGAGTGCCGCACTGTCAGAGGGTCAGTACTGAGGGAGTGCCGCACTGTCAGAGGGTCAGTACTGAGGGAGTGCCGCACTGTCAGAGGGTCAGTACTGAGGGAGTGCTGCACTGTCAGAGGGTCAGTACTGAGGGAGTGCTGCACTGTCAGAGGGTCAGTACTGAGGGAGTGCTACACTGTCAGAGGGTCAGTACTGAGGGAGAGGTGCACTGTCAGAGGGTCAGTACTGAGGGAGTGCTGTACTGTCAGAGGGTCAGTACTGAGGGTTTGCTACACTGTCAGAGGGTCAGTACTGAGGGAGTGCCACACTGTCAGAGGGTCAGTACTGAGGGAGTGCTGCACTGTCAGAGGGTCAGTACTGAGGGAGTGCTGCCCTGTCAGAGGGTCAGTACTGAGGGAGTGCTGCACTGTCAGAGGGTCAGTACTGAGGGAGTGCCGCACTGTCAGAGGGTCAGTACTGGGGGAGTGCTGCACTGTCAGAGGGTCAGTACTGAGGGAGTGCCGCACTGTCAGAGGGTCAGTACTGAGGGAGTGCCGCACTGTCAGAGGGTCAGTACTGAGGGAGTGCTGCACTGTCGGAGGGTCAGTACTGAGGGAGTGCCGCACTGTCAGAGGGTCAGTACTGAGGGAGTGCTGCACTGTCAGAGGGTCAGTACTGAGGGAGTGCCGCACTGTCAGAGGGTCAGTACTGAGGGAGTGCCGCACTGTCAGATGGTCAGTACTGAGGGAGTGCCGCACTGTCAGAGGGTCAGTACTGCACTGTCAGAGGGTCAGTACTGAGGGAGTGCTGCACTGTCAGAGGGTCAGTACTGAGGGAGTGCCGCACTGTCAGAGGGTCAGTACTGAGAGAGCGCCGCACTGTCAGAGGGTCAGTACTGAGGGAGTGCTGCACTGTCAGCGGGTCAGTACTGAGGGAGTGCTGCACTGTCAGAGGGTCAGTACTGAGAGAGAGCTACACTGTCAGAGGGTCAGTACTGAGGGAGCGCCGCACTGTCAGAGGGTCAGTACTGAGAGAGTGCCGCACTGTCTGAGGGTCAGTACTGAGGGAGCGCTGCACTGTCAGAGGGTCAGTACTGAGGGAGCGCCGCACTGTCAGAGGATCAGTACTGAGGGAGTGCCGCACTGTCTGAGGGTCAGTACTGAGGGAGCGCCGCACTGTCAGAGGGTCAGTACTGAGGGAGTGCCGCACTGTCAGAGGGTCAGTACTGAGGGAGTGCCGCACTGTCAGAGGGTCAGTACTGAGGGAGTGCCGCACTGACAGAGGGTCAGTACTGAGGGAGTGCTGCACTGTCAGAGGGTCAGTACTGAGGGAGTGCTGCACTGTCAGAGGGTCAGTACTGAGGGAGTGCCGCACTGTCAGAGGGTCAGTACTGACGGAGTGCAGCACTGTAAGAGGGTCAGTACTGAGGGAGTGCCGCACTGTCAGAGGGTCAGTACTGAGGGAGTGCCGCACTGGCAGAGGGTCAGTACTGAGGGAGTGCTGCACTGTCAGAGGGTCAGTACTGAGGGAGTGCCGCACTGGCAGAGGGTCAGTACTGAGGGAGTGCCGCACTGTCAGAGGGTCAGTACTGAGGGAGTGCCGCACTGTCAGAGGGTCAGTACTGAGGGAGTGCTGCACTGTCAGAGGGTCAGTACTGAGGGAGTGCTGCACTGTCAGAGGGTCAGTACTGAGGGAGTGCCGCACTGTCAGAGGGTCCCTACTGAGGGAGTGCTGCACTGTCAGAGGGTCAGTACTGAGGGAGCGCCGCACTGTCAGAGGGTCAGTACTGAGGGAGTGCCGCACTGTCAGAGGGTCAGTACTGAGGGAGTGCCGCACTGTCAGAGGGTCAGTACTGAGGGAGAGCTGCACTGTCAGAGGGTCAGTACTGAGGGAGAGCTGCACTGTCAGAGGGTCAGTACTGAGAGAGTGCTGCACTGTCAGAGGGTCAGTACTGAGGGTGTGCTGCACTGTCAGAGGGTCAGTACTGAGGGAGTGCTGCACTGTCAGAGGGTCAGTACTGAGGGAGTGCCGCACTGTCCAGGGTCCCTACTGAGGGAGTGCTGCACTGTCAGAGGGTCAGTACTGAGGGAGCGCCGCACTGTCAGAGGGTCAGTACTGAGGGAGTGCCGCACTGGCAGAGGGTCAGTACTGAGGGAGTGCTGCACTGTCAGAGGGTCAGTACTGAGGGAGTGCCGCACTGGCAGAGGGTCAGTACTGAGGGAGTGCCGCACTGTCAGAGGGTCAGTACTGAGGGAGTGCCGCACTGTCAGAGGGTCAGTACTGAGGGAGTGCTGCACTGTCAGAGGGTCAGTACTGAGGGAGTGCTGCACTGTCAGAGGGTCAGTACTGAGGGAGTGCCGCACTGTCAGAGGGTCCCTACTGAGGGAGTGCTGCACTGTCAGAGGGTCAGTACTGAGGGAGCGCCGCACTGTCAGAGGGTCAGTACTGAGGGAGTGCCGCACTGTCAGAGGGTCAGTACTGAGGGAGTGCCGCACTGTCAGAGGGTCAGTACTGAGGGAGAGCTGCACTGTCAGAGGGTCAGTACTGAGGGAGAGCTGCACTGTCAGAGGGTCAGTACTGAGAGAGTGCTGCACTGTCAGAGGGTCAGTACTGAGGGAGTGCTGCACTGTCAGAGGGTCAGTACTGAGGGAGTGCCGCACTGTCCAGGGTCCCTACTGAGGGAGTGCAGCACTGTCAGAGGGTCAGTACTGAGGGAGTGCCGCACTGTCAGAGGGTCAGTACTGACGGAGTGCAGCACTGTCCAGGGTCCCTACTGAGGGAGTGCTGCACTGTCAGAGGGTCAGTACTGAGGGAGCGCCGCACTGTCAGAGGGTCAGTACTGAGGGAGTGCTGCACTGTCAGAGGGTCAGTACTGAGGGAGTGCCGCACTGTCAGAGGGTCAGTACTGAGGGAGTGCCGCACTGTCAGAGGGTCAGTACTGAGGGAGTGCTGCACTGTCAGAGGGTCAGTACTGAGGGAGTGCTGCACTGTCAGAGGGTCAGTACTGAGGGAGTGCCGCACTGTCAGAGGGTCCCTACTGAGGGAGTGCTGCACTGTCAGAGGGTCAGTACTGAGGGAGCGCCGCACTGTCAGAGGGTCAGTACTGAGGGAGTGCCGCACTGTCAGAGGGTCAGTACTGAGGGAGTGCCGCACTGTCAGAGGGTCAGTACTGAGGGAGAGCTGCACTGTCAGAGGGTCAGTACTGAGGGAGAGCTGCACTGTCAGAGGGTCAGTACTGAGAGAGTGCTGCACTGTCAGAGGGTCAGTACTGAGGGAGTGCTGCACTGTCAGAGGGTCAGTACTGAGGGAGTGCCGCACTGTCCAGGGTCCCTACTGAGGGAGTGCAGCACTGTCAGAGGGTCAGTACTGAGGGAGTGCCGCACTGTCAGAGGGTCAGTACTGACGGAGTGCAGCACTGTCCAGGGTCCCTACTGAGGGAGTGCTGCACTGTCAGAGGGTCAGTACTGAGGGAGCGCCGCACTGTCAGAGGGTCAGTACTGAGGGAGTGCCGCACTGGCAGAGGGTCAGTACTGAGGGAGTGCTGCACTGTCAGAGGGTCAGTACTGAGGGAGTGCCGCACTGGCAGAGGGTCAGTACTGAGGGAGTGCCGCACTGTCAGAGGGTCAGTACTGAGGGAGTGCCGCACTGTCAGAGGGTCAGTACTGAGGGAGTGCTGCACTGTCAGAGGGTCAGTACTGAGGGAGTGCTGCACTGTCAGAGGGTCAGTACTGAGGGAGTGCCGCACTGTCAGAGGGTCCCTACTGAGGGAGTGCTGCACTGTCAGAGGGTCAGTACTGAGGGAGCGCCGCACTGTCAGAGGGTCAGTACTGAGGGAGTGCCGCACTGTCAGAGGGTCAGTACTGAGGGAGTGCCGCACTGTCAGAGGGTCAGTACTGAGGGAGAGCTGCACTGTCAGAGGGTCAGTACTGAGGGAGAGCTGCACTGTCAGAGGGTCAGTACTGAGAGAGTGCTGCACTGTCAGAGGGTCAGTACTGAGGGAGTGCTGCACTGTCAGAGGGTCAGTACTGAGGGAGTGCTGCACTGTCAGAGGGTCAGTACTGAGGGAGTGCCGCACTGTCCAGGGTCCCTACTGAGGGAGTGCAGCACTGTCAGAGGGTCAGTACTGAGGGAGTGCCGCACTGTCAGAGGGTCAGTACTGACGGAGTGCAGCACTGTCAGAGGGTCAGTACTGAGGGAGCGCCGCACTGTCAGAGGGTCAGTACTGAGGGAGTGTCGCACTGTCAGAGGGTCAGTACTGAGAGAGTGCTGCACTGTCAGAGGGTCAGTACTGAGGGAGTGCCGCACTGTCAGAGGGTCAGTACTGAGGGAGTGCCGCACTGTCAGAGGGTCAGTACTGAGGGAGTGCCGCACTGTCAGAGGGTCAGTACTGAGGGAGTGCCGCACTGTCAGAGAGTCAGTACTGAGGGAGTGCCGCACTGTCAGAGGGTCAGTACTGAGGGAGTGCCGCACTGTCAGAGGGTCAGTACTGAGGGAGTGCCGCACTGTCAGAGGGTCAGTACTGAGGGAGTGCTGCACTGTCAGAGGGTCAGTACTGAGAGAGTGCTGCACTGTCAGAGGGTCAGTACTGAGGGAGTGCCGCACTGTCAGAGGGTCAGTACTGAGGGAGTGCCGCACTGTCAGAGGGTCAGTACTGAGGGAGTGCCGCACTGTCAGAGGGTCAGTACTGAGGGAGTGCCGCACTGTCAGAGGGTCAGGTTGTTCATTACTGTTAGTCAATACCTTATGTCAGAAGTTGTTGATTTGCTTTGAAATGCTTTGGGACGGCAATGTGCGCAGCAGAAGCAGTGGAAATGGGAGTTTATAAATTGAGAAGATGCCGATACCTGGACTATGTTGAAGCCAGACTGAAGGATGGTGTCCTCAATCTCTGCCTCTTTATCAACAGCATCCGGTTTGATAATCGCCAAGGTGCACTCCACAAAAATCCGCACACTACTCATCTTGAGGCACTGCTAGTTTGCGGCAATGTGTTCCTCCTTACGAATGGCTGAAGGATTGTCCGGTTCCGTTAATGGTGAGACTGAAATATCAAGGTCAGCAGATGAGGGGTGAGGAGTTCATTTCAAATCGATTATGGACTTCACGTTGTGGATCGACAGTTGAGTGAAAATTGAACAATTTCCTATTTCAGTTGATTGGGATTGCCAGAATACACGGCTGGTTAGAGCTTCCACTGCACACTTTCCAACCATCCATCTTTACAACACTGCAAAAGGACATTCAGCCCCTCCACTCACCACCCACCGTGTGCTACTCCAGAATTATTCCCACTGCCCCACTCTCTCCCCATAGCCCTGTATCAATCCCAAACTAATCCCACTGCCCCACTCTCGCCCCATAGCCCTGTATCAATCCCCAAACTAATCCCACTGCCCCGCTCTCTCCCCATAGCCCTGTATCAATCCCCAAACTAATCCCACTGCCCCACTCTCTCCCCATAGCCCTGTATCAATCCCAAACTAATCCCACTGCCCCACTCTCGCCCCATAGCCCTGTATCAATCCCCAAACTAATCCCACTGCCCCGCTCTCTCCCCATAGCCCTGTATCAATCCCCAAACTAATCCCACTGCCCCACTCTCTCCCCATAGCCCTGTATCAATCCCAAACTAATCCCACTGCCCCACTCTCTCCCCATAGCCCTGTATCAATCCCCAAACTAATCCCACTGCCCCACTCTCCCCATAGCCCTGTATCAATCCCCAACTAATCCCACTGCCCCACTCTCTCCCCATAGCCCTGTATCAATCCCAAACTAATCTCACTGCCCCGCTCTCTCCCCATAGCCCTGTATCAATCCCAAACTAATCCCACTGCCCCACTCTCTCCCCATAGCCCTGTATCAATCCCAAACTAATCTCACTGCCCCGCTCTCTCCCCATAGCCCTGTATCAATCCCAAACTAATCCCACTGCCCCACTCTCTCCCCATAGCCCTGTATCAATCCCAAACTAATCCCACTGCCCCACCCTCTCCCCATAGCCCTGTATCAATCCCAAACTAATCCCACTGCCCCTCTCTCTCCCCATAGCCCTGTATCAATCCCAAACTAATCCCACTGCCCCACTCTCTCCCCATAGCCCTGTATCAATCCCAAACTAATCCCACTGCCCCACTCTCTCCCCATAGCCCTGTATCAATCCCAAACTAATCTCACTGCCCCGCTCTCTCCCCATAGCCCAGCATCAACCCCAAACTAATCCCACTGCCCCACTCTCTCCCCATAGCCCTGTATCAATCCCCAAACTAATCCCACTGTCCCACTCTCTCCCCATAGCCCTGTATCAATCCCAAACTAATCCCACTGCCTCACTCTCCCCCCATAGCCCTGTATCAATCACAAACTAATCCCACTGCCCCGCTCTCTCCCCATAGCCCTGTATCAATCCCAAACTAATCCCACTGCCTCACTCTCCCCCCATAGCCCTGTATCAATCACAAACTAATCCCACTGCCCCACTCTCTCCCCATAGCCCTGTATCAATCCCCAAACTAATCCCACTGCCCCGCTCTCTCCCCATAGCCCTGTATCAATCCCAAACTAATCCCACTGCCCCACTCTCTCCCCATAGCCCTGTATCAATCCCCAAACTAATCCCACTGTCCCACTCTCTCCCCATAGCCCTGTATCAATCCCCAAACTAATCCCACTGTCCCACTCTCCCCATAGCCCTGTATCAATCCCAAACTAATCCCACTGTCCCGCTCTCCCCCATAGCCCTGTATCAATCTCAAACTAATCCCACTGCCCCACTCTCTCCCCATGGCCCTGTATCAATCCCCAAACTAATCCCACTGTCCCACTCTCCCCATAGCCCTGTATCAATCCCCAAACTAATCCCACTGTCCCACTCTCCCCATAGCCCTGTATCAATCCCAAACTAATCCCACTGCCCCACTCTCCCCATAGCCCTGTATCAATCCCAAACTAATCCCACTGCCCCACTCTCTCCCCAGAGCCCTGTATCAATCCCCAAACTAATCCCACTGCCCCACTCTCTCCCCATAGCCCTGTATCAATCCCAAACTAATCCCACTGCCCCACTCTCGCCCCATAGCCCTGTATCAATCCCCAAACTAATCCCACTGCCCCGCTCTCTCCCCATAGCCCTGTATCAATCCCCAAACTAATCCCACTGCCCCACTCTCTCCCCATAGCCCTGTATCAATCCCAAACTAATCCCACTGCCCCACTCTCTCCCCATAGCCCTGTATCAATCCCCAAACTAATCCCACTGCCCCACTCTCCCCATAGCCCTGTATCAATCCCCAACTAATCCCACTGCCCCACTCTCTCCCCATAGCCCTGTATCAATCCCAAACTAATCTCACTGCCCCGCTCTCTCCCCATAGCCCTGTATCAATCACAAACTAATCCCACTGCCCCACTCTCTCCCCATAGCCCTGTATCAATCACCAAACTAATCCCACTGCCCCGCTCTCTCCCCATAGCCCTGTATCAATCCCAAACTAATCCCACTGCCCCACTCTCTCCCCATAGCCCTGTATCAATCCCAAACTAATCTCACTGCCCCGCTCTCTCCCCATAGCCCTGTATCAATCCCAAACTAATCCCACTGCCCCACTCTCTCCCCATAGCCCTGTATCAATCCCAAACTAATCCCACTGCCCCACCCTCTCCCCATAGCCCTGTATCAATCCCAAACTAATCCCACTGCCCCTCTCTCTCCCCATAGCCCTGTATCAATCCCAAACTAATCCCACTGCCCCACTCTCTCCCCATAGCCCTGTATCAATCCCAAACTAATCCCACTGCCCCACTCTCTCCCCATAGCCCTGTATCAATCCCAAACTAATCTCACTGCCCCGCTCTCTCCCCATAGCCCAGCATCAACCCAAACTAATCCCACTGCCCCACTCTCTCCCCATAGCCCTGTATCAATCCCCAAACTAATCCCACTGTCCCACTCTCTCCCCATAGCCCTGTATCAATCCCAAACTAATCCCACTGCCTCACTCTCCCCCCATAGCCCTGTATCAATCACAAACTAATCCCACTGCCCCGCTCTCTCCCCATAGCCCTGTATCAATCCCAAACTAATCCCACTGCCTCACTCTCCCCCCATAGCCCTGTATCAATCACAAACTAATCCCACTGCCCCACTCTCTCCCCATAGCCCTGTATCAATCCCCAAACTAATCCCACTGCCCCGCTCTCTCCCCATAGCCCTGTATCAATCCCAAACTAATCCCACTGCCCCACTCTCTCCCCATAGCCCTGTATCAATCCCCAAACTAATCCCACTGTCCCACTCTCTCCCCATAGCCCTGTATCAATCCCCAAACTAATCCCACTGTCCCACTCTCCCCATAGCCCTGTATCAATCCCAAACTAATCCCACTGTCCCGCTCTCCCCCATAGCCCTGTATCAATCTCAAACTAATCCCACTGCCCCACTCTCTCCCCATGGCCCTGTATCAATCCCCAAACTAATCCCACTGTCCCACTCTCCCCATAGCCCTGTATCAATCCCCAAACTAATCCCACTGTCCCACTCTCCCCATAGCCCTGTATCAATCCCAAACTAATCCCACTGCCCCACTCTCCCCATAGCCCTGTATCAATCCCAAACTAATCCCACTGCCCCACTCTCTCCCCAGAGCCCTGTATCAATCCCAAACTAATCCCACTGCCCCACTCTCTCCCCATAGCCCTGTATCAATCCCAAACTAATCCCACTGCCCCGCTCTCTCCCCATAGCCCTGTATCAATCCCCAAACTAATCCCACTGCCCCACTCTCTCCCCATAGCCCTGTATCAATCCCAAACTAATCCCACTGTCCTGCTCTCCCCCATAGCCCTGTATCAATCCCCAAACTAATCCCACTGGCCCACTCTCTCCCCATAGCCCTGTATCAATCCCCAAACTAATCCCACTGCCCCGCTCTCTCCCCACAGCCCTGTATCAATCCCAAACTAATCCCACTGCCCCGCTCTCTCCCCATAGCCCTGTATCAATCCCAAACTACTCCCACTGTCCCGCTCCCTCCCCATAGCCCTGTATCAATCCCAAACTAATCCCACTGCCCCACTCTCTCCCCATAGCCCTGTGTCAATCCCAAACTAATCACACTGTCCCACTCTCTCCCCATAGCCCAGCATCAATCCCAAACTAATCCCACTGCCCCACTCTCTCCCCACTGCTCTGTATCAATCCCCAAACTAATCCCACTGCCCCGCTCTCTCCCCATAGCCCTGTATCAATCCCAAACTAATCCCACTGCCCCGGTCTCTCCCCATAGCCCTGTATCAATCCCAAACTAATCCCACTGCCCCGCTCGCGCCCCATAGCCCTGTATCAATCCCAAACTAATCCCACTGCCCCACTCTCTCCCCATAGCCCTGTGTCAATCCCAAACTAATCACACTGTCCCACTCTCTCCCCATAGCCCAGCATCAATCCCAAACTAATCCCACTGCCCCACTCTCTCCCCATAGCCCTGTGTCAATCCCAAACTAATGTCACTGCCCCACTCTCTCCCCACTGCTCTGTATCAATCCCCAAACTAATCCCACTGCCCCGCTCTCTCCCCATAGCCCTGTATCAATCCCAAACTAATCCCACTGCCCCGCTCTCTCCCCATACCCCTGTATCAATCACAAACTAATCCCACTGCCCCGCTCGCGCCCCATAGCCCTGTATCAATCCCAAACTAATCCCACTGCCCCGCTCTCACCCCATAGCCCTGTATCAATCCCAAACTAATCCCACTGCCCCGCTCGCGCCCCATAGCCCTGTATCAATCCCAAACTAATCCCACTGCCCCACTCTCTCCCCATAGCCCTGTATCAATCCCCAAACTAATCCCACTGCCCTGCTCTCTCCCCATAGCCCTGTGTCAATCCCAAACTAATCCCACTGTCCCACTCTCTCCCCATAGCCCTGTATCAATCCCAAACTAATCCCACTGTCCCACTCTCTCCCCATAGCCCTGTATCGATCCCCAAACTAATCCCACTGCCCCGCTCTCTCCCCATCGGCCTGTATCAATCCCAAACTAATCCCACTGCCCCTCTCTCTCCACATAGCCCTGTATCAATCCCAAACTAATCCCACTGCCCCACTCTCTCCCCATAGCCCTGTATCAATCCCAAACTAATCCCACTGCCCCGCTCTCTCCCCCTAGCCCTGTATCAATCCCAAACTAATCCCACTGCCCCACTCTCTCCCCATAGCCCTGTATCAATCCCCAAACTAATCCCACTGTCCCGCTCTCTCCCATAGCCGTGTATCAATCCCAAACTAATCCCACTGCCCCACTCTCTCCCCATAGCCCTGTATCAATCCCAAACTAATCCCACTGTCCTGCTCTCCCCCATAGCTCTGTATCAATCCCCAAACTAATCCCACTGGCCCACTCTCTCCCCATAGCCCTGTATCAATCCCAAACTACTCCCACTGTCCCGCTCCCTCCCATAGCCCTGTATCAATCCCAAACTAATCCCACTGCCCCACTCTCTCCCCATAGCCCTGTGTCAATCCCAAACTAATCACACTGTCCCACTCTCTCCCCATAGCCCAGCATCAATCCCAAACTAATCCCACTGCCCCACTCTCTCCCCATAGCCCTGTATCAATCCCAAACTAATGTCACTGCCCCACTCTCTCCCCACTGCTCTGTATCAATCCCCAAACTAATCCCACTGCCCCGCTCTCTCCCCATAGCCCTGTATCAATCCCAAACTAATGTCACTGCCCCACTCTCTCCCCACTGCTCTGTATCAATCCCCAAACTAATCCCACTGCCCCGCTCTCTCCCCATAGCCCTGTATCAATCCCAAACTAATCCCACTGCCCCGCTCTCTCCCCATAGCCCTGTATCAATCCCAAACTAATCCCACTGCCCCGCTCTCTCCCCATAGCCCTGTATCAATCCCAAACTAATCCCACTGCCCCGCTCTCACCCCATAGTCCTGTATCAATCCCAAACTAATCCCACTGCCCCGCTCGCGCCCCATAGCCCTGTATCAATCCCAAACTAATCCCACTGCCCCACTCTCTCCCCATAGCCCTGTATCAATCCCCAAACTAATCCCACTGCCCCGATCTCTCCCCATAGCCCTGTATCAATCCCAAACTAATCCCACTGCCGCACTCTCTCCCCATAGCCCTGTGTCAATCCCAAACTAATCCCACTGTCCCACGCTCTCCCCATAGCCCTGTATCGATCCCCAAACTAATCCCACTGCCCCGCTCTCTCCCCATCGGCCTTTATCAATCCCAAACTAATCACACTGCCCCTCTCTCTCCATATAGCCCTGTATCAATCCCAAACTAATCCCACTGCCCCACTCTCTCCCCATAGCCCTGTATCAATCCCAAACTAATCCCACTGCCCCGCTCTCTCCCCATAGCCCTGTATCCATCCCCAAACTAATCCCACTGTCCCGCTCTCTCCCATAGCCGTGTATCAATCCCAAACTAATCCCACTGCCCCACTCTCTCCCCATAGCCCTGTATCAATCCCCAAACTAATCCCACTGCCCCACTGTCTCCCCATAGCCCTGTATCAATCCCCAAACTAATCCCACTGCCCCGCTCTCTCCCCATAGCCCTGTATCAATCCCCAAACTAATCCCACTGCCCCACTGTCTCCCCATAGCCCTGTATCAATCCCCAAACTAATCCCACTGCCCCACTCTCTCCCCATAGCCCTGTCTCAATCCCAAACTAATCCCACTGCCCCACTCTCTCCCCATAGCCCTGTATCAATCCCAAACTAATCCCACTGCCCCGCTCTCTCCCCCTAGCCCTGTATCAATCCCCAAACTAATCCCACTGTCCCGCTCTCTCCCATAGGCGTGTATCAATCCCAAACTAATCCCACTGCCCCACTCTCTCCCCATAGCCCTGTATCAATCCCCAAACTAATCCCACTGCCTCGCTCTCTCCCCATAGCCCTGTATCAATCCCCTAACTAATCCCACTGCCCCACTGTCTCCCCATAGCCCTGTATCAATCCCCAAACTAATCCCACTGCCCCAGTCTCTCCCCATAGCCCTGTATCAATCCCAAACTAATCCCACTGCCCCACTCTCTCCCCATAGCCCTGTATCAATCCCCAAACTAATCCCACTGTCCCGCTCTCTCCCCAGAGCCCTGTATCAATCCCCAAACTAATCCCACTGCCCCGCTCTCTCCCCATAGCCCTGTTTCAATCCCAAACTAATCTTACTGCCCCACTCTCTCCCCATAGCCCTGTATCAATCCCAAACTAATCCCACTGCCCCGCTCACTCCCCATAGCCCTGTATCAATCCCAAACTAATCCCACTGCCCCACTCTCTCCCCATAGCCCTGTGTCAATCACAAACTAATCCCACTGCCCCGCTCTCTCCCCATAGTCCTGTATCAATCCCCAAACTAATCCCACTGCCCCACTCTCTCCCCATAGCCCTGTATCAATCCCAAACTAATCCCACTGCCCCACTCTCTCCCCATAGCCCTGTATCAGTCCCCAAACTAATCCCACTGCCCCACTCTCTCCCCATAGCGCTGTATCAATCCCCAAACTAATCCCACTGCCCCACTCTCCCCATAGCCCTGTATCAATCCCCAACTAATCCCACTGCCCCACTCTCTCCCCATAGCCCTGTATCAATCCCAAACTAATCTCACTGCCCCGCTCTCTCCCCATAGCCCTGTATCAATCCCAAACTAATCCCACTGCCCCACTCTCTCCCCATAGCCCTGTATCAATCACCAAACTAATCCCACTGCCCCGCTCTCTCCCCATAGCCCTGTATCAATCCCAAACTAATCCCACTGCCCCACTCTCTCCCCATAGCCCTGTGTCAATCACAAACTAATCCCACTGCCCCGCTCTCTCCCCATAGCCCTGTATCAATCCCCAAACTAATCCCACTGCCCCACTCTCTCCCCATAGCCCTGTATCAATCCCAAACTAATCCCACTGCCCCACTCTCTCCCCATAGCCCTGTATCAGTCCCCAAACTAATCCCACTGCCCCACTCTCTCCCCATGGCCCTGTATCAATCCCCAAACTAATCCCACTGCCCCACTCTCCCCATAGCCCTGTATCAATCCCCAACTAATCCCACTGCCCCACTCTCTCCCCATAGCCCTGTATCAATCCCAAACTAATCTCACTGCCCCGCTCTCTCCCCATAGCCCTGTATCAATCCCAAACTAATCCCACTGCCCCACTCTCTCCCCATAGCCCTGTATCAATCACCAAACTAATCCCACTGCCCCGCTCTCTCCCCATAGCCCTGTATCAATCCCAAACTAATCCCACTGCCCCACTCTCTCCCCGTAGCCCTGTATCAATCCCAAACTAATCCCACTGTCCCGCTCTCCCCCATAGCCCTGTATCAATCTCAAACTAATCCCACTGCCCCACTCTCTCCCCATGGCCCTGTATCAATCCCCAAACTAATCCCACTGTCCCACTCTCCCCATAGCCCTGTATCAATCCCCAAACTAATCCCACTGTCCCACTCTCCCCATAGCCCTGTATCAATCCCAAACTAATCCCACTGCCCCACTCTCCCCATAGCCCTGTATCAATCCCAAACTAATCTCACTGCCCCGCTCTCTCCCCATAGCCCTGTATCAATCCCAAACTAATCCCACTGCCCCACTCTCTCCCCATAGCCCTGTATCAATCACCAAACTAATCCCACTGCCCCGCTCTCTCCCCATAGCCCTGTATCAATCCCAAACTAATCCCACTGCCCCAATCTCTCCCCATAGCCCTGTGTCAATCACAAACTAATCCCACTGCCCCGCTCTCTCCCCATAGCCCTGTATCAATCCCCAAACTAATCCCACTGCCCCACTCTCTCCCCATAGCCCTGTATCAATCCCAAACTAATCCCACTGCCCCACTCTCTCCCCATAGCCCTGTATCAGTCCCCAAACTAATCCCACTGCCCCACTCTCTCCCCATAGCCCTGTATCAATCCCCAAACTAATCCCACTGCCCCACTCTCCCCATAGCCCTGTATCAATCCCCAACTAATCCCACTGCCCCACTCTCTCCCCATAGCCCTGTATCAATCCCAAACTAATCTCACTGCCCCGCTCTCTCCCCATAGCCCTGTATCAATCCCAAACTAATCCCACTGCCCCACTCTCTCCCCATAGCCCTGTATCAATCACCAAACTAATCCCACTGCCCCGCTCTCTCCCCATAGCCCTGTATCAATCCCAAACTAATCCCACTGCCCCACTCTCTCCCCGTAGCCCTGTATCAATCCCAAACTAATCCCACTGTCCCGCTCTCCCCCATAGCCCTGTATCAATCTCAAACTAATCCCACTGCCCCACTCTCTCCCCATGGCCCTGTATCAATCCCCAAACTAATCCCACTGTCCCACTCTCCCCATAGCCCTGTATCAATCCCCAAACTAATCCCACTGTCCCACTCTCCCCATAGCCCTGTATCAATCCCAAACTAATCCCACTGCCCCACTCTCCCCATAGCCCTGTATCAATCCCAAACTAATCCCACTGCCCCACTCTCTCCCCAGAGCCCTGTATCAATCGCAAACTAATCCCACTGCCCCACTCTCTCCCCATAGCCCTGTATCAATCCCAAACAAATCCCACTGCCCCGCTCTCTCCCCATAGCCCTGTATCAATCCCGAAACTAATCCCACTGCCCCACTCTCTCCCCATAGCCCTGTATCAATCCCAAACTAATCCCACTGTCCTGCTCTCCCCCATAGCCCTGTATCAATCCCCAAACTAATCCCACTGGCCCACTCTCTCCCCATAGCCCTGTATCAATCCCCAAACTAATCCCACTGCCCCGCTCTCTCCCCACAGCCCTGTATCAATCCCAAACTAATCCCACTGCCCCGCTCTCTCCCCATAGCCCTGTATCAATCCCAAACTACTCCCACTGTCCCGCTCCCTCCCCATAGCCCTGTATCAATCCCAAACTAATCCCACTGCCCCACTCTCTCCCCATAGCCCTGTGTCAATCCCAAACTAATCACACTGTCCCACTCTCTCCCCATAGCCCAGCATCAATCCCAAACTAATCCCACTGCCCCACTCTCTCCCCACTGCTCTGTATCAATCCCCAAACTAATCCCACTGCCCCGCTCTCTCCCCATAGCCCTGTATCAATCCCAAACTAATCCCACTGCCCCGGTCTCTCCCCATAGCCCTGTATCAATCCCAAACTAATCCCACTGCCCCGCTCGCGCCCCATAGCCCTGTATCAATCCCAAACTAATCCCACTGCCCCACTCTCTCCCCATAGCCCTGTGTCAATCCCAAACTAATCACACTGTCCCACTCTCTCCCCATAGCCCAGCATCAATCCCAAACTAATCCCACTGCCCCACTCTCTCCCCATAGCCCTGTGTCAATCCCAAACTAATGTCACTGCCCCACTCTCTCCCCACTGCTCTGTATCAATCCCCAAACTAATCCCACTGCCCCGCTCTCTCCCCATAGCCCTGTATCAATCCCAAACTAATCCCACTGCCCCGCTCTCTCCCCATAGCCCTGTATCAATCCCAAACTAATCCCACTGCCCCGCTCGCGCCCCATAGCCCTGCATCAATCCCAAACTAATCCCACTGCCCCGCTCTCACCCCATAGCCCTGTATCAATCCCAAACTAATCCCACTGCCCCGCTCGCGCCCCATAGCCCTGTATCAATCCCAAACTAATCCCACTGCCCCACTCTCTCCCCATAGCCCTGTATCAATCCCCAAACTAATCCCACTGCCCTGCTCTCTCCCCATAGCCCTGTGTCAATCCCAAACTAATCCCACTGTCCCACTCTCTCCCCATAGCCCTGTATCAATCCCAAACTAATCCCACTGTCCCACTCTCTCCCCATAGCCCTGTATCGATCCCCAAACTTATCCCACTGCCCCGCTCTCTCCCCATCGGCCTGTATCAATCCCAAACTAATCCCACTGCCCCTCTCTCTCCACATAGCCCTGTATCAATCCCAAACTAATCCCACTGCCCCACTCTCTCCCCATAGCCCTGTATCAATCCCAAACTAATCCCACTGCCCCGCTCTCTCCCCCTAGCCCTGTATCAATCCCAAACTAATCCCACTGCCCCACTCTCTCCCCATAGCCCTGTATCAATCCCCAAACTAATCCCACTGTCCCGCTCTCTCCCATAGCCGTGTATCAATCCCAAACTAATCCCACTGCCCCACTCTCTCCCCATAGCCCTGTATCAATCCCAAACTAATCCCACTGTCCTGCTCTCCCCCATAGCCCTGTATCAATCCCCAAACTAATCCCACTGGCCCACTCTCTCCCCATAGCCCTGTATCAATCCCAAACTACTCCCACTGTCCCGCTCCCTCCCATAGCCCTGTATCAATCCCAAACTAATCCCACTGCCCCACTCTCTCCCCATAGCCCTGTGTCAATCCCAAACTAATCACACTGTCCCACTCTCTCCCCATAGCCCAGCATCAATCCCAAACTAATCCCACTGCCCCACTCTCTCCCCATAGCCCTGTATCAATCCCAAACTAATGTCACTGCCCCACTCTCTCCCCACTGCTCTGTATCAATCCCCAAACTAATCCCACTGCCCCGCTCTCTCCCCATAGCCCTGTATCAATCCCAAACTAATGTCACTGCCCCACTCTCTCCCCACTGCTCTGTATCAATCCCCAAACTAATCCCACTGCCCCGCTCTCTCCCCATAGCCCTGTATCAATCCCAAACTAATCCCACTGCCCCGCTCTCTCCCCATAGCCCTGTATCAATCCCAAACTAATCCCACTGCCCCGCTCTCTCCCCATAGCCCTGTATCAATCCCAAACTAATCCCACTGCCCCGCTCTCACCCCATAGTCCTGTATCAATCCCAAACTAATCCCACTGCCCCGCTCGCGCCCCATAGCCCTGTATCAATCCCAAACTAATCCCACTGCCCCACTCTCTCCCCATAGCCCTGTATCAATCCCCAAACTAATCCCACTGCCCCGATCTCTCCCCATAGCCCTGTATCAATCCCAAACTAATCCCACTGCCGCACTCTCTCCCCATAGCCCTGTGTCAATCCCAAACTAATCCCACTGTCCCACGCTCTCCCCATAGCCCTGTATCGATCCCCAAACTAATCCCACTGCCCCGCTCTCTCCCCATCGGCCTGTATCAATCCCAAACTAATCACACTGCCCCTCTCTCTCCATATAGCCCTGTATCAATCCCAAACTAATCCCACTGCCCCACTCTCTCCCCATAGCCCTGTATCAATCCCAAACTAATCCCACTGCCCCGCTCTCTCCCCATAGCCCTGTATCCATCCCCAAACTAATCCCACTGTCCCGCTCTCTCCCATAGCCGTGTATCAATCCCAAACTAATCCCACTGCCCCACTCTCTCCCCATAGCCCTGTATCAATCCCCAAACTAATCCCACTGCCCCACTGTCTCCCCATAGCCCTGTATCAATCCCCAAACTAATCCCACTGCCCCGCTCTCTCCCCATAGCCCTGTATCAATCCCCAAACTAATCCCACTGCCCCACTGTCTCCCCATAGCCCTGTATCAATCCCCAAACTAATCCCACTGCCCCACTCTCTCCCCATAGCCCTGTCTCAATCCCAAACTAATCCCACTGCCCCACTCTCTCCCCATAGCCCTGTATCAATCCCAAACTAATCCCACTGCCCCGCTCTCTCCCCCTAGCCCTGTATCAATCCCCAAACTAATCCCACTGTCCCGCTCTCTCCCATAGCCGTGTATCAATCCCAAACTAATCCCACTGCCCCACTCTCTCCCCATAGCCCTGTATCAATCCCCAAACTAATCCCACTGCCTCGCTCTCTCCCCATAGCCCTGTATCAATCCCCTAACTAATCCCACTGCCCCACTGTCTCCCCATAGCCCTGTATCAATCCCCAAACTAATCCCACTGCCCCAGTCTCTCCCCATAGCCCTGTATCAATCCCAAACTAATCCCACTGCCCCACTCTCTCCCCATAGCCCTGTATCAATCCCCAAACTAATCCCACTGTCCCGCTCTCTCCCCAGAGCCCTGTATCAATCCCCAAACTAATCCCACTGCCCCGCTCTCTCCCCATAGCCCTGTTTCGATCCCAAACTAATCTTACTGCCCCACTCTCTCCCCATAGCCCTGTATCAATCCCAAACTAATCCCACTGCCCCGCTCACTCCCCATAGCCCTGTATCAATCCCAAACTAATCCCACTGCCCCACTCTCTCCCCATAGCCCTGTGTCAATCACAAACTAATCCCACTGCCCCGCTCTCTCCCCATAGCCCTGTATCAATCCCCAAACTAATCCCACTGCCCCACTCTCTCCCCATAGCCCTGTATCAATCCCAAACTAATCCCACTGCCCCACTCTCTCCCCATAGCCCTGTATCAGTCCCCAAACTAATCCCACTGCCCCACTCTCTCCCCATAGCCCTGTATCAATCCCCAAACTAATCCCACTGCCCCACTCTCCCCATAGCCCTGTATCAATCCCCAACTAATCCCACTGCCCCACTCTCTCCCCATAGCCCTGTATCAATCCCAAACTAATCTCACTGCCCCGCTCTCTCCCCATAGCCCTGTATCAATCCCAAACTAATCCCACTGCCCCACTCTCTCCCCATAGCCCTGTATCAATCACCAAACTAATCCCACTGCCCCGCTCTCTCCCCATAGCCCTGTATCAATCCCAAACTAATCCCACTGCCCCACTCTCTCCCCATAGCCCTGTGTCAATCACAAACTAATCCCACTGCCCCGCTCTCTCCCCATAGCCCTGTATCAATCCCCAAACTAATCCCACTGCCCCACTCTCTCCCCATAGCCCTGTATCAATCCCAAACTAATCCCACTGCCCCACTCTCTCCCCATAGCCCTGTATCAGTCCCCAAACTAATCCCACTGCCCCACTCTCTCCCCATAGCCCTGTATCAATCCCCAAACTAATCCCACTGCCCCACTCTCCCCATAGCCCTGTATCAATCCCCAACTAATCCCACTGCCCCACTCTCTCCCCATAGCCCTGTATCAATCCCAAACTAATCTCACTGCCCCGCTCTCTCCCCATAGCCCTGTATCAATCCCAAACTAATCCCACTGCCCCACTCTCTCCCCATAGCCCTGTATCAATCACCAAACTAATCCCACTGCCCCGCTCTCTCCCCATAGCCCTGTATCAATCCCAAACTAATCCCACTGCCCCACTCTCTCCCCGTAGCCCTGTATCAATCCCAAACTAATCTCACTGCCCCGCTCTCTCCCCATAGCCCTGTATCAATCCCAAACTAATCCCACTGCCCCACTCTCTCCCCATAGCCCTGTATCAATCCCAAACTAATCCCACTGCCCCACCCTCTCCCCATAGCCCTGTATCAATCCCAAACTAATCCCACTGCCCCTCTCTCTCCCCATAGCCCTGTATCAATCCCAAACTAATCTCACTGCCCCGCTCTCTCCCCATAGCCCAGCATCAACCCCAAACTAATCCCACTGCCCCACTCTCTCCCCATAGCCCTGTATCAATCCCCAAACTAATCCCACTGTCCCACTCTCTCCCCATAGCCCTGTATCAATCCCAAACTAATCCCACTGCCTCACTCTCCCCCCATAGCCCTGTATCAATCACAAACTAATCCCACTGCCCCGCTCTCTCCCCATAGCCCTGTATCAATCCCAAACTAATCCCACTGCCTCACTCTCCCCCCATAACCCTGTATCAATCACAAACTAATCCCACTGCCCCACTCTCTCCCCATAGCCCTGTATCAATCCCCAAACTAATCCCACTGCCCCGCTCTCTCCCCATAGCCCTGTATCAATCCCAAACTAATCCCACTGCCCCACTCTCTCCCCATAGCCCTGTATCAATCCCCAAACTAATCCCACTGTCCCACTCTCTCCCCATAGCCCTGTATCAATCCCCAAACTAATCCCACTGTCCCACTCTCCCCATAGCCCTGTATCAATCCCAAACTAATCCCACTGTCCCGCTCTCCCCCATAGCCCTGTATCAATCTCAAACTAATCCCACTGCCCCACTCTCTCCCCATGGCCCTGTATCAATCCCCAAACTAATCCCACTGTCCCACTCTCCCCATAGCCCTGTATCAATCCCCAAACTAATCCCACTGTCCCACTCTCCCCATAGCCCTGTATCAATCCCAAACTAATCCCACTGCCCCACTCTCCCCATAGCCCTGTATCAATCCCAAACTAATCCCACTGCCCCACTCTCTCCCCAGAGCCCTGTATCAATCCCAAACTAATCCCACTGCCCCACTCTCTCCCCATAGCCCTGTATCAATCCCAAACTAATCCCACTGCCCCGCTCTCTCCCCATAGCCCTGTATCAATCCCCAAACTAATCCCACTGCCCCACTCTCTCCCCATAGCCCTGTATCAATCCCAAACTAATCCCACTGTCCTGCTCTCCCCCATAGCCCTGTATCAATCCCCAAACTAATCCCACTGGCCCACTCTCTCCCCATAGCCCTGTATCAATCCCCAAACTAATCCCACTGCCCCGCTCTCTCCCCACAGCCCTGTATCAATCCCAAACTAATCCCACTGCCCCGCTCTCTCCCCATAGCCCTGTATCAATCCCAAACTACTCCCACTGTCCCGCTCCCTCCCCATAGCCCTGTATCAATCCCAAACTAATCCCACTGCCCCACTCTCTCCCCATAGCCCTGTGTCAATCCGAAACTAATCACACTGTCCCACTCTCTCCCCATAGCCCAGCATCAATCCCAAACTAATCCCACTGCCCCACTCTCTCCCCACTGCTCTGTATCAATCCCCAAACTAATCCCACTGCCCCGCTCTCTCCCCATAGCCCTGTATCAATCCCAAACTAATCCCACTGCTCCGGTCTCTCCCCATAGCCCTGTATCAATCCCAAACTAATCCCACTGCCCCGCTCGCGCCCCATAGCCCTGTATCAATCCCAAACTAATCCCACTGCCCCACTCTCTCCCCATAGCCCTGTGTCAATCCCAAACTAATCACACTGTCCCACTCTCTCCCCATAGCCCAGCATCAATCCCAAACTAATCCCACTGCCCCACTCTCTCCCCATAGCCCTGTGTCAATCCCAAACTAATGTCACTGCCCCACTCTCTCCCCACTGCTCTGTATCAATCCCCAAACTAATCCCACTGCCCCGCTCTCTCCCCATAGCCCTGTATCAATCCCAAACTAATCCCACTGCCCCGCTCTCTCCCCATAGCCCTGTATCAATCCCAAACTAATCCCACTGCCCCGCTCGCGCCCCATAGCCCTGTATCAATGCCAAACTAATCCCACTGCCCCGCTCTCACCCCATAGCCCTGTATCAATCCCAAACTAATCCCACTGCCCCGCTCGCGCCCCATAGCCCTGTATCAATCCCAAACTAATCCCACTGCCCCACTCTCTCCCCATAGCCCTGTATCAATCCCCAAACTAATCCCACTGCCCTGCTCTCTCCCCATAGCCCTGTGTCAATCCCAAACTAATCCCACTGTCCCACTCTCTCCCCATAGCCCTGTATCAATCCCAAACTAATCCCACTGTCCCACTCTCTCCCCATAGCCCTGTATCGATCCCCAAACTAATCCCACTGCCCCGCTCTCTCCCCATCGGCCTGTATCAATCCCAAACTAATCCCACTGCCCCTCTCTCTCCACATAGCCCTGTATCAATCCCAAACTAATCCCACTGCCCCACTCTCTCCCCATAGCCCTGTATCAATCCCAAACTAATCCCACTGCCCCGCTCTCTCCCCCTAGCCCTGTATCAATCCCAAACTAATCCCACTGCCCCACTCTCTCCCCATAGCCCTGTATCAATCCCCAAACTAATCCCACTGTCCCGCTCTCTCCCATAGCCGTGTATCAATCCCAAACTAATCCCACTGCCCCACTCTCTCCCCATAGCCCTGTATCAATCCCAAACTAATCCCACTGTCCTGCTCTCCCCCATAGCCCTGTATCAATCCCCAAACTAATCCCACTGGCCCACTCTCTCCCCATAGCCCTGTATCAATCCCAAACTACTCCCACTGTCCCGCTCCCTCCCATAGCCCTGTATCAATCCCAAACTAATCCCACTGCCCCACTCTCTCCCCATAGCCCTGTGTCAATCCCAAACTAATCACACTGTCCCACTCTCTCCCCATAGCCCAGCATCAATCCCAAACTAATCCCACTGCCCCACTCTCTCCCCATAGCCCTGTATCAATCCCAAACTAATGTCACTGCCCCACTCTCTCCCCACTGCTCTGTATCAATCCCCAAACTAATCCCACTGCCCCGCTCTCTCCCCATAGCCCTGTATCAATCCCAAACTAATGTCACTGCCCCACTCTCTCCCCACTGCTCTGTATCAATCCCCAAACTAATCCCACTGCCCCGCTCTCTCCCCATAGCCCTGTATCAATCCCAAACTAATCCCACTGCCCCGCTCTCTCCCCATAGCCCTGTATCAATCCCAAACTAATCCCACTGCCCCGCTCTCTCCCCATAGCCCTGTATCAATCCCAAACTAATCCCACTGCCCCGCTCTCACCCCATAGCCCTGTATCAATCCCAAACTAATCCCACTGCCCCGCTCGCGCCCCATAGCCCTGTATCAATCCCAAACTAATCCCACTGCCCCACTCTCTCCCCATAGCCCTGTATCAATCCCCAAACTAATCCCACTGCCCCGATCTCTCCCCATAGCCCTGTATCAATCCCAAACTAATCCCACTGCCGCACTCTCTCCCCATAGCCCTGTATCAATCCCAAACTAATGTCACTGCCCCACTCTCTCCCCACTGCTCTGTATCAATCCCCAAACTAATCCCACTGCCCCGCTCTCTCCCCATAGCCCTGTATCAATCCCAAACTAATGTCACTGCCCCACTCTCTCCCCACTGCTCTGTATCAATCCCCAAACTAATCACACTGCCCCTCTCTCTCCATATAGCCCTGTATCAATCCCAAACTAATCCCACTGCCCCACTCTCTCCCCATAGCCCTGTATCAATCCCAAACTAATCCCACTGCCCCGCTCTCTCCCCATAGCCCTGTATCCATCCCCAAACTAATCCCACTGTCCCGCTCTCTCCCATAGCCGTGTATCAATCCCAAACTAATCCCACTGCCCCACTCTCTCCCCATAGCCCTGTATCAATCCCCAAACTAATCCCACTGCCCCACTGTCTCCCCATAGCCCTGTATCAATCCCCAAACTAATCCCACTGCCCCGCTCTCTCCCCATAGCCCTGTATCAATCCCCAAACTAATCCCACTGCCCCACTGTCTCCCCATAGCCCTGTATCAATCCCCAAACTAATCCCACTGCCCCACTCTCTCCCCATAGCCCTGTCTCAATCCCAAACTAATCCCACTGCCCCACTCTCTCCCCATAGCCCTGTATCAATCCCAAACTAATCCCACTGCCCCGCTCTCTCCCCCTAGCCCTGTATCAATCCCCAAACTAATCCCACTGTCCCGCTCTCTCCCATAGCCGTGTATCAATCCCAAACTAATCCCACTGCCCCACTCTCTCCCCATAGCCCTGTATCAATCCCCAAACTAATCCCACTGCCTCGCTCTCTCCCCATAGCCCTGTATCAATCCCCTAACTAATCCCACTGCCCCACTGTCTCCCCATAGCCCTGTATCAATCCCCAAACTAATCCCACTGCCCCAGTCTCTCCCCATAGCCCTGTATCAATCCCAAACTAATCCCACTGCCCCACTCTCTCCCCATAGCCCTGTATCAATCCCCAAACTAATCCCACTGTCCCGCTCTCTCCCCAGAGCCCTGTATCAATCCCCAAACTAATCCCACTGCCCCGCTCTCTCCCCATAGCCCTGTTTCAATCCCAAACTAATCTTACTGCCCCACTCTCTCCCCATAGCCCTGTATCAATCCCAAACTAATCCCACTGCCCCGCTCACTCCCCATAGCCCTGTATCAATCCCAAACTAATCCCACTGCCCCACTCTCTCCCCATAGCCCTGTGTCAATCACAAACTAATCCCACTGCCCCGCTCTCTCCCCATAGCCCTGTATCAATCCCCAAACTAATCCCACTGCCCCACTCTCTCCCCATAGCCCTGTATCAATCCCAAACTAATCCCACTGCCCCACTCTCTCCCCATAGCCCTGTATCAGTCCCCAAACTAATCCCACTGCCCCACCCTCTCCCCATAGCCCTGTATCAATCCCAAACTAATCCCACTGCCCCGCTCTCTCCCCATAGCCCTGTATCAATCCCCAAACTAATCCCACTGCCCCGCTCTCTCCCCATAGCCCTGTATCAATCCCAAACTAATCCCACTGCCCCACTCTCCCCATATCCCTGTATCAAACCCAGACTAATCCCACTGCCCCGCTCTCTCCCCATAGCCCTGTATCAATCCCAAACTAATCCCACTGCCCCACTCTCTCCCCATAGCCCTGTATCAATCCCAAACTAATCCCACTGCCCCCTCTCTCCCCATAGCCCTGTGTCAATCCCAAACTAATCCCACTGTCCCACTCTCTCCCCATAGCCCTGTATCAATCCCAAACTAATCCCACTGTCCCACTCACTCCCCATAGCCCTGTATCGATCCCCAAACGAATCCCACTGCCCCGCTCTCTCCCCATCGGCCTGTATCAATCCCAAACTAATCCCACTGCCCCTCTCTCTCCACATAGCCCTGTATCAATCCCAAACTAATCCCACTGCCCCGCTCTCTCCCCATAGCTCTGTATCAATCCCAAACTAATCCCACTGCCCCACTCTCTGCCCATAGCCCTGTATCAATACCAAACTAATCCCACTGCCCCACTCTCTCCCCATAGCCCTGTATCAATCCCCAAACTAATCCCACTGCCCCACTCTCTCCCGCCATAGCCCTGTATCAATCCCAAACTAATCCCACTGCCCCACTCTCTCCCCATAGCCCTGTGTCAATCCCAAACTAATATAATCCCACTGTCCCACTCTCTCCTCATAGCTCTGTATCAATCCCCAAACAAATCCCACTGCCCCGCTCTCTCCCCATAGCCCTGTGTCAATACCAAACTAATCCCACTGTCCCACTCTCTCCCCATAGCCCTGTATCAATCCCACACTAATCCCACTGTCCCACTCTCTCCCCATAGCCCTGTATCGATCCCCAAACTAATCCCACTGCTCCGCTCTCTCCCCATAGGCCTGTATCAATCCCAAACTAATCCCACTGCCCCTCTCTCTCCCCATAGCCCGGTATCAATCCCAAACTAATCCCACTGCCCCGCTCTCCCCCCATAGCTCTGTATCAATCCCAAACTAATCCCACTGTCCCACTCTCTCCCCATAGCCCTGTATCAATCCCCAAACTAATCCCACTGCCCCACTCTCTCCCCATAGCCCTGTATCAATCCCAAACTAATCCCACTGCCCCACTCTCTCCCCATAGCCCTGTATCAATCCCCAAACTAATCCCACTGTCCCGCTCTCTCCCATAGCCGTGTATCAATCCCAAACTAATCCCACTGCCCCACTCTCTCCCCATAGCCCTGTATCAATCCCCAAACTAATCCCACTGCCCCACTGTCTCCCCATAGCCCTGTATCAATCCCCAAACTAATCCCACTGCCCCGCTCTCTCCCCATAGCCCTGTATCAATCCCAAACTAATCCCACTACCCCGCTCGCGCCCCATAGCCCTGTATCAATCCCAAACTAATCCCACTGCCCCGCTCTCACCCCATAGCCCTGTATCAATCCCAAACTAATCCCACTGCCCCGCTCGCGCCCCATAGCCCTGTATCAATCCCAAACTAATCCCACTGCCCCACTCTCTCCCCATAGCCCTGTATCAATCCCCAAACTAATCCCACTGCCCCGATATCTCCCCATAGCCCTGTATCAATCCCAAACTAATCCCACTGCCCCACTCTCTCCCCATAGCCCTGTGTCAATCCCAAACTAATCCCACTGTCCCACGCTCTCCCCATAGCCCTGTATCGATCCCCAAACTAATCCCACTGCCCCGCTCTCTCCCCATCGGCCTGTATCAATCCCAAACTAATCACACTGCCCCTCTCTCTCCACATAGCCCTGTATCAATCCCAAACTAATCCCACTGCCCCACTCTCTCCCCATAGCCCTGTATCAATCCCAAACTAATCACACTGTCCCACTCTCTCCCCATAGCCCTGTATCAATCCCAAACTAATCACACTGTCCCACTCTCTCCCCATAGCCCTGTATCAATCCGAAACTAATCCCACTGCCCCGCTCTCTCCCCATAGCCCTGTATCCATCCCCAAACTAATCCCACTGTCCCGCTCTCTCCCATAGCCGTGTATCAATCCCAAACTAATCCCACTGCCCCACTCTCTCCCCATAGCCCTGTATCAATCCCCAAACTAATCCCACTGCCCCACTGTCTCCCCATAGCCCTGTATCAATCCCCAAACTAATCCCACTGCCCCGCTCTCTCCCCATAGCCCTGTATCAATCCCAAACTAATCCCACTACCCCGCTCGCGCCCCATAGCCCTGTATCAATCCCAAACTAATCCCACTGCCCCGCTCTCACCCCATAGCCCTGTATCAATCCCAAACTAATCCCACTGCCCCGCTCGCGCCCCATAGCCCTGTATCAATCCCCAAACTAATCCCACTGCCCCAGTCTCTCCCCATAGCCCTGTATCAATCCCAAACTAATCCCACTGCCCCACTCTCTCCCCATAGCCCTGTATCAATCCCCAAACTAATCCCACTGTCCCGCTCTCTCCCCAGAGCCCTGTATCAATCCCCAAACTAATCCCACTGCCCCGCTCTCTCCCCATAGCCCTGTTTCAATCCCAAACTAATCTTACTGCCCCACTCTCTCCCCATAGCCCTGTATCAATCCCAAACTAATCCCACTGCCCCGCTCACTCCCCATAGCCCTGTATCAATCCCAAACTAATCCCACTGCCCCACTCTCTCCCCATAGCCCTGTGTCAATCACAAACTAATCCCACTGCCCCGCTCTCTCCCCATAGCCCTGTATCAATCCCCAAACTAATCCCACTGCCCCACTCTCTCCCCATAGCCCTGTATCAATCCCAAACTAATCCCACTGCCCCACTCTCTCCCCATAGCCCTGTATCAGTCCCCAAACTAATCCCACTGCCCCACCCTCTCCCCATAGCCCTGTATCAATCCCAAACTAATCCCACTGCCCCGCTCTCTCCCCATAGCCCTGTATCAATCCCCAAACTAATCCCACTGCCCCGCTCTCTCCCCATAGCCCTGTATCAATCCCAAACTAATCCCACTGCCCCACTCTCCCCATATCCCTGTATCAAACCCAGACTAATCCCACTGCCCCGCTCTCTCCCCATAGCCCTGTATCAATCCCAAACTAATCCCACTGCCCCACTCTCTCCCCATAGCCCTGTATCAATCCCAAACTAATCCCACTGCCCCCTCTCTCCCCATAGCCCTGTGTCAATCCCAAACTAATCCCACTGTCCCACTCTCTCCCCATAGCCCTGTATCAATCCCAAACTAATCCCACTGTCCCACTCACTCCCCATAGCCCTGTATCGATCCCCAAACGAATCCCACTGCCCCGCTCTCTCCCCATCGGCCTGTATCAATCCCAAACTAATCCCACTGCCCCTCTCTCTCCACATAGCCCTGTATCAATCCCAAACTAATCCCACTGCCCCGCTCTCTCCCCATAGCTCTGTATCAATCCCAAACTAATCCCACTGCCCCACTCTCTGCCCATAGCCCTGTATCAATACCAAACTAATCCCACTGCCCCACTCTCTCCCCATAGCCCTGTATCAATCCCCAAACTAATCCCACTGCCCCACTCTCTCCCGCCATAGCCCTGTATCAATCCCAAACTAATCCCACTGCCCCACTCTCTCCCCATAGCCCTGTGTCAATCCCAAACTAATATAATCCCACTGTCCCACTCTCTCCTCATAGCTCTGTATCAATCCCCAAACAAATCCCACTGCCCCGCTCTCTCCCCATAGCCCTGTGTCAATACCAAACTAATCCCACTGTCCCACTCTCTCCCCATAGCCCTGTATCAATCCCACACTAATCCCACTGTCCCACTCTCTCCCCATAGCCCTGTATCGATCCCCAAACTAATCCCACTGCTCCGCTCTCTCCCCATAGGCCTGTATCAATCCCAAACTAATCCCACTGCCCCTCTCTCTCCCCATAGCCCGGTATCAATCCCAAACTAATCCCACTGCCCCGCTCTCCCCCCATAGCTCTGTATCAATCCCAAACTAATCCCACTGTCCCACTCTCTCCCCATAGCCCTGTATCAATCCCCAAACTAATCCCACTGCCCCACTCTCTCCCCATAGCCCTGTATCAATCCCAAACTAATCCCACTGCCCCACTCTCTCCCCATAGCCCTGTATCAATCCCCAAACTAATCCCACTGTCCCGCTCTCTCCCATAGCCGTGTATCAATCCCAAACTAATCCCACTGCCCCACTCTCTCCCCATAGCCCTGTATCAATCCCCAAACTAATCCCACTGCCCCACTGTCTCCCCATAGCCCTGTATCAATCCCCAAACTAATCCCACTGCCCCGCTCTCTCCCCATAGCCCTGTATCAATCCCAAACTAATCCCACTACCCCGCTCGCGCCCCATAGCCCTGTATCAATCCCAAACTAATCCCACTGCCCCGCTCTCACCCCATAGCCCTGTATCAATCCCAAACTAATCCCACTGCCCCGCTCGCGCCCCATAGCCCTGTATCAATCCCAAACTAATCCCACTGCCCCACTCTCTCCCCATAGCCCTGTATCAATCCCCAAACTAATCCCACTGCCCCGATATCTCCCCATAGCCCTGTATCAATCCCAAACTAATCCCACTGCCCCACTCTCTCCCCATAGCCCTGTGTCAATCCCAAACTAATCCCACTGTCCCACGCTCTCCCCATAGCCCTGTATCGATCCCCAAACTAATCCCACTGCCCCGCTCTCTCCCCATCGGCCTGTATCAATCCCAAACTAATCACACTGCCCCTCTCTCTCCACATAGCCCTGTATCAATCCCAAACTAATCCCACTGCCCCACTCTCTCCCCATAGCCCTGTATCAATCCCAAACTAATCACACTGTCCCACTCTCTCCCCATAGCCCTGTATCAATCCCAAACTAATCACACTGTCCCACTCTCTCCCCATAGCCCTGTATCAATCCGAAACTAATCCCACTGCCCCGCTCTCTCCCCATAGCCCTGTATCCATCCCCAAACTAATCCCACTGTCCCGCTCTCTCCCATAGCCGTGTATCAATCCCAAACTAATCCCACTGCCCCACTCTCTCCCCATAGCCCTGTATCAATCCCCAAACTAATCCCACTGCCCCACTGTCTCCCCATAGCCCTGTATCAATCCCCAAACTAATCCCACTGCCCCGCTCTCTCCCCATAGCCCTGTATCAATCCCAAACTAATCCCACTACCCCGCTCGCGCCCCATAGCCCTGTATCAATCCCAAACTAATCCCACTGCCCCGCTCTCACCCCATAGCCCTGTATCAATCCCAAACTAATCCCACTGCCCCGCTCGCGCCCCATAGCCCTGTATCAATCCCAAACTAATCCCACTGCCCCACTCTCTCCCCATAGCCCTGTATCAATCCCCAAACTAATCCCACTGCCCCGATATCTCCCCATAGCCCTGTATCAATCCCAAACTAATCCCACTGCCCCACTCTCTCCCCATAGCCCTGTGTCAATCCCAAACTAATCCCACTGTCCCACGCTCTCCCCATAGCCCTGTATCGATCCCCAAACTAATCCCACTGCCCCGCTCTCTCCCCATCGGCCTGTATCAATCCCAAACTAATCCCACTGCCCCTCTCTCTCCACATAGCCCTGTATCAATCCCAAACTAATCCCACTGCCCCACTCTCTCCCCATAGCCCTGTATCAATCCCAAACTAATCCCACTGCCCCGCTCTCTCCCCCTAGCCCTGTATCAATCCCAAACTAATCCCACTGCCCCACTCTCTCCCCATAGCCCTGTATCAATCCCCAAACTAATCCCACTGTCCCGCTCTCTCCCATAGCCGTGTATCAATCCCAAACTAATCCCACTGCCCCACTCTCTCCCCATAGCCCTGTATCAATCCCAAACTAATCCCACTGTCCTGCTCTCCCCCATAGCCCTGTATCAATCCCCAAACTAATCCCACTGGCCCACTCTCTCCCCATAGCCCTGTATCAATCCCAAACTACTCCCACTGTCCCGCTCCCTCCCATAGCCCTGTATCAATCCCAAACTAATCCCACTGCCCCACTCTCTCCCCATAGCCCTGTGTCAATCCCAAACTAATCACACTGTCCCACTCTCTCCCCATAGCCCAGCATCAATCCCAACCTAATCCCACTGCCCCACTCTCTCCCCATAGCCCTGTATCAATCCCAAACTAATGTCACTGCCCCACTCTCTCCCCACTGCTCTGTATCAATCCCCAAACTAATCCCACTGCCCCGCTCTCTCCCCATAGCCCTGTATCAATCCCAAACTAATGTCACTGCCCCACTCTCTCCCCACTGCTCTGTATCAATCCCCAAACTAATCCCACTGCCCCGCTCTCTCCCCATAGCCCTGTATCAATCCCAAACTAATCCCACTGCCCCGCTCTCTCCCCATAGCCCTGTATCAATCCCAAACTAATCCCACTGCCCCGCTCTCTCCCCATAGCCCTGTATCAATCCCAAACTAATCCCACTGCCCCGCTCTCACCCCATAGCCCTGTATCAATCCCAAACTAATCCCACTGCCCCGCTCGCGCCCCATAGCCCTGTATCAATCCCAAACTAATCCCACTGCCCCACTCTCTCCCCATAGCCCTGTATCAATCCCCAAACTAATCCCACTGCCCCGATCTCTCCCCATAGCCCTGTATCAATCCCAAACTAATCCCACTGCCGCACTCTCTCCCCATAGCCCTGTATCAATCCCAAACTAATGTCACTGCCCCACTCTCTCCCCACTGCTCTGTATCAATCCCCAAACTAATCCCACTGCCCCGCTCTCTCCCCATAGCCCTGTATCAATCCCAAACTAATGTCACTGCCCCACTCTCTCCCCACTGCTCTGTATCAATCCCCAAACTAATCACACTGCCCCTCTCTCTCCATATAGCCCTGTATCCATCCCAAACTAATCCCACTGCCACACTCTCTCCCCATAGCCCTGTATCAATCCCAAACTAATCCCACTGCCCCGCTCTCTCCCCATAGCCCTGTATCCATCCCCAAACTAATCCCACTGTCCCGCTCTCTCCCATAGCCGTGTATCAATCCCAAACTAATCCCACTGCCCCACTCTCTCCCCATAGCCCTGTATCAATCCCCAAACTAATCCCACTGCCCCACTGTCTCCCCATAGCCCTGTATCAATCCCCAAACTAATCCCACTGCCCCGCTCTCTCCCCATAGCCCTGTATCAATCCCCAAACTAATCCCACTGCCCCACTGTCTCCCCATAGCCCTGTATCAATCCCCAAACTAATCCCACTGCCCCACTCTCTCCCCATAGCCCTGTCTCAATCCCAAACTAATCCCACTGCCCCACTCTCTCCCCATAGCCCTGTATCAATCCCAAACTAATCCCACTGCCCCGCTCTCTCCCCCTAGCCCTGTATCAATCCCCAAACTAATCCCACTGTCCCGCTCTCTCCCATAGCCGTGTATCAATCCCAAACTAATCCCACTGCCCCACTCTCTCCCCATAGCCCTGTATAAATCCCCAAACTAATCCCACTGCCTCGCTCTCTCCCCATAGCCCTGTATCAATCCCCTAACTAATCCCACTGCCCCACTGTCTCCCCATAGCCCTGTATCAATCCCCAAACTAATCCCACTGCCCCAGTCTCTCCCCATAGCCCTGTATCAATCCCAAACTAATCCCACTGCCCCACTCTCTCCCCATAGCCCTGTATCAATCCCCAAACTAATCCCACTGTCCCGCTCTCTCCCCAGAGCCCTGTATCAATCCCCAAACTAATCCCACTGCCCCGCTCTCTCCCCATAGCCCTGTTTCAATCCCAAACTAATCTTACTGCCCCACTCTCTCCCCAAAGCCCTGTATCAATCCCAAACTAATCCCACTGCCCCGCTCACTCCCCATAGCCCTGTATCAATCCCAAACTAATCCCACTGCCCCACTCTCTCCCCATAGCCCTGTGTCAATCACAAACTAATCCCACTGCCCCGCTCTCTCCCCATAGCCCTGTATCAATCCCCAAACTAATCCCACTGCCCCACTCTCTCCCCATAGCCCTGTATCAATCCCAAACTAATCCCACTGCCCCACTCTCTCCCCATAGCCCTGTATCAGTCCCCAAACTAATCCCACTGCCCCACCCTCTCCCCATAGCCCTGTATCAATCCCAAACTAATCCCACTGCCCCGCTCTCTCCCCATAGCCCTGTATCAATCCCCAAACTAATCCCACTGCCCCGCTCTCTCCCCATAGCCCTGTATCAATCCCAAACTAATCCCACTGCCCCACTCTCCCCATATCCCTGTATCAAACCCAGACTAATCCCACTGCCCCGCTCTCTCCCCATAGCCCTGTATCAATCCCAAACTAATCCCACTGCCCCACTCTCTCCCCATAGCCCTGTATCAATCCCAAACTAATCCCACTGCCCCCTCTCTCCCCATAGCCCTGTGTCAATCCCAAACTAATCCCACTGTCCCACTCTCTCCCCATAGCCCTGTATCAATCCCAAACTAATCCCACTGTCCCACTCACTCCCCATAGCCCTGTATCGATCCCCAAACGAATCCCACTGCCCCGCTCTCTCCCCATCGGCCTGTATCAATCCCAAACTAATCCCACTGCCCCTCTCTCTCCACATAGCCCTGTATCAATCCCAAACTAATCCCACTGCCCCGCTCTCTCCCCATAGCTCTGTATCAATCCCAAACTAATCCCACTGCCCCACTCTCTGCCCATAGCCCTGTATCAATCCCAAACTAATCCCACTGCCCCACTCTCTCCCCATAGCCCTGTATCAATCCCCAAACTAATCCCACTGCCCCACTCTCTCCCGCCATAGCCCTGTATCAATCCCAAACTAATCCCACTGCCCCACTCTCTCCCCATAGCCCTGTGTCAATCCCAAACTAATATAATCCCACTGTCCCACTCTCTCCTCATAGCTCTGTATCAATCCCCAAACAAATCCCACTGCCCCGCTCTCTCCCCATAGCCCTGTGTCAATACCAAACTAATCCCACTGTCCCACTCTCTCCCCATAGCCCTGTATCAATCCCACACTAATCCCACTGTCCCACTCTCTCCCCATAGCCCTGTATCGATCCCCAAACTAATCCCACTGCTCCGCTCTCTCCCCATAGGCCTGTATCAATCCCAAACTAATCCCACTGCCCCTCTCTCTCCCCATAGCCCGGTATCAATCCCAAACTAATCCCACTGCCCCGCTCTCCCCCCATAGCTCTGTATCAATCCCAAACTAATCCCACTGTCCCACTCTCTCCCCATAGCCCTGTATCAATCCCCAAACTAATCCCACTGCCCCACTCTCTCCCCATAGCCCTGTATCAATCCCAAACTAATCCCACTGCCCCACTCTCTCCCCATAGCCCTGTATCAATCCCCAAACTAATCCCACTGTCCCGCTCTCTCCCATAGCCGTGTATCAATCCCAAACTAATCCCACTGCCCCACTCTCTCCCCATAGCCCTGTATCAATCCCCAAACTAATCCCACTGCCCCACTGTCTCCCCATAGCCCTGTATCAATCCCCAAACTAATCCCACTGCCCCGCTCTCTCCCCATAGCCCTGTATCAATCCCAAACTAATCCCACTACCCCGCTCGCGCCCCATAGCCCTGTATCAATCCCAAACTAATCCCACTGCCCCGCTCTCACCCCATAGCCCTGTATCAATCCCAAACTAATCCCACTGCCCCGCTCGCGCCCCATAGCCCTGTATCAATGCCAAACTAATCCCACTGCCCCAC
Organism: Scyliorhinus torazame; assembly: GCF_047496885.1. Lineage (NCBI taxonomy): Eukaryota > Metazoa > Chordata > Chondrichthyes > Carcharhiniformes > Scyliorhinidae > Scyliorhinus > Scyliorhinus torazame. The sequence goes on from NC_092720.1 coordinate 228,879,973, forward strand.
TCTCTCCCCATAGCCCTGTATCAATCCCCAAACTAATCCCACTGCCCCGATATCTCCCCATAGCCCTGTATCAATCCCAAACTAATCCCACTGCCCCACTCTCTCCCCATAGCCCTGTGTCAATCCCAAACTAATCCCACTGTCCCACGCTCTCCCCATAGCCCTGTATCGATCCCCAAACTAATCCCACTGCCCCGCTCTCTCCCCATCGGCCTGTATCAATCCCAAACTAATCACACTGCCCCTCTCTCTCCACATAGCCCTGTATCAATCCCAAACTAATCCCACTGCCCCACTCTCTCCCCATAGCCCTGTATCAATCCGAAACTAATCCCACTGCCCCGCTCTCTCCCCATAGCCCTGTATCCATCCCCAAACTAATCCCACTGTCCCGCTCTCTCCCATAGCCGTGTATCAATCCCAAACTAATCCCACTGCCCCACTCTCTCCCCATAGCCCTGTATCAATCCCCAAACTAATCCCACTGCCCCACTGTCTCCCCATAGCCCTGTATCAATCCCCAAACTAATCCCACTGCCCCGCTCTCTCCCCATAGCCCTGTATCAATCCCAAACTAATCCCACGACCCCGCTCGCGCCCCATAGCCCTGTATCAATCCCAAACTAATCCCACTGCCCCGCTCTCACCCCATAGCCCTGTATCAATCCCAAACTAATCCCACTGCCCCGCTCGCGCCCCATAGCCCTGTATCAATCCCAAACTAATCCCACTGCCCCACTCTCTCCCCATAGCCCTGTATCAATCCCCAAACTAATCCCACTGCCCCGATATCTCCCCATAGCCCTGTATCAATCCCAAACTAATCCCACTGCCCCACTCTCTCCCCATAGCCCTGTGTCAATCCCAAACTAATCCCACTGTCCCACGCTCTCCCCATAGCCCTGTATCAATCCCCAAACTAATCCCACTGCCCCACTCTCTCCCCATAGCCCTGTATCAATCCCCAAACTAATCCCACTGCCCCACTCTCTCCCCATAGCCCTGTATCAATCCCAAACAAATCCCACTGCCCCGCTCTCTCCCCCTAGCCCTGTATCAATCCCGAAACTAATCCCACTGTCCCGCTCTCTCCCATAGCCGTGTATCAATCCCAAACTAATCCCACTGCCCCACTCTCTCCCCATAGCCCTGTATCAATCCCCAAACTAATCCCACTGCCCCACTGTCTCCCCATAGCCCTGTATCAATCCCCAAACTAATCCCACTGCCCCGCTCTCTCCCCATAGCCCTGTATCAATCCCCAAACTAATCCCACTGCCCCACTGTCTCCCCATAGCCCTGTATCAATCCGCAAACTAATCCCACTGCCCCACTCTCTCCCCATAGCCCTGTCTCAATCCCAAACTAATCCCACTGCCCCACTCTCTCCCCATAGCCCTGTATCAATCCCCAAACTAATCCCACTGTCCCGCTCTTTCCCCATAGCCCTGTATCAATCCCCAAACAAATCCCACTGCCCCGCTCTCTCCCCATAGCCCTGTATCAATCCCAAACTAATCCGACTGCCCCGCTCTCTCCCCATAGCCCTGTATCAATCCCCAAACTAATCCCACTGTCCCACTCTCCCCATAGCCCTGTATCAATCCCAAACTAATCCCACTGCCCCACTCTCTCCCCATAGCCCTGTATCAATCCCAAACTAATCCCACTGCCCCACTCTCTCCCCAGAGCCCTGTATCAATCCCAAACTAATCCCACTGCCCCACTCTCTCCCCATAGCCCTGTATCAATCCCAAACTAATCCCACTGCCCCGCTCTCTCCCCATAGCCCTGTATCAATCCCCAAACTAATTCCACTGCCCCAGTCTCTCCCCATAGCCCTGTATCAATCCCAAACTAATCCCACTGTCCTGCTCTCCCCCATAGCCCTGTATCAATCCCCAAACTAATCCCACTGGCCCACTCTCTCCCCATAGCCCTGTATCAATCCCCAAACTAATCCCACTGCCCCGCTCTCTCCCCACGGCCCTGTATCAATCCCAAACTAATCCCACTGCCCCGCTCTCTCCCCATAGCCCTGTATCAATCCCAAACTACTCCCACTGTCCCGCTCCCTCCCCATAGCCCTGTATCAATCGCAAACTAATCCCACTGCCCCACTCTCTCCCCATAGCCCTGTGTCAATCCCAAACTAATCACACTGTCCCACTCTCTCCCCATAGCCCAGCATCAATCCCAAACTAATCCCACTGCCCCACTCTCTCCCCACTGCTCTGTATCAATCCCCAAACTAATCCCACTGCCCCGCTCTCTCCCCATAGCCCTGTATCAATCCCAAACTAATCCCACTGCCCCACTCTCTCCCCATAGCCCTGTGTCAATCCCAAACTAATCACACTGTCCCACTCTCTCCCCATAGCCCAGCATCAATCCCAAACTAATCCCACTGCCCCACTCTCTCCCCATAGCCCTGTATCAATCCCAAACTAATGTCACTGCCCCACTCTCTCCCCAGTGCTCTGTATCAATCCCCAAACTAATCCCACTGCCCCGCTCTCTCCCCATAGCCCTGTATCAATCCCAAACTAATCCCACTGCCCCGCTCTCTCCCCATAGCCCTGTATCAATCCCAAACTAATCCGACTGCCCCGCTCTCTCCCCATAGCCCTGTATCAATCCCCAAACTAATCCCACTGTCCCACTCTCCCCATAGCCCTGTATCAATCCCAAACTAATCCCACTGCCCCACTCTCTCCCCATAGCCCTGTATCAATCCCAAACTAATCCCACTGCCCCACTCTCTCCCCAGAGCCCTGTATCAATCCCAAACTAATCCCACTGCCCCACTCTCTCCCCATAGCCCTGTATCAATCCCAAACTAATCCCACTGCCCCGCTCTCTCCCCATAGCCCTGTATCAATCCCCAAACTAATTCCACTGCCCCACTCTCTCCCCATAGCCCTGTATCAATCCCAAACTAATCCCACTGTCCTGCTCTCCCCCGTAGCCCTGTATCAATCCCCAAACTAATCCCACTGGCCCACTCTCTCCCCATAGCCCTGTATCAATCCCCAAACTAATCCCACTGCCCCACTCTCTCCCCATAGCCCTGTGTCAATCCCAAACTAATCCCACTGCCCCGCTCTCTCCCCATAGCCCTGTATCAATCCCAAACTACTCCCACTGTCCCGCTCCCTCCCCATAGCCCTGTATCAATCCCAAACTAATCCCACTGCCCCACTCTCTCCCCATAGCCCTGTGTCAATCCCAAACTAATCACACTGTCCCACTCTCTCCCCATAGCCCAGCATCAATCCCAAACTAATCCCACTGCCCCACTCTCTCCCCACTGCTCTGTATCAATCCCCAAACTAATCCCACTGCCACGCTCTCTCCCCATAGCCCTGTATCAATCCCAAACTAATCCCACTGCCCCGCTCGCGCCCCATAGCCCTGTATCAATCCCAAACTAATCCCACTGCCCCACTCTCTCCCCATAGCCCTGTGTCAATCCCAAACTAATCACACTGTCCCACTCTCTCCCCATAGCCCAGCATCAATCCCAAACTAATCCCACTGCCCCACTCTCTCCCCACTGCTCTGTATCAATCCCCAAACTAATCCCACTGCCCCGCTCTCTCCCCATAGCCCTGTATCAATCCCAAACTAATCCCACTGCCCCGCTCGCGCCCCATAGCCCTGTATCAATCCCAAACTAATCCCACTGCCCCACTCTCTCCCCATAGCCCTGTGTCAATTCCAAACTAATACCACTGCCCCACTCTCTCCCCATAGCCGTGTATCAATCCCAAACTAATGTCACTGCCCCACTCTCTCCCCAGTGCTCTGTATCAATCCCCAAAC